>NC_037289.2:13592721-13922925 GCF_000002775.5 Populus trichocarpa | reverse complement strand
AATCATACTTACTTTTTTTTAATTATTTTTATAATTTGAAAACGTTTAAACTATCCTTCAAGTATCTTAAACTGAAATCCTACTGACTTTTTGTTTTATAAATTATTTTTATAATTTTAAAACATTTAAATTATCATTCAAGTATCCTTAACATAAATCCTACTTACATTTTTTTATAAAATATTTTTATAATTTTAAAACATTTAAACTATCCTTCAAATATCCTTAACATAAATCCTACTTACTTTTTTTTTATAAAGTATTTTTAAATTTTTTAAATATTTAAACTATCTTTCAAGTATCCTGAACAGAAATACTAGTAACTTTTTTTTAAAATTATTTTTATAATTTTATAACTTTTATACTATCTTTCAAATTTACTGAACAGAAATCCCACATACCTTTTTTTATATAAATTATTCTTATTATATTAATACATTTAAACAATCCTTCAAGTATTCTAAACAGAAATCCTAGTAACATTTTTTTGAAATTATTTTTATAATTTTATAACATTTATATTATCTTTCAAATTTCCTCAACTAAAATCCTACATATGTTTTTATAAATTATTTTTATTATTTTAATACAATTAAACTATTCATCAAGTATCCTAAACAGAAATCTTACTGACTTTTGTTTTATAAATTATTTTTATAATTTTAAAACATTTAAACTATCCTTCAAGTATTCTAAACAGAAATCCTACTAACTTTTATTTTTTATACATTATTTTTATAATTTTAAAACATTCAAACTATCCTTCAAGTATCCTAAACAGAAATCCTACTGACTTTTGTTTTATAAATTGTTTTATAATTTTAAAACATTTAAACTATCCTTCATGTATCCTAAACAGAAATCCTATCTATTTTTATAATTTTGAAACATTTAAACTATCTTTCAAGTATCTTGAACATAAATCATACTTACTTTTTTTTATAAATTATTTTTATAATTCTAAAAGATTTAAACTATGCTCCAAATATCCTCAACAGAAATACTACTAACGATTTTCAAAAAATTATTTTTATAATTTTATAACTTTTATACTATCTTTCAAATTTCCTAAAATGAAATCCTATATATATATATATAAATTATTTTTATTATTTTAATACATTTAAACTATCATTCAAGTATCCTAAATAGAAAACATACTGACTTTTGTTTTATAAATTGTTTTATAATTTTAAAACATTTAAACTATCCTTCATGTATCGTAAATAGAAATCCTACTGACTTTTTTTTTATAAATTATTTTTATAATTTTAAAACATTTAAATTATCCTTTCAGTATCCTAAATAGAAATCCTAGTCACTTTTTTTAAAAAATTATTTATACTGCTTTTGAATTTTCTAAACAGAAATCCTACTTACTTTTTTTAAAACTATTTTTATAATTTTAAAACGTTTAAACAATCCTTCAAGTATCTTAAACTGAAATTCTAGTAACATTTTTTGTAATTTTTTTAATTTTAAAACATTTAAACTATTAATATACATTCCTAAACATAAATCCTACTTACTTTTTTTTCAATAAATTATTTTTAGAATTTTAATACGTTTAAACTATCCTTCAAGTATCCTAAACTGAAATCCTAGTAACATTTTTTTTAAAATGTTTTTTATAATTTTATAACATTTATACTATCTTTCAAATTTCCTAAACAGAAATCCTACATACCTTTTTTTTGATAAATTATTTTTATTATTTTAATACATTTAAACTATCCTTCAAGTATCTTAAACAGAAATCCTAGTAAATTTTTTTTAATTTTTTTTAAAACTTTTAAAACATTTAAACTTTCTCTCAAGTTGCGTAAATAGAAATCCTACTTATTTTTTTTTTATAAATTATTTTTATAATTTTAAAATATTTAAACTATACTTCAAGTATTCTAAAAAGAAATACTAGTTATTTTTTTTTAAATTATTTTTATAATTTTAAAACATTTAAACTATCTTCCAAGTATCCTAAACAGAAATCCTAGTGACTTTATTTTTTAATTATTTAATGATTTTAAAACATTTAAACTATCCTTCAAGTATCATAAACTGAAATCCTACTGACTTTTTTTCATAATTTATTTTTATAAATTTAAAATATTTAAACTATCCTTTAAGTATCCTAAACATAAATCCTACTCAATTTGTTTTAAGTAAATTGTTTTTATAATTTTAAAACATTTATACTATCCTTCAAGTATCCTAAACAGAAATCATTGTAATTTTTTTAATTTTTTTTTATAATTTTAAAACATTTAAACTATCCTTCAAGTATCCTAAATAGAAATCCTAGTTACTTTGTTTTTTAAAAATTATTTTTATAATTTTAAAACATTTAAACTATCCTTTAAGTATCCTTAACAAAAATAATAGTAATTTTTTAAAAAACTTTGTTTTACAATTTTATAACATTTATACTATCTTTTAAATTTCCTAAAATGAAATTCTATATTTTTTTTCATAAATTATTTTTATTATTTTAATAAATTTAAACTATCCTTCAAGTATCCTAAACAGAAATCCTAGTAATTTTTTTAATTATTTTTATAATTTTAAAACATTTAAACTATCCTTCAAGTATTCTAAATAGAAATCCTAGTTACTTTGTTTTTTAATTATTTTAAAAATTTTAAAACATTTAAACTTTCTCTCAAGTTGCGTAAATAGAAATCCTACTTACTTTTGTTTTATAAATTATTTTTATAATTTTACAACATTTAAACCATACTTCAAGTATTCTAAAAAGAAATACTAGTTATTTTTTTTATAAATTATTTTTATAATTTTAAAACATTTAAACTATCTTCCAAGTATCCTAAACAGAAATCCTAGTGACTTTATTTTTTAATTATTTTATAATTTTAAAACATTTAAACTATCCTTCAAGTATCATAAACAGAAATCCTACTGACTTTTTTTTATCATTTATTTTTGTAATTTTAAAATATTTAAACTATCCTTAAAGTATCCTAAATAGAAATCCTACTCAATTTGTTTTATGTAAATTGTTTTTATAATTTTAAAACATTTATACTATCCTCCAAGTATCCTAAACAGAAATCATTGTAATTTTTTTTAATTTTTTTTTTATAATTTTAAAATATTTAAACTATCCTTCAAGTATCCTAAATAGAAATCCTAGTTACTTTGTTTTTTAAAAATTATTTTTATAATTTTAAAACATTTAAACTATCCTTCAAGTATCCTTAACAGAAATCCTACTGACTTTTTTTTTATAAATTATTTTTATAATTTTAAAACATTTAAACTATCATTCAAGTATCCTGAAAATAAATCCTACTTACTTTTTGTTATAAATTATTTTTATAATTTTAAAACATTTAAACTATCCTTCAAGTATCCTAAATAGAAATCCTAGTTACTTTGTTTTTTAAAAATTATTTTTATAATTTTAAAACATTTAAACTATCCTTCAAGTATCCTTAACAGAAATCCTACTGACTTTTTTTTTATAAATTATTTTTATAATTTTAAAACATTTAAACTATCATTCAAGTATCCTGAAATTAAATCCTACTTACTTTTTGTAATAAATTATTTTTATAATTTTCAAACATTTAAACTATCCTTCAAGTATCCTAAACAGAAATAATAGTAATTTTTTTAAAAAAATTGTTTTATAATTTTATAACATTTATACTATCTTTCAAATTTCCTAAAATGAAATTCTATATTTGTTTTTCATAAATTATTTTTATTATTTTAATAAATTTAAACTATCCTTCAAGTATCCTAAACAGAAATCCTAGTAATTTTTTTAATTATTTTTATAATTTTAAAACATTTAAACTATCCTTCAAGTATTCTAAATAGAAATCCTAGTTACTTTGTTTTTTAATTATTTTAAAACTTTTAAAACATTTAAACTTTCTCTCAAGTTTCCTAAACAGAAATCCTACTTAATTTTGTTTTATAAATTATTTTTATAATTTTAAAACATTTAAACTATACTTCAAGTATTCTAAAAAGAAATACTAGTTATTTTTTTTATAAATTATTTTAATAATTTTAAAACATTTAAACTATCTTCCAAGTATCCTAAACAGAAATCCTAGTGACTTTGTTTTTTAATTATTTTATAATTTTAAAACATTTAAACTATCCTTCAAGTATCCTAAACAGAAATCCTAGTGACTTTTTTTTTATAAATTATTTTTATAATTTTAATACGTTTAAACTATCTTTCAAGTATCCTACATACCTTTTTTATAAATTATTTTTATTCTTTTAATGCAATTAAACTATCGTTCAAGTATCCTAAACAAAAATTCTAGTAACTTTTTTTTTAACTATTTTTATAATTTTAAAAAATTTAAACTATCTTCCAAGTTTTCTAAACAGAAATCCTACTTCCTTTTGCATTATAAATTATTTTTATAATTTTAAAACATTTAAACTATCATTCAAGTATTCTGAACAAAAATACCAGTTAATTTTTTATATAAATTATTTTTATAATTTTAAAACATTTAAACTATCGTCCAAGTATCATAAATATAAATCCCAGTGACTTTGTTTTTTTAATTATTTTATAATTTTAAAACATTTAAATTATCTTTCAATTATCGTAAACAGAAATTCAACTGACTTTGTTTTTTATAAATTATTTTTATAATTTTAATACGTTTAAACTATCTTTCAAGTATCCTAAACAGAAATCCTAGTAACTTTTTTTTAAATTTTGTTTTATAATTTTATAACATTTATACTATCTTCCAAATTTCCTAAACAGAAATCCTACATACCTTTTTTTTTATATAAATTATTTTTATTATTTTAATACATTTAAACTATCGTTCAAGTATCTTCAACAGAAATCCTAGTAATTTTTTGTTAAAACAATTAAACTTTCTCTCAAGTTGCGTAAATAGAAATCCTACTTACTTTTATTTTATAAATTAGTTTTATAATTTTAAAACATTTAAACTATACTTCAAGTATTCTAAAAAGAAATACTAGTTATTTTTTTTTATAAATTATTTTTATAATTTTAAAACATTTAAACTATCTTCCAAGTATCCTAAACAGAAATCCTAGTGACTTTGTTTTTTAATTATTTTATAATTTTAAAACATTTAAACTATTCTTCAAGTATTCTAAACAGAAATATTAGTTACTTTTTTTATATAAATTAGTTTTATAATTTTAAAACTTTTAAACAATCCTTCAAATATCCTAAACAGAAATCCTAGTATTTGTTTTTTATTTTTTTATAATTTTAAAACATTTAACATATCCTTCAAGTAATCTAAACAGAAATACTAGTAATTTTTTTTTTAATAATTTTAGTAATTTTAAAACATTTAAACTATCTTTGAAGTTTCCTAAACAGAAATCCTACTTACTTTTGTTTTATAAATTATTTTTATAATTTTAAAACATTTACATTATATTTGAAGTATCCTAAACAGAAATCATACTTACTTTATATATATATATATAAATTATTTTATAATTTTAAAAGATTTAAACTATAGTTTATGTACCCTAAACAGAAATTGTAATAACTTTTTTTTTAATTTTAAAACATTTAAACTATCTTCCAAGTATCCTAAACTGAAATCCTAGTGACTTCATTTTTTTAATTATTTTATAATTTTAAAACATTTAAACTATCCTCCAAGTATCCTAAACAGAAATACTACTGATTTTTTTTTATAAATTATTTTTGTAATTTTAAAACATTTAAACTATCCTTCAAGTGTCTGTAGCAGAAATCCTAGTCAATTTTTTTATGAAATTTTTTTAATAATTTTAAAACATTTAAACTATCCTTCAAATATCCTAAACAGAAATCCTAGTGATATTTTTTTAATTATTTTTATAATTTTAAAACATTTAACCTATCCTTCAAGTATCCTACATAGAAATCCTAGTTACTTTGTTTTTTAAATTATTTTTATAATTTAAAGTATTTATACTATTTTAGAATTTTCTAAACAGAAATCCTACTTACTTTTCTTAAAACTATTTTTATAATTTTAAAACCTTTAAACTATCATTTAAGTATCCTAAACTGAAATTCTGGTAACTTTTTTTAATTTATTTTTAATTTTAAAACATTTAAACTATTTATCAAGATTCCTAAACAGAAATCCTACTTATTTTTTTAATAAATTATTTTTATAATTTTAATACATTTAAATTGTCCTTCAAGTATCCTAAACAGAAATCCTAGTAACGTTTTTTAAAAAATTATTTTTATAATTTTATAACATTTATACTATCTTTCAAATTTCTTAAAAAGAAATCCTACATACCTTTTTTTATAAATTATTTTTATTCTTTTAATGCAATTAAACTATCGTTCAAGTATCCTAAACAAAAATTCTAGTAACTTTTTTTTTAACTATTTTTATAATTTTAAAAAATTTAAACTATCTTCCAAGTTTCCTAAACAGAAATCCTACTTCCTTTTGTTTTATAAATTATTTTTATAATTTTAAAATATTTAAACTATCCTTCAAGTATCCTAAACAGAAATCCTAGTCAATTTTTTTATGTAAATGTTTTTTTATAATTTTAAAACATTTAAACTATTCTTCAAGTATCCTAAACAGAAATCCTAGTAACTTTTATTTTTATTTATTTTAATAATTTTAAAACATTTAAACTATCCTTCAAGTATCGTAAACAGAAATTCAACTGACTTTTGTTTTATAAATTATTTTTATAATTTTAAAACATTTAAACTATCCTTCAAGTATTCTAAACAGAAATACTAGTTATTTATTTTTTATAAATTATTTTTATAATTTTAAAACATTTAAACTATCTTCCAAGTATCCTAAACAGAAATCCTAGTGACTTTGTTTTTTAATTATTTTATAATTTTAAAACATTTATGCTATCTTTCAAGTATTCTAAACAGAAATACTAGTTACTTTTTTTATATAAATTATTTTTATATTTTTAAAACTTTTAAACTATCTTCCAAGTATCCTAAACAGAAATCCTAGTGACTTTGTTTTTTTAATTATATTTAAAATTTTAAAACATTTAAACAATCCTTCAAGTATTCTAAACTGAAATCAAAGTAATTTTTTTAATTTTTTTTATAATTTTAAAACATTTAAACTATCATTTAAGTAACCTAAACAGAAATACTAGTAACTTTTTTTTAATTATTTTAGTAATTTTAAAACATTTAAACTATCTTTCAAGTTTTTTAAACAGAAATCCTACTTACTTTTGTTTTATAAATTATTTTTATAATTTTAAAACATTTATTTTAACTTTGAAGTATCCTAAAAAGAAATCCTACTTACTTTTTTTTTATAGATATAAATTATTTTATAATTTTAAAAGATTTAAACTATACTTCATTTACCCTAAACAGAAATTGTAGTAACTTTTTTTAAATTTTTTTTGTAATTTTAAAACATTTAAACTATCCTTCAAGTATTCTAAACAGAAATACTAGTTATTTTTTTTATAAATTATTTTTATAATTTTAAAACATTTAAACTATTTTCCAAGTATCCTAACAAAAATCCTAGTGACTTTATTTTTTAATTATTTTATAATTTTAAAATATTTAAACTATTTTTCAAGTATCCTAAACAGAAATACTACTGATTTTTTTTTATAAATTATTTTTATAATTTTAAAACATTTAAACTATCCTTCAAGTATCCTAGATAGAAATCCTAGTTACTTTGTTTTTTAAATTACTTTTATAATTTTAAAATATTTATACTATCTTTGAATTTCCTAAAAAGAAATCCTACTTACTTTTTTAAATTTATTTTTGTTATTTTAAAACCTTTAAACTATCCTTCAAGTATCCTAAACTGAAATTCTAGTAACATTTTTTTATCATTTTTTTTTTATAATTTTAAAGAGAAAGGGAAAGCTTTCAACTTAACATGTTCTTTGTTGTAACCCATTTTTGGGTCCCCACAAATAAAAAAAAAAATATATAATAATAATAATAATAATAAAAAAAAAGAATTTGAACAGTGTCGTTTTGACACTGTTCCTCAACCCGAGGCCCCATGCCGTTGGAGTCGAACCTCGACAGTAGCACCCAATGGCCGACCAGCCGCCGCTTGCCCTGCTCCCATGCACAACGGTAAGAAGCCCCACTCACTTGGCTCTATAAATAGCACCCAACACAGCAGTACAAGGGAGGGGGAAAACGAAAAAAAAACAGAGGAGAGGGGGATTTTGGAGGGATGAGAGAGGG
Organism: Populus trichocarpa; assembly: GCF_000002775.5. Lineage (NCBI taxonomy): Eukaryota > Viridiplantae > Streptophyta > Magnoliopsida > Malpighiales > Salicaceae > Populus > Populus trichocarpa. The sequence goes on along the minus strand of NC_037289.2, from coordinate 13,914,707 downwards.
CTCTTTTGAAACTGAAAAGGGAGGGAGAGTTTGAACGAAAGAGAAAGGAGGAGGAAGGAAACACAGGAGGACAAGACAGATAGAAGAGGGGAGAGACAGACAGAGGGGGAGACGATAGAGACAGGAGGCAGGAGGGAAAGGAAAGCACAAAAAAAAAAATAAACAGAGAAAGACACAGAAGAAGGAACGAAAGCAGGGGAACCTTTGGAAAGTTGAACAAGAGAAAAGTGAATGGAGAGCAGAGAAGGAAAGGATTTCTGAAACAGAGGGAGGAAAAATACAAACGCACCAACACTGCTAGGGATCTTCGTTTTCTTGCTCACCTGCTTCTCCCTCCCGCTGCAGCACCACAACACCACTGGAAAAAAAAAAGCAGCAATAGCACCTCTGCAAGGAGAAGAAGAACTGAGCCTCACTCCTGGAACCGCTGCCATTCCTCTTCATCAACACTGCCCACCTCCTTCCTCAGCTCATCATCTTCATCCCAACCGGCGCTGCACCATTGGAAGAAAAGGCGGCACTTGCTCTGCACGGGGAAGAAGAAGGAGTAAACAGCTGTTGTCCTCAACCTTCCCAGCCACTGTCATCTTCCTCCCACCCGTTGCTGCGCCATTTGAAGAAGGGCAGCGACCTGCACCTCTACTCAGACGAAGATAGCAGCAGCAAGACACTGCCAGACACTGCCAGACACCAACTCACCAAGGATAGCTCACCATCTTCATCCCAGCCATTCCCTACCACCTGCACCTCCATGAAGCTGCTGTAGAAAGGGAAGAACAGCGTTGACAGAGGAAACAAAGGAAACTAAGAGAAGGAGCAACGCCTCTGCAGAGGGGAAGAGAAAACAGCTGCTGTCCCCGGCTTCCACAGCCACCGACCAACATCCAAGCCACCCCCGGTTGGCCACCATCATCACCACCTCCAGCTGCCACCATTCTCTCAGTCGGCAACAACACCATGAGAAATGGAAGGAGAAGACAGAAACAGAGGGAAACAGAGTAGAAAAAAAACACAGAGAAGAAAGGAAGAAAGGCCGACCACCCTCCCGGTCATCCTCCGGTCAGCAACCGCCAGCAGCACCGCCTTCAGAGCCACCACAGGTCAGCCCTCTGACCCTTATCTCGTTTTACTGTTCATCTTCTTGCATGCGGAACGTGCACTGTGCACGTTCTGCAAGCAAGAAAATAATTAGCCGGTTACTGTATGTGCACAGTAACCAGCTAATTAATTAACGGGTTGCTATGCGTGTACAGTACCCCCGGTTACTATGCGTGTACAGTACCCCCGATGTACAGTGACCCCGTTTACTGTTGTTTTGGGCTGGAACCCCAGCCCAGCCCATGCTGCTGAGCTGAGTCCAGCCCTGTAGAAAGTAGACCCGTTTTATTTTGGGCCGATTTCGGCCCAGTCTCCTTTCGGGCCGGGTCTGGCCCATTCGAACAAAAAATTCTTTAAAAAATTATTTCAAAAAATATGTGATTTTGTTGTAATTTTATTACTGTATTTTGATCAATACCGGTTTGTATTTTTATACTGTAACGATACAAATCCGGTATTAAAATACCCGGTTTTCGTCAAGACATAAAAAATAAAATAAGTTAAAAATGTTTTGTTTTCGTGCATACGGCCTAGTCTCTCCAATATATATATATATAAATATTATAACATCATATTTTCACACAACAAAAGAAATTTCAAAACGATATATGTATTAGCATGCATTTTGGCTTTAATAACCAGTTTATTCAAGCCATGAGAACTAGGCCAATATTTCAAAAATTCTAAAAAATCTTTTTGTCTTCTTTTAGTATTTGGGATTACGAATTTATACGTAAAACGTATTCCTGAAATTAAAAATATGTTTTTTTACATAGACGCTAGACCGGTTAGGTTTTACCCGATAAGATAAGGACCTCCTTATTGAGGAGGACTTTTCTTGAACCATAGACGGACCCACAACTAGAAATACAATAACACCTTAAGCTTTTTTATCAGACAATCAAGCAATGCAGCTTACCTTAGGTAGGGCGTATTTGGGGTGCTAATACCTTCCCTTTACGCAACCAGTCCCCGTGCCCGATCTCTGAGACCAGTTAGGGTTCCTAGTGACCAAAATACTAGGTGGCGACTCCCACACCATTTTTCACTGCTAAGAGACAACGAATTCCTTGTCTCCCTACATTGACCAGATTTATCCCCCCCATTATATTTATTTTTGTGGGTGGATGATCGCCGCGACGTCGCTCACGTGCGACAGAATGGCGACTCCACTGGGGACCTTGTGGACTAAGCTTTGTTTTTGTCTGATTTGTTTTTGTTTTCGTGTGTTTATTGTTAAATATAGAACTGTCTCATGCGTATATGCTTTAAATATTTTTACACATTGTTCATGCATTATATAGAACTGTCTCATGCATCACATACTTTGATTATTGAGAGCACACACAAACTTTAAGTTAAGTGGGGGACTAACAGCTTACCTTACGACTGTTAGTCAAGGTTTAAGTTTGTGTAAACCCCAACTCTTCGCTGAGTGCTTAGACTGGTAATAGTTGGTACATGTGCCATCTCATTGCCTACAAGCCCCCATATTGCCTCCATGAGGGCAATCACTGGGACAGCAAGAGACCCCTTTTAGAGACCAAGTAGTAAATCTGTCCTATGTCTCACATAAAGGAACTAGAACCTACCTTTAGGTTGTATGCTCCATAATCTCTTTTGCATCAAAACAAGTCTAAACCTAAAGGTATTTTTCCCAGGACTTGTGAATGAAATGGCCACCATTGCTAAATTTTCCATCATAGAATACGAAAAAATTCTGAAATGTCACAATTGACTGAAGGAGACTGCCTTAGAAGCGATGCTAAGAAGTTGTCACCAATCAAGAACCTGAATTGCATTATGAATGAGGTGACCAAGTTAGTGACTCACTTTCAGAATGTGGATGAGGATGTGTTTTTTAGGAAATATAGACGTTTGGTAGAAATCGCAAGGGTAGAAGTTTAAGCAGAACTGTGCGAGCCTTAGTTCATTTTTGGGATCCAGACTACCGGTGTTTTTCTTTTGGAAGCATAAACCTATGTCCCAATATAGGATGTTGACTGAGTTTCCAAACAATTTGTATAGGATTTATTTTCCTTTGAGATTTGACAAGATCACCACCGAACTGTCAAAACTGCTCAGAATTGCCTACTTGGAAAAGTTTTTGGAAAAAGAATGGTACCGGTCTGAAGTGGAGGATGTTAGAAATTGAACTAGAAAAAGGTTAGGATCAGAAATAGAGTATATTTGGCCTTGTGTTGTTCCTAGGCCAGACAAATGTAGTGAGTTTGGAGGCCACTGTTGCTTATGTAGAGTATGAGAATACACAAATCAATCCAGTGGTTTTTTAATTTAGCTGAAACCATCGTGACACTTAACCATTGTAGGAAGACCGGAAAAGGAGCAATGAGATGCTGCATGCAGTTGTTGTATATCTAGATGGTTAGCCACATCGAAACAAAAAGGCCTATCTTTAATAATTTTTCGTGGTTCACCCAAAGACCCCTGAAGTTGGTAGAAGAAAAGAATGGGAAGATCTAGGCAACCAGGTTTGGGTTGACAAAGTAGAAGGTTTGCCTAATAGTGATTTCAGTGGAGAGCCCCGTGGGTCACTATAGTGGATGTCTTGGTGAGTTGTGGGCAAAGACGCTGGGTGCTTTTGGTAAGGATCACAAGTTATGTAAGTTATGCTCCTACCCTTGTGGTAAGGCAACTTGGGGGCATGCAATTTGTTCCAAGGACTATAGGAATTGCTCAATTCTTTGGTTTGTTCGAAGATCCCATTGCACAAGAAGTTATGGAGATCATCAAACAAGATTGGAAGCATCTGGTTTTGGTTGAGATAGGAGGTTTAAAGGATCCAAGTGCAAGTGAAAGATATGCAAGATGGAGAGACTTAGCTGCTTCAGCTAATAGAAGCCAAATCTCCCCAAACTATAGAGGAGCCTATTAAGAGGAAAATGGTCAATAAGGAAGACTAGTGGAAAAGTTTCGGTTAGAATTGAGCAAAAGCAGAAAGGATGAGCAAATACAATCTATTGATGCGAGGATAACAAAGCTTGAGTTAAAGCTAGGTGAAGAGAAGATTGCTAGGAAAAAAGTGAGAAGGAGCTAGGAGGGATGAGTTTGGATTGGATGCAAAGTTGCTTTGAACTTGAAGCAATGGAGATTGACTTTAAAGATTGCCAAAGAAGCATAAAATATACCCAAGAAAAATCTGCACAAGTTCAATTCGAACGGATGGATAGGATTAGGAAGACCATTTGATGGAGATTGTAAAGGAAGAGAGTAAAAGGAAAGGTTTAAGGCTATTGAAGCAAAGTTAGCGGTTAAGAATGAGATAAAAGTTATGAGGATAAAACTTGACAAGGAGCGCGAAAAGGTGAAGTATTTGGACAATAAGCTAGCAGCAATGGAAAAATACAAGGATCAAATAGACGCTAGCAATGCTGCTTTGAACAAAACCAATATGTTGCTCATAGAAAAGATGACCAAGACGAATGAGCAAATGGACAAAGTTGTTGCGCATGATCGGATTATTAGAATCCATGCATGAAAAGTGGGAGGGGACAACATTCGCTAGCGCCGAAGCCTAGCTAAAACCGTTGCCTTTCTAGGGAAGATTGAGAATCGCGGCTTTGCCTGTTTATCTTTGGCTAGAGAGTTTGTGGAGGAAAGGTAACAAACTTGTCAAGCATTAGGCATTGACCCATCTTCTTATGCAAAATCTGTCTCTTGGTGAACATGATTCAAACAAACGACTCGCAAGGCAGTACTCCTAGCAATGTGACAAGAGAGCCTATGTTTCCAAAATAGGCAACAAAAACATGCATATTATATTGTCATAAACATTAACCTGACAGGAAAGGTGTGGCGAAAGCCAAAATAGTTCCAAGTTTTTGGGAACCGCTGAGATACCGAATCTCAGGTCAAAAGAACTGCGCAGGTGAGTTGTGAACCAGCACTGCTTCATTCCTTGAGGTAAGATGATTTCTTTTGAGATTCAAAACGGGCAGGTCACCCGACATTGAGACCGCTTTTCAGAAAAAGCATGGAGTTTTTCTAAAAATCTTACAACGGGCAGGTCACCCGACATTGAGACCATTTTTTAGAAAAAAAAGCATGGAGTTTTTCTAAAAATTGTACAACGGGCAGGTCACCCGACATTGAGACCACTTTTAGAAAAAGCGTGGAGTTCTTTTTAAAATTGACCTTACCTCTGATAGCATAATGAATTGATAAATCACCTATAAATTTCTTTCAAGATAAAAACAGAGATTATCCATCCTAACAATGTGCATTTTAAAATGAGAAAACTTCATTATCCCTTCACTCTCTAAAGAGTATATCGTTGGTGGTCCCGTTTGAGCCGGAATGAATTTCTTCTTTATAAAAACCCGGACTATGATCACACCCCACACTGTGGCAATAAATTATATTTCATGAAAAGTTTTACGTGATTTTAAAACGAGATGAGAGCCCGTAGATTTGAAAAGATAAGTTAAAGCATTTGACAAAGCATGACAAAGAAGACAATGACAAGTCATACATTTTGAAAAAGCTACTTGTAAAAAGTCGAAGACTTCTTCTCAAAGATATGATAGGTAAAAAAAAAAAAAAAAAAGAGGCAGCACGAGAAATGAATCCAGCATACGACTTCAAAAGCAAGCTCATATCAAGAGAGAGTTTCATGAAATAGAAGAAGATGATGGGGCCTATGTTTCAAAACCAGGTACAAATGCATGCATGGCATCTAATCATAAATCATTGCATATATGTTTTTTGGATCATTACAGGAGGAGACCTTAATGCATTCCAACAAAATTGGAGATGAAGAAAGAATCATTGAGTTGATTCTAGAACAACGAGAAGAGAAGATAATAATTTTCAAACCCTGCCATCAGGAAGAACGACATCGACCAATCGGTTAAAGGGAATCGCCAGATGGGATTCCAGGTTGGCCGATTTACAAAATAGATTTTTTGGTTTTTGATTAAAGGAGATCGCCAGAAGGGATCTCATTATTTCAGCTTCGAATAAAAGGAATCGCCAGATGGGATTCCAAGTTGTTTGAGATCGCCAGAAGGGATCTCGTATTTCGATATTGGTTAAAGGAGGTCGCCAGAAGGGACCTCATATTTCATATTGAATAAAAGGAATCGCCAGATGGGATTCCAAGTTGTTTGAGATCGCTAGAAGGGATCTCGTATTTCGATATTGGTCAAAGGAGGTCGCCAGAAGGGACCTCGTATTTCAGCTTTGAATAAAAGGAATCGCCAGATGGGATTCCAAGTTGATGAAGATCGCCAGATGGGACCTCATATTTCATGTTGGTTAAAAGGAATCGCCAGATGGGATTCCGAGTTGATTAAAGAAGATTGCCAGATGGGATCTCAGGTTAGCCCAACCACACACAGGATTTTGGTTCTGGTTAAAGGGGATCGCCAGATGGGATCTCAGGTTAGCCCAACCACACACAGAATAATGGTTCTGGTTAAAGGGGATCGCCGGAAGAAATCTCAGGTTAGCCCAACCGTAACATCGATATTAGCTAAGGGAAATCGTCAGATGGGATTTCAGTTTGGCCCAACTACAAATATGGATTTTTAGTTAAAAGAGATCGCCAGAATGGATCTCGGATGGAATGCCAGGTTAATCTAATCCAAGTTAAAGGTCAGGGGATTGCCGGATTGGGATCTCAAGAGGACTAAGTTTCGATCATTTTTTTTGGGTTGAAGGCGAGCTGCTGTAAAGACAGTTCCAGATAGATCAAGCTTCGACAATATCAGTTTCGGAAGTTCAGTTTTGTTTATCTTTATAAAACTTACTACGCAAAACCCATGCTGCTCCGTAAGCATTATAAAGAGGGGGCATCTGTTGTAACCCATTTTTGGGTCCCCACAAATAAAAAAAAAATATATAATAATAATAATAATAATAAAAAAAAAGAATTTGAACAGTGTCGTTTTGACACTGTTCCTCAACCCGAGGCCCCATGCCGTTGGAGTCGAACCTCGACAGTAGCACCCAATGGCCGACCAGCCGCCGCTTGCCCTGCTCCCATGCACAACGGTAAGAAGCCCCACTCACTTGGCTCTATAAATAGCACCCAACACAGCAGTACAAGGGAGGGGGAAAACGAAAAAAAAAACAGAGGAGAGGGGGATTTTGGAGGGATGAGAGAGGGCTCTTTTGAAACTGAAAAGGGAGGGAGAGTTTGAACGAAAGAGAAAGGAGGAGGAAGGAAACACAGGAGGACAAGACAGATAGAAGAGGGGAGAGACAGACAGAGGGGGAGACGATAGAGACAGGAGGCAGGAGGGAAAGGAAAGCACAAAAAAAAAATAAACAGAGAAAGACACAGAAGAAGGAACGAAAGCAGGGGAACCTTTGGAAAGTTGAACAAGAGAAAAGTGAATGGAGAGCAGAGAAGGAAAGGATTTCTGAAACAGAGGGAGGAAAAATACAAACGCACCAACACTGCTAGGGATCTTCGTTTTCTTGCTCACCTGCTTCTCCCTCCCGCTGCAGCACCACAACACCACTGGAAAAAAAAAGCAGCAATAGCACCTCTGCAAGGAGAAGAAGAACTGAGCCTCACTCCTGGAACCGCTGCCATTCCTCTTCATCAACACTGCCCACCTCCTTCCTCAGCTCATCATCTTCATCCCAACCGGCGCTGCACCATTGGAAGAAAAGGCGGCACTTGCTCTGCACGGGGAAGAAGAAGGAGTAAACAGCTGTTGTCCTCAACCTTCCCAGCCACTGTCATCTTCCTCCCACCCGTTGCTGCGCCATTTGAAGAAGGGCAGCGACCTGCACCTCTACTCAGACGAAGATAGCAGCAGCAAGACACTGCCAGACACTGCCAGACACCAACTCACCAAGGATAGCTCACCATCTTCATCCCAGCCATTCCCTACCACCTGCACCTCCATGAAGCTGCTGTAGAAAGGGAAGAACAGCGTTGACAGAGGAAACAAAGGAAACTAAGAGAAGGAGCAACGCCTCTGCAGAGGGGAAGAGAAAACAGCTGCTGTCCCCGGCTTCCACAGCCACCGACCAACATCCAAGCCACCCCCGGTTGGCCACCATCATCACCACCTCCAGCTGCCACCATTCTCTCAGTCGGCAACAACACCATGAGAAATGGAAGGAGAAGACAGAAACAGAGGGAAACAGAGTAGAAAAAAAACACAGAGAAGAAAGGAAGAAAGGCCGACCACCCTCCCGGTCATCCTCCGGTCAGCAACCGCCAGCAGCACCGCCTTCAGAGCCACCACAGGTCAGCCCTCTGACCCTTATCTCGTTTTACTGTTCATCTTCTTGCATGCGGAACGTGCACTGTGCACGTTCTGCAAGCAAGAAAATAATTAGCCGGTTACTGTATGTGCACAGTAACCAGCTAATTAATTAACGGGTTGCTATGCGTGTACAGTACCCCCGGTTACTATGCGTGTACAGTACCCCCGATGTACAGTGACCCCGTTTACTGTTGTTTTGGGCTGGAACCCCAGCCCAGCCCATGCTGCTGAGCTGAGTCCAGCCCTGTAGAAAGTAGACCCGTTTTATTTTGGGCCGATTTCGGCCCAGTCTCCTTTCGGGCCGGGTCTGGCCCATTCGAACAAAAAATTCTTTAAAAAATTATTTCAAAAAATATGTGATTTTGTTGTAATTTTATTACTGTATTTTGATCAATACCGGTTTGTATTTTTATACTGTAACGATACAAATCCGGTATTAAAATACCCGGTTTTCGTCAAGACATAAAAAATAAAATAAGTTAAAAATGTTTTGTTTTCGTGCATACGGCCTAGTCTCTCCAATATATATATATATAAATATTATAACATCATATTTTCACACAACAAAAGAAATTTCAAAACGATATATGTATTAGCATGCATTTTGGCTTTAATAACCAGTTTATTCAAGCCATGAGAACTAGGCCAATATTTCAAAAATTCTAAAAAATCTTTTTGTCTTCTTTTAGTATTTGGGATTACGAATTTATACGTAAAACGTATTCCTGAAATTAAAAATATGTTTTTTTACATAGACGCTAGACCGGTTAGGTTTTACCCGATAAGATAAGGACCTCCTTATTGAGGAGGACTTTTCTTGAACCATAGACGGACCCACAACTAGAAATACAATAACACCTTAAGCTTTTTTATCAGACAATCAAGCAATGCAGCTTACCTTAGGTAGGGCGTATTTGGGGTGCTAATACCTTCCCTTTACGCAACCAGTCCCCGTGCCCGATCTCTGAGACCAGTTAGGGTTCCTAGTGACCAAAATACTAGGTGGCGACTCCCACACCATTTTTCACTGCTAAGAGACAACGAATTCCTTGTCTCCCTACATTGACCAGATTTATCCCCCCCATTATATTTATTTTTGTGGGTGGATGATCGCCGCGACGTCGCTCACGTGCGACATTCTTCATCAACTCCGTTCGGTTTCATGCTAACGCAAACCATATAGAACTCCTTGAGATGAGTATGAGGATCTTCTCCTGCAAGATCATTGAATGTTGGTAGCAAATGTATAAAACCAGATTTGAGCTCGAAGTTTACATTATTGTCGATGTTGATGCACAATGGTTGATTTTCCACGTTAGGAGCAGCAAGCTCCATGAGTGTTCGTTGTCATTCAACAGCCATGGTGTTGACGCGAGTTTCCTTTTGTAACCTGCGTAAAGTGTTTTCTATTTCGAGATCCACCTGCACTTGACTTTGGTTAGTAGAATGGGTTACAGGCATAAATTGTCAAGGAAACTCAAAAGAAACCAACCACACAAGAGATCAAAAATAATGCAAATTGTACGAAAATCCTACGCTAGAAAACTAAAACTGCCTACAAAACCTAGAAAACAGCGGAATTTGGCCACGATAGGGTGGGGCTAGTGGTTTACCACTAGTCCTGTTTAAAACGTTGTTTCCCTTCAGGAAACAAAAGGCCAATACCTAATTCCACCCAAAAATCTATTTTGAACAGTACCGCTGCCGTAAATTAACAGTACTGCAAGCAAAAACTCTGTTTCTCTTTTTTTCAGTAAAATAAATAACAATCATAGTAAATAAAAATAATAGCATAAGAATCAACTAAAATTACTTCCCCGACAACGGCACCAAAATTTGTTACGATGTCGCGGTCGCACAAATTAATTACCCTAGCTTAAAACACAACACACAAGATAGTATAGAGCAAGCAAGGGGTCAACCCCACGAGGAAGGTTCAAGTCAGATTTTCATGCTAAATGATATGCAATTTGGGGGGGTTTGGACGTTATCTAGGCTAAAGTAAAAGAAAACATAAAACTATCAAACGAAATTTAATAAAATCAGAAAATTATCAAGAGAACAAACCTTGGTCGCAAGCACACATCCACCTACGGAAATTAGAACTAATCATGGAAACGAAACATCAATTTATATTTTGAATATTTATCTCTTCTTAACATGAGTTAGTTAACGGATCCGCCATATAACTAACCCTAACCATCAAACAACCACAATGTCTGCACTAGTAATTTAATTCAATGGCAGCCTTAAGAACTAGATAAGTTGATTAATCAAGAAAACATAATTGTCTGCAGTCTATGTTTGATTTGATTGAATGTTCTCCCTAAAATTAATAATGTAGATACGCCACTATTATTAAACTCAGTTGCTTCACAAGTTCATATACCACAACTCCGGTTTTGATATTAAACTTAGCAATAGATTGTTTACAATAATAACTTAGAGTCCACTCTAGCAAATAAAATAAACAATCATAGGAAAAATAAGCATAGGAGAATAAACATATTCATTATATAAATTGAAAAGAAAAGGTAAAATAGATCTTATAGTTCTTGAAATCCGAAGGTTTCCGTGTCCTTGCAACCAAGAAAAAGAGTTTAGCCTTACATGTTTATTGAACAGCTAATCAAAAAGGAGGAATGCATGATTTCGGGTTTGTGGAGGAGAAGGGGGCGTTTTTCTCTTCTTGGCTGGCTGCCCCCCTTCTCTTCTCTCATTCTTTTTATATCCTAGGAAACCTTAGTCTCTATTTTACAAAATAGTCCTCCTTTAAGTAGACAATTTACATTTAAGTACTTCAATAACTATTTTTCTAAAAAAGAAGAAATAGCCTTGCATGAAATCTTCAAGATTTGACTTAGAGGAGCTAAATTGCTGAAATAAAAACTTGGATATCAGTTTAGATGCTTCAGAACATAATTTGGACTCGTTTCTTCACGAAACTTGTTTGCTGGCAGAATTTAGTTGTCATCTTTGAAAACTCATATCTCCCTCATATGATGTCATTTGTGGCTGAAATTGTGAGCGTTGATAGACCTTTGAGTCAGGAATCCAAAACAATTGAGTTTTCATCAATTGGATTTCTGTAGCTCCAGATATTCAAGTCAGAATGGTCGAAGGTCAACATTGGCAGATTACAAGATTTGACTTTGAAGGCTGCGATTTCCATGCTCTTCCTTATTTTATTTTCTTGCCTTAGATTTACAGAAAGGTATGGATGTTAGCTTTTTAATACCACTAGAATCACTTCATTTCGATCTCTAGAGCTCACGCTCTGCACAAAACATCGACTGGAGGTCAAATCTGCCAATTACCTTCAATTTACTCCCTTTTGCATCTTTCATCCAAAAGTGTCTTCAAAACATAAAACAAAGAATGTCAAGGTATTTTATATATAAAACATTGGCAAAACACTAGTTAAATGTGGGTGAAACTATCAAATAATATGGTTGCATCAATAATTAAATATTATGACCTATGTATATATGTACATAAGTATTCGCAACATCCTTTATCAAACAATTATTCTTAAATGAACCCTTACCTTCATAATTCAATATCGTTAATACCAATTCTATCGGACATGCCATAAATCATTACTAGTTTAACTAGATGTTTATTCTATCACTAAACAATCTAGATTCTCTAATTGTCCATTAACCAGAGCACTACTCCCATTACTTAGGGATTTAGTTTCTCTAATTGTCCATCAACCATGGCATTAATCTCATTAACAAGGGTATTAGTTTCTATAATTTTCCATTCACCAGGGCAACAATCCCATTAACCAGGGAATTCATTTCTCAAATATCTCGTTAACCAGGGTATTAGTTTATTCATCCGCTCAATAATCAGGGCATTAATCCCATTAACTTGGGATTAGTTTCTCAATCCACCGAGTAATCAAGGCACTTAACCAGGGATTTGTTTCTACAATCTACCTTTCATGCTTCTTAGTTTAAACCAAGAAACAATTAAATAAATTTTCAACTATTATTTAAAAAATTAATTAGTTTCCTTAAAGGTGTTAGGCACCTACCTAACATTTATGCATGTGAAATAGTCCCCTACTGCTGATTGGGTCTTATGGCCTCTCCTGTGTCAAAATAATCAATAAATCACTTATCATTCATCTACCATAAGGATCAATCTCATTTTCCATATAGATTTGAATTTCTCACTTTATTCATATTAAAACTTCCACATTCTTGTCATTTATAATGTTTATTTCTTTTTTTTTCTTTTTTGCATTCAATTCCATTTGTAATCGCCACAACCTGATTTGCGTACTACTTAAGTCAACCAAGTTCAATATTCTTACATATGCTTGGCTGAATTCCTTATCTATAAAAGGAATAAAATCCTATTTTCGATTCTTTATGATTATTCTACTCTGAAACCCCTAGAACAACTCAACAAATTTGTTTAAACATAACCCCCTATATTAATAAGATCAAAATTAAACCCTTCCCTTCAAGGTGGGCTTTGGCCAAACCTATGGAAAAGAAGAATGGGAGGATTTTTCTCCTTTCTTTTGAAAAATTTCCATCTTTTCCATGTATTAACATTTATAAACATACAATTTCACACAATTCTAATCAATTGTATCAAAATCTCCAATTTTCCTCTTTGGCTGAAACCGCCAAGTGATGAGGGAGGAATTTTTGTTTTTTCCATTCTTGAAATTAACTCATTACCCAACCATATTTCATGATTAAAAACATTATTCAATCATAATTGCATCATTTCAATAATCAACACCACAAATCTTAATTTTCACATAACCTTAACAATTGAGATTCTTCAACAAAATACAAAAATCATTGCAATTAATCTCTTTGGATAAGTCTCTTACCTTAATAGGATAATGTCTCAAAAGATGAATGTAAGAAAATCTAAGTTTCCCCCTCTCTCCCTTTCCAAATCCTAACCTTGGAATTTTTCTTCAAAACAACCAACAAAACACTTAATCTCCTCTTTTGATTACCTAATTATGTTTTAATCACTCTAATTAAACCTATTTTTGATGGATTTAGCAAGAAATAAGAAGAAAATCAAACAAACATTCACCCTCTATTTTAGGAAGTAAATTGTTGGCCATGAGAGAAGAAATTAGGTATTTTCTATTATTTGCACATTGACCCTTATTATTTTATATTTTCCTTTTTTCCCCACTAACATTCCTTCTTAAATAATATGTACCATAACATTTTTTTTCTTTATTTAATTTCATCCCTCTCGTATTATCTAAAACTTTTTTATTTAATCTAACTTGATTAGGTATTTATAATCTAATTTTTTTTATTATTTGCACATTAACCCCTATTATTTTATATTTTCCTTTTTTCCCCACTAACATTCCTTCTTAAATAATATGTACCATAACAATTTTTTTTCTTTATTTAATTTCATCCCTCTCGTATTATCTAAAACTTTTTTATTTAATCTAACTTGTGTTTTATTTCTAGATTAAATAAAATTTTCTTAATTTCGCTCGGGATGGGTTTTAAGCTGGTTTTTACATTCAGACTCACACAACATATACAAATATCTTTCATGCATAAAAGTATCATACACAAAATCAAACATATAGATAACAAAAAATATTCATTAAAAGGTTTGAAATCGACCTTGCGGGTAAAAAACCTTCAAAGGATGCTAGAAAATCTTATAGAGCCTGCTGATCAATTGGACTTGCTGGAATGAGACGTGTGTGCTCATCACATGCCAACTAAATTAACCTATAAACATGTGAGAAACAAAACAGAAATTTAGTTGCTTTGATTTCTTTTTTGATGGCTAGTGTTTGGGTGAACTAAACTTCTAATTGAAGTTGATTTTAGTGAGGAAGAGGGTTGGGATTATGGTGGGTCGTGGCTATGTTTTTGTGTCAAGATCAAGACTATTTATGGGCTGGACAATGGCTTAAACTGAAGAGATTGTAGGAGATAGGTGGTTATGATTTCATGATTATAAGGTTGAGATCAGTGAAGAGAAACCTGTGGTGGTGATTGTTTGTTGATAAGGGTGGGTTGAATGGGTTTTGGTCTACTATGGTCTTGTTTTTGGTTAATGGATTTTTGGGTGTTGTTGGTTATTTTTACTAGGAAAAGAAGGAAAAACTATGGTTGTTAGGGTCTGTTGGTGAGAAGGATGATTGGGTAGTGTGGTACAGGGATGCTGTGAAAGGTGGAAAATATGGATCTATAGGACTGGTTAGGATAGTACTGTGGTGGCTAAGGTTTTATTTTATAAAAAAGACAGTGAGCGATGGTGGGATGAGGTTGGTGAGTCTTGAAAGGGGTGACCTATAGTCTTGAGTGAGTTTTTGAATGGAGGAAAAACCGACTGGGATTATAAGGAAAATGGTATTGGTGTTTTGGGTTGCAGTTGGGTTTGGTTTGATTTGATTTTGATTTTGATGGAGAATTGAGGTTAAGGATGACGGGCAAATGCATAACTATGGTGGTTTATGTGGTTATGGAAGGTGACAATAAAGGTGGATGTTGTTGAGATTGAAGGAAAGAGAAGATGATGGAGTGTTGCAATGGAGGCTATGTTGTTTGGGTGAAGTGGAGGTTACTAGGTTTAGGCTGGAGAAAATGAAGTTGAGTTTTGTTTCCGGGATAGTGTGCTATGTGATTTCAAAATGCTTGGATGGTGACTAAGGTTATTTGTTGAAAAATAGGTTTTTTTTAAAAAAAGTAATTTTTATGAAAAATGATTTTTTGAAAAGTGAATTAGTTTTTTATATTTGACAGTGTCATGGAAAATAAGTTGAAAAACATTTTATAGTTTTAAATTTTTTTTAAATTTATTAAAAAAATGGGGATTAAATCTAATAGATGAAAAAGTTAAAGGATGATGAAGTTGAAAAAAATCTAAATTTATAAATTATTTTAAATAAAATAAATAACAATCAAAATAATAGAGATCAAAACTGAAAGATGAAAAGTTAAAGAATGATGAAATTGAAAAAAAAATCTTATTTCATAATTTATTTCAAATAAAACAAGTAGTATTGAAAAGAATATGGACTAAATTTATCAAATAAAAATTTTAAAGATAATGAAATTAAAAAAAATAATTTAACAAATTATTTCAAATAAAATAAATAGAAATTAAAATAATATGAACCAAATCTAATAGATAAAAAATTCAATTAAAAAAGAATGAGATAAAAATAAATAACAAGAAAAAAAAATTAAAATTGATATAAAAATTAAATTATATTTTAAATGAAAAAATTAAATAAAATTAAAAAAATAAAATATATATAGAAATAAAAGATTGAAGACATGGCTGCTCATGATTCATCATGTGATTTTCGTGGGGATAAAGCTGAAAGACTTGCTCTAGCAAAATTCCGGGAAGTGCTTAGGCAGGGAAGAGTTTGGATTGCTGCTAGCAGCTTTGGGCTTCAGCAATAGCACCCGTCTGTAGCTGGCGTCACATAGGTTAGTATTGTACCTTCTCACTCGAAAATTGGGAAGTTAGACATTGCATTTCAAGATTAGACCTTGATTTGTTTATTTGGTGGGTAATAGTTTTTTTTTAAAATAAATTTTAAAAAAATAAATTATTTTTTTATATTTAATAGTATAATAAAAAATAAGTTGAAAAATAATTTTCAGTGTTTGGTTATATCATGGAAAATGAGCTGAAAAATAACTTATTAATGTTTTATTTTTTTCAACTTTATTAAAATAATAAGGAACAAATATTACAAATTAAAAATTTGATTGAGAATGAAATTAAAATATATATATAATTTCATAAATTATCTCAAATAAAATAAATAATAATTAAAATAATAGATATCAAATCTAATAAATATAATTCTAGTGTGTTTGGCTTGGAGATGTGAAGGCTTTTTGTCAAAGATACAACACCTTTTAAACACAAATCACACCTCTAAAAATTATAAAAACATGCTTTTTATTCAAAAAAAAAAAACACAAACCACCTCCCATTCAAAAACTAAAAAGAGCCTTGCCTCTGCAGAGCAACTGACGAAGGTTAACGGCAAGGCTTCCTTGCTGGCCGCAGTTGACTATTTTGAGAGTTTGCAGAGTGACATCTTTATCTCTGCTTCTCCTGGAAACATGCACAATGCTTTGGTAAGAAGAAAGGATATGTTGATTTTTATTTATTTATAAGCATTTTTTATTAAATAAAACCAAAGTATTTTCTGTAAGATCATCGAAGGTATTAAGTACTATCCTCATATCATTAATTTTCATGGGGTATGTGTAATTGTTAGATCCAATGCTCTGAATCGTGTCTAATGTCCCTGGCGAAAGAAACTTGTGCAATACCGCAAATAGCATTTAACCATGATGCATAAATTTGGATTTTATGTGTATGAGTTTTGTAGACCATAAGATGACATGTTACTTCTACTCATAGAGCTTTCCTAAACTTGAAGACCACAAGAGCAAACATGGTGATGGTGGGCTCGCTTTTCCTGAACAAGAGCATGGAGTGGCCAGAATTTCAGCGTGCTGTACTCAATGGGCATAAAAGTAGACAAGGGCCAGATCAATTTGAGAAAGAAGCAGAAGTCGCTATCCCTGATTGTACGTGTCAGTCATAACTGGGATGGGTACAACATTTTGAGAATGCATTTTTGTAAGCATTGGTAAACTATCTATCTGTTTGTGGCTTGTGCATACTAATTATGCCTAGATCTGATTTAATTTCAGATTTTTTTTTAGTTTAACGTGGGTGTCCGGGCCAGCTTGCGTGTACCTCGACTAATCCCACGGGCTCTGAAGTTAACGACCATGTAAGCCTCCAGTGGCCATCATATGAGCAACCACAGGGCTCGAACCTGAGATCACAGAGGGAGCAAACCTCTTGGTCCCAAGCTTTTACTACTGGGCCACCACCTAGATAGTTAATTTCAGATTTTGTTCGAGCTTACGATGAAGGAGAGCATCCGGTCATATCATATTGTAAGAGAAATGGTTGGTGGTTTCAATTTAGCCAACCGATATGTTGTTCCATGCAATTTCAGTCGATAAATATGAAAAGCCAGAGTGGGAATTCAGCAAATTAGGATCCATAATTAATACACATTCCAGGCGGCCATTTGAATGAATTGTTTAGTCATTTTGGTAAAGAGATGACCTCTGTGGTACACGGTACATTTGAATACGGTGGCACCGTCCACCATCCTCTCCATTTTGTTTTTAAGTTTGACTTTTAAAATTTTTTAAGAGACTGTCTCTCATTCATTCATCAATGAGTTGACTCTTTTAACTTTTGTATCACTCCCTTATTTTTGTAAAAAATAAAAATAATAAACAAAATGTAATATATTTTTCTGAAATTAAAAATTTAAGTACACGTGTTCCTCATGGAAAAAAATATTTTTGAAAACTCTTAAGTTTTAAATTTCTTCTTTTCTTTAAAAAAAAAAACATTCATTTCATTTTGTTTATTTTTTCCTTGTTTTTTCAAAAGTTTATTAATTCATGAAATTTACAACTTTTATAAAAATAAGTGACACGTGAGTGATTGTCAAGCACCCTAAACTCGTAAAAAAAAACCCAGAGGAATGAACAGTGCAACCGAACCACAAATTTGTGTGTGATTACTTAGGTATAGCGACTAAAAACAAGAGATAATATTTGTTTACATCAAGAAACTGTGATTGCTTGAGATCATTGGTCAGCAAGCAAGATACACAAAATCCAATTCCCTAACATATCCATCCCGGTTTTGATATCAAACTTAGCAATAAATTGTCTACAATAATAACTTAGAGTCCGTTCTAGCAATTAAAATAAACAATCATAGGAAAAATAAGCATAGGAGAACAAACATATTCATCATATAAACTGAAAAGAAAAGGTAAAATAAATCTCACAGTTCTTGAAATCCGAAGGTTTCCGTGTCCTTGCAACCAAGAAAAAGTGTTTAGCCTTGCATGTTTGTTGAACAACTAATAAAAAAGAAGGAAGAATGCATAATTTAGGGTTTCTTAGAGGAAGGGGGCGTTTTTCTCTTCTTAGCTGGCTGCCCCCCTTCTCTTCTCTCATTCTTTTTATATCCTAGAAAACCCTAGGTCTCTATTTTACAAAATAGTCCTCCATTAAGTAGACTGTTTACATTTAAGTACTTCAATAACTATTTTCCTAAAAAATGAGAAATAGCCTTGCATGAAATCTTCAAGCTTTGACTTAGAGGAGCTAAATTGCTGAAATAAAAACTTGGATATCGGTTTAGATGCTTCGGAACGTAATTTGGACTCGTTTCTTCACGAAACCTGTTTGTTGGCAGAATTCAGTTGTCATCTTTGAAAAATCATATCTCCCTCATATGACATCGGTTTTGGCTGAAATGTTGAGCGTTTATAGACCTTTGAGTCATGAATCCAAAAGAATTGAGTTTGCATCAATTGGACTTCTGTAGCTCCAGATATTTAAGTTGGAATGGCTGAAGGTCAACACTGGCAGATTGCGAGATTTGACTTTGAAGGCTGCGATTTCCATGCTCTTCCTTATTTTATTTTCTTGCCTTAGATGTCCAGAAAGGTATGGATGTTAGCTTTTTAATGCCACTGGAATCACTTCATTTCAACCTCTAGAGCTCACGCTCTGCACAAAACATCGACTGAAGGTTAAATCTGCCAATTATCTCCAATTTACTCCTTTTTGCATCTTTCATCCAAAAGTGCCTTCAAAACATAAAACAAAGAATATCAAGGCATTTTATATATAAAACATAGGCAAAACACTAGTTAAATGTGGGTGAAACTATCGAATAATATGGTTGCATCAAATACCCCCACACTTAGCTCTTGCTCGTCCTCGAGAAAGGATAGGTAAAATCAAATTGAAGTTAAATTAAATGAAATCACTATGACTAATCTTCTAATCTCCCATCAATATCCAAGAATATATGCATTATAAACAAGAACACAATTAAGAAGGATAAAGAGTATAAATTTTCATGAATTTATTTACATGCAAACTTCAAAATTCAATTAATCGTCGAGATTTAAATGAAATCTATGTCATGCCAAAGTGATAGGTCCTCTCATTGATATACACTCCAACACTCACGTGTTTAGGGCTTATGTGTTTAAATCTCTCAAATTCAATCAATGAATATGTTCTACCATAAGCTTGCTCTTCCATCTTATCTCCATTAATAATATATTATAAACAATGCATGAATCAAAAGGTCTTATTTTCTGGTTGTAATGGGGCTAAGGTAAAGGTGAGGTAAAAGAGAGTAAAAGAAAAGGTTCAAACCAAAAAAAGTAGAGCATTCTGAAAAATGATATTTCAAACAAGATATTTCATCAAAGCACATAAATTTTCCATCTTTAATCACCAATGCTTAACTTCTTTTGATTTCAAGCTTTTTCAATATAAAATCTTAAGAACATAAAGGAACATCTTTTTCTTTTCTTTTTCTTTTTTTTTTTCTTTTTTTTTTCTTTCCTTTTTTTTTTTACCTTTGGCAACTTTGCCCATCTTTTCATCAAACATCACTTCTTCTTTCTTTTCACATAATTTCCAACCATAATTCCATGAGTTATCATAAGTATACGCTCTACTAATCCTTGGCCAGGGGAAAAGGAAAACATATAAAAAGTTAAGGCTTATACATGGATAAAGCAAAGAAAAGATAAACAAGCTCAAAAGGGGCTCATTAAGGATAATATGCTTTAGGTTGGCTTTTTGGCTCAAGTGGTTAAAATTCCTAATGCCTTTATCATCTTCATGTATATATGTAATATGAATGTAATCTCAACAAGATATGAAGCAAGTTCTAAAGATACATATCATTGAAAGAAGGCACAATCAAAGAATATAATGTTGAAGGCTCAAAAGCTTGCATTGGTATAACACTATAAAGTCAACATTGCATATTCTCAAAGTCAATCCCTAAACCAATTAAACCTTAAAACTTGCATGCACACTTCTTCATTCGATTTATATCTTCATCTATCTCAACTAATTCTCATACATAATACTCATAATCTCAAAAACCAATGGGAGTTCAAAAGATCAAACATAATTTTTTTTTATTTTGAAAAATAACAAAAAAAACCAAAATTAAAAAACCAACATTCTCCCAATACCCCCACACTTAAAACACAACATTGTCCTCAATGTTGAAATAAAAAAAAAAAGAAATATTAGAGAATGACAAAAATAAAATAAAATGCGAAAAATAAAAGATAAGGGAAAAAGAAAGCAAATCTGTTTTTTTTTTTTTTTTTTGTGCTGGGTTGACTCCATTTTTAGAAAAGATAAGGGAAAAATGAAGATGATATTTTAGAAAAGTTGAATTTAAGTTCTTTAATTTAACTAAAACATCAAGCGAAAATCCATGGTAAACAGATTCCACGTAGACCCTATTCCCTTTTTCTTTCTCCATTTTTCAGCGGTTGCTCTGAATCTCCTGATTAGCCCGCAAGTTTCAATTTGATAATTAATTATTTACACATACAGGCTAGTACACTTGACTGCATGGCGCCAGGCTTTAAAAACACAGCTGCCGCGTTCTTGCATAAATTTAATGGTTAAGAGGCACATTCCACACCTAGCATTTGATCATCATCATCGTACTACTCACTTTGTGAGGTGCTAGGAATTGTCCTGGCTGTCCTTTTTATCCTTGCCAGGAGGAGCTCCTCCATTTCGGCAGGCAGCCAATTCCTTCGATTCTATAGGGAAAGGAGATGGATCCATTTCTTCCTCAATTGGAAGAGTTCGTTTTGAGCCCTCCAGAGCAACACCGAGAACAAGGTTCTCCTCCAAAGAAGGCCTGGTCACTGATGGTGATGCAACAGATCTCTCAATATCTTGCTTGACCTGTGAAATGACAGGACTCTCAGTTCTTTCAATTCCAGATTCTGGGTCAGCAGCAACTGAAGACCTCTCAGGTGTTGCTCCCTTGGAGGTTGTGCCTTCAGAATTTTGCCCCATTGTCTCCTTCCATCCATCTCCCATACTTCCATTAGACTGCTGTGCTCCAGAATTGTTTTGAACTGAATTATCAGGCATTGAACTGATAAGTTGAGGATCGGATGCCAAGACAGCTGAGACTCTAGAATTTGTGCTGGAGTTGGAAGTAGATTTTGTGATCACCTTCTCTCTTTTCGAGTCAACAATTGGCGTTGATCCTGCCTTGGTATCTGCTTTGAATTCAGATACCAGAGCTGCTTCAACCTTTGCATCTTTTTCCTCATTAGCATGAAGTGGACGATGTGAAGCTTTAACTTTATCTTCGCCATTAATTTTATAAAAGGGCTCAATTAACAATAATGGACGGCTAGCGGTAGCTCCAGAACGTGTGAAAATAGAGTCGGAAAATGGCACATTCTCCAAATCAGCCTCGCCGTATATTTTCTGTACTGTACGAATGGGTGTGGCAAGCCGAGCACGATGATGGCTAATTACTCTAAGAAGATCCAAGAGTACTGCTTCCTGTATCAATCCATTTACAATAATAAGTCAGTTTTGCTTCAAGTGTTAAGATTGAGCAGATCACCAGTCTAAACACCCTATCCAACGAGGTTAATCATTCATCCATAAAAAATAATAAAATAATCTAAGTCGTTGCAAATGTTATTACGTCAAGAAGAAGATGGCCAATAACTGATGGCTACTAGGAATTGAGTCGCTCTGCCATTATTTTACTATTTATGGTCTCTCAACATTCCAAACAATGAGCTTGTTGGTGTGCTTCTTTCTGAGCAACAGTAAAATTCTGAGAGTTTGTTTCGAATTTTTGTCATCTATCGTTCGGTAATAGACATACAATCACAGAGAAGCAAGGCTCTAATAGTGACAACTCAGAGACAACGGGGTAAATATTAACAATAGCAACGGAAATAAATCTTCTGTCATCATATCCTTTGATCAATCACATTAAGTATTTATCAAAAATTAGTCTTACCTTTACGCATAAGTACTCTTCAAAATGTGAGGTTTTCACAAAGCATGATACCAAAATCTGCAACAGAAAAACATTATAATGTGGAAGAAAAGCTAATATTGTATTTGTTGTAAAAAAAAGTAACACATTCAACAAAGTGCACACGGTTGAGATACCCAAAAGAAAACGTCAGACTTCTGGAAGATATGGCGAACCAGATGCCTTTAAAAATGTAACTTACAATGGTGTGCATCCAGAAAAATCAAATTCTAGATGTAAGAGATCTAAAGATTTCTTTATTGAAAGAACAAAAATTGTATATTTCAATTGACTCATAATTGTGATCTAGGAAACTGTAGCCTTATTTATTTTTCTCATGCTTATGGTGTACATGACTCACCAACTGTTAGACATTAATGACCAGTAGACACATCATTTCAAAAGGATTGATGCAAACTGATAAAGTCCAAAAACTCAAGTCACCACACTTCATGAGCTTGACACACTATAAACTGTATATACATGACAAATGGAGAAATTTCCCTAGCAAAGAAAAATTAATCAAATAGAGAGCCAAGGAAATGAGTTCTCGTTTCTTGTAAGGCTTTCATAAAAGCAGGTGCAAGAATCTCAATTCTAAAAAAGTATAATGGCAATTAAAGCCTTACCATAAGAGCCTGATTCTCTGGATTGATATTATCCAGGAAAACTCTTCTGTGCAACCTTTGCTGCTCAATTTGTGGATTTTTTGCCAAAACTTTACGCATATCAGCTACAATATTCTGCATTTAGAAAATGCAGGGCCTAACATGTATCCTCCTTTCAGGTGAAAGAAGCAACAAAAAGTACTGGATGGTAACTACTATTTACAAGCAAGTGAACTAGTTTTCTCCTCACATTAATTTTAATGACATCCAAGTGACTGATGGCAAAGTGGGTCTTGATGCGCCAATGAGTCTTCTGGCTAAGATTTCTCACAACACTCACATTGAACTTGTGGTTTGGAATGTGAACAGCTTCGCGATCATCACCTCTTATAATTGTTGGAGACCACCAGCCCACATGCTGGAACAACATGAGAGATTAACTAGATATAGAACCATAAATGGTTAAAGAGCCAATAA
Source organism: Populus trichocarpa (assembly GCF_000002775.5). Classification (NCBI taxonomy): domain Eukaryota; kingdom Viridiplantae; phylum Streptophyta; class Magnoliopsida; order Malpighiales; family Salicaceae; genus Populus; species Populus trichocarpa. The sequence continues at coordinate 13,891,333 of NC_037289.2, read as the reverse complement.
TTTGATTTCTTCTCTTTTACAGAGAGGAACCAGATTATTGATTCCTATTCAGTTCATATGAAGCTAACTGAAGAAGGGAATACATGATATGTTCTGGCTGGTTTCTCGTTTTACAATGAGAGGAAGGAAAAAAGACAAACCTCAACAGTACCAGAAACTTCATAGCCTTCAATTTTTGTCTGAATCCATTCATTCAAAACAAATGGCCGTGTTGCATGGATCATTACACTTGAAAGGAAATTTGTAAATATCTGAATGCACGAACCAACCAGGTAAATGAAGATCCGCTTAGCATGATGTATGTTCAACATTAGAAACCACAATGAATGATTTTAAAACTGCAGCAAGTCGTCACAATGATATGACTAGTAAGCCATAATTTACCTCTCGGCCAGCAAGGGTGAGCAACACTGTACCAAGGCCTCCAGCTGTTAGCCACTTTTGTGTAGAGAAGCCTAGCAATTCCATGAACAGTGACACAGCAGCAATCCAGACTGCAGAATAAACAGCTTTTCCAGCAAAACTAAAGCCCATCTGCCAAAACAAAAGGAACTGCTTTATTCACACTTAAATCCCAAGCGACCTCAAAATAGCTAGATTTATAATCACACCTAGAGCAAAAACTTTGGACAAAACAAATGAATCAAACATAACACAGATGCTTCCTAAAAACAATCCAAACATGATGTGCTTTAAAACGTCATTGCTTTCAAGAGATTGGCAAGGCATTCCAACGTTTGGAAATTATGGCATAATCAGTACCATAACTTTGAATGAAATATAAGAAGCTTCAGCTGGTTATTATGGGAACTCAGTAAAAGGAGAGCTTATGTTCTCGCTTGAGATACATTGCCATCTGGCAACAAATTGGATCTCACTGATTCCTAAAATTAAATACTAGATCAATTCAAGAAAGGAAATGATATAGCACAAGAAGTCCCTGGCATTCTGAGCAGTCTCTGTGTTGGTCACCACATTTAATCAATTCTTTTCCAAGAGTTCCACAATGAAAATATTCACTTCTCCACTACAAGTTCCAGAGAACCACAGCACTAGTAAAGATGTTAAATATAGTAGCAAACTTTAAAAATCATGATTAACATACATTTCTAGCATCACTGGAGTCATTTGTCTCTGTGAAGAATTTTTGTGCCTGTTGAATCAAGCTGTAAAAGAAAAAATTGGTCATAACTTGAAAACATAATTCCATGTCCTCATATGAGATTGAAAAACAAAATACTAGGACAATCAACAACCTACAACTAGTGAAAGAACGATAGCATACCATCAAAACCTGATGAAAGCCAACAGCACTTCAAGCTTGAAAGTAAATAACATGAACAATGTGTTCACCAAAAAAAAATAAAAAACAGAGACCAATATGTGTAACCAGAAACTAAAATAAAAAATAGGTTGTGAAGTGAATGATGGAAGTGAAAGAACTAGCAGTGAACCCATCAACCAATGGTCAAGTATTTGACAAATTCTAGTCAAACTATGAATGTATATAAGTGATAAAGACGGGTATGGGAACCAACTAAACATACCTGGACAAACAATAAGCAAATGCCATAACGGTTGATAACGAACGTACAAAATTTAGAAGTCGTAGTTTCACAGCTTGGCTTGCTTCTGATGGTAGAACTACTACATCTAGAGCTCTGAAATATACAGGCTACAGTTAATGCTAACTGAATGGTAGGAACTGTGTCTGGCAAAGAATTAACACAGCTTCTTCAGAATACCTGCAGATGAGCATTGCTCCAGTCCAGAGCAGCAAAGGTTGAAGATAAGAAGTCATGACCAAATACGTTCTACTCTTCTTCCAACTACTATCAGATTTCTGCAGGAAATTGCCAGAAAGGAGAGTCTGGATTTATATGTTTGGAACAGCGACGCTGGATTAAGGGTCATTAGACCCCCAGTTAAAGGAAAAGGCATGTAGTATAGTAATAGAATGAATACATGGAGAAATACAGCCCTCCCCAAACACATTAGAGGGTCAAGACCCCATGCAGCAAAAGCAATGATACAAACTGCCGGAATCAATTTAAGCACCAGAGTAGTTCCACAAAGAGCATCATAGGACCTGGATGATGCACCAAAAGCGTGTTAAAAAGAATTCTTTCAAAATAACATGTTCTATAAGAGGAGGTTGGGGGTGGTGGTGGGATGAAGTATTGCACAAAAGTGGCATGAAAATTATCATTAAAGATGTGAATGTTTGTTTGTGTTAATTACGGTTGATTGCAGTTCATTTGATATTCATATTCATTTGTGAATTCAAATATCAAATGCAAAACACAAATTTAAGCTATTACCACTAAAAAGGGGATAAAATTTAGAGCATAATGATTGATCAAGAAAAAGGATAAGATAGTCATACAATTAAAGTTTCTATGACATTACGAAAAATTATATGCACCCAATAAGTACTCTACAAATTAGTATCAGTGATTTACAAAATAAGAAACTCGTAGTTTTCATCTAAAAATCAAAAAAAGTTTCATAGTGAAATATCACCATCGACACTATAAGCTTGGATAACCCTATATTCAAACAGCAATAGTTCAATAAAGACATCAAGAAGCCTGCAGACAAGGCATAATATTATTTGTCTACAAAGATCCATGAGAGGACTCAGGACTTACAGAGGAACTGGAATTAGTCCAGTCAGGCTGGGAACCTTGATTGAACAACTAGTTGTTCAACCAGGTCAAGATTAACCACATCAGCACACTCTTCTCATAAGAAAACATCATATCTTGCTAAAGTAGCTGATTGGGAAACTTTTGCAGCTGCTATTGAAAATAAATCCTAGGAGTTATTCTCACAAACTTGCATCCAATGGAAATATTGCAAATTGAGCATTAAATTCCTCACTCATTGCAGGCAGTATGAGATTACTCTGGATTAATTTTAACACAGCACTTACATTAACATGTGAATATGTGAATATGGGTAACGGAATTTCAGTCACCCTATTTGAACTAATGTTCTGCATATAAAGGAAGATTGTATGAATTAGAATCAAGCTTCAACAGAGCACATCTAGCCTAAAATCATGTTGTATATTCTGTTATTATCTTGCAATCTGTAAATACTACACAATATCCATCCAAGTAGTTGTCCTCTATTATTATAGCACAGGATTAGCCTAAACAATTGTATTCTACCTATATTAGAATTCTAGAAGCTGCGCATATAAACTCGATTTCATATCAATAGAGAGTGGAAAACTATTCATTGAAGTCCCAGCAGTGACTATTATCTTATATGGTATCGAAGCCACAAATTTCTCACGAGCCAACAATCCCATTTCTAACTATGTCTTCGCCTTCAGATCTAAGTCAAACCCTTAGTCTTAACACCCAACCTTTTTCAAATACTGATAAACTCCTTATTGCTCTAAATATCACTGTCCAAATCAAAGAAAAATTGACTCCATCCACCTTCCCTTAATGGTATGCTCAATTTAAAGCACTTCTCTTTGGTACAATTTACTTGACTACGTAAATGGTGCTACTTTGTATCCCTCTCGCGATGATACCTCAATTGTCAATCTTATAAAACCCATTGGGTTAGAATGACAAACTTATTTTGAGTGTCATCCTATCCTCTACATCTCCCACAATTGCTCCTCTTATAGCCACAACAAAAACTTTTCATCAAGCTTGGAAAAAACTCAACACCTTATATGCTAGTTGCTCAAGAACACGGGTTATGCAATTAAACGAGGAGCTTACCTTGATTCAGTGTGGGAATAGATTGATTACAGATTATTTTATTTGCATGTTGTGAAGCATTGGCTAATGAAATCACTATTATTTTATTTGCATGTTGTGAAGCATTGGTTAATGAAATCGCTATTATTGACCATTCAATTTCAGATGATGACCAAACCCTCTCTATTCTGAATGAATTAGGGCATGGTTTCAAGGAAATAACTGCACCAATCCATGGACGAGAAACATCATTGGCATCATGAGACCTACCTATGGTGTTTGGAGGCTTCAACACAGCAATTGGGCAATTGGTTGTAACTGCCAACTACACAAACTAAATGAAACAAGGTTCCTATAGAGGCAATTTTGCAAAGAAGTTTCATAGATCTAATGGACCACAGCGTCCTGACATGCTCAACTCAACCTAATCTCAGAATAATTTACAGCAAGATGGTCGTTGGTTTCACAATAGTTCAAACAAGCCCAACAAATTCAACCGGTGCTATCAACCCAAATGTCAAATTTGTGACTAGTTGGGCCATATAGCTAGCTAATAGTTGTCCTGTTGTAACTATTAATTGTGCTCAGACATCTATTGAAAAGGAAAAAACTTGGCTTCTTGATTCGGGTGCTTCACACAATATCATGAGTGATGTAGCAAATTTGTCTACTCGCTTGGAATATGATAGCACAAATGAAGTAATTCTAGGAAATGGTTTAGGTTTGGATTGCTGACACACTGGTAGTTCACTGGCCTTACATTAACCTAAACAAACCTTTATACTACATGATACTCTACATCCAAATCTTTGCAAAAATTTGGTCTTTGTTCATCATCTAACTAAACAAAATAATATTTTTGTTGAGATAAGCATCTTGGACATCCATCACTCAAAATAGTCCACGATCTTGTTAAGAATTTTTCCCTTTCAATCACATCACAAAAATTGTTCTCATTATCTAGCTCATGCTCCATCGACAAAGCACATCAACAACATTTCCGTGCAACTAGTCTCCAAAGTCATGATCCACTTGAACTAATTTATATTGATGTTTAGGGACCAACTACTTATACTGGAATTGATGGATCCCGGTACTATCTTCTTTTTTGTTGATCATTATACTAAATATATGTGGTTTTATCCAATAGTTAATAAATTTAGTGTTTCTAGTATTTTTCCACATTTCAAAAAATTTATTGAAACACGGTTTCAAACAAAAATCAAAGCACTTTATTCTGACAATGGGACCTATCATTACACCACTACCCCTCACACCTCACAACAAAATGGTGTCTTTGAATGTAGACATCGACATCTTGTTGAAACAACCCTTACACTTCTTCATGATGCTTCTCTTGATCCTTTATATTGGCCACATGCATTTTAAACAGCCTTATATCTTATAAACAGACAACTCACACCACTTCTTCAAAACAAATCACCTTATGAGAACCTGTATGGCCAAAAGCCCAATTACCTCAAATTAAAAAAATTTGGATGCCTTTGTTATTCACTCACACAAGCTATAACTCTCATAAAAGACAGCCCAAGTCCAAACCATGTATTTTCCTTGGAGATTCACAAACCTAAAATGCATGTGTCTAGAACCCATGCTCAAAAAATGTATTATCTCATGTCATGTCTTGTTTGATGAAATTCACAAATCAAATCCACTTGTCTTCTTTGCACAATCAGTCCAAACCAACAACTCAGACATCTTCCTCTATTTTTTAGATATCCATAAGCCACCAGCACCATCATCTCTTGTCTCATTGTTGTCACCAGAGCCTTAGGAAGGTGTCCTTGCCATTGCTACGTCCTCTTCAAGTAACCTTGGTAACTTTAATTCTTTACAATCTTTTCATTTCCCAAATAACCTAGGTCAAGATTCTCAAGAATCAAATCTTGATTCTAATGCATCTAAAAATTTCAATGTTTCTCACTCTGTGATGCCTTTGATTTCACATGAATTATCTATTGAAAAGAATATAGGCCAGCCTATCCAAACCTAAAAGAGTTCATCAAATGAAAACCAAATCCATGAACCAAATTTTCATACCCAAACAACTCAATTTTGTGTCCAAACCCCTCTTCCTGAGACCATTGAACCAACCAGTATAAGTCGGGTCTAGGGGTGAGCAAAAAAACTGAAAAATCGATTAAACTGGAAAACAAATAACCGAAAAAACCAAACTGTGAAAAAAAACCGATAAAACCGATTAGAATATTTAAAAAAACCAACCGGTTCGGTTCGGTTTCATAAGCCTGAAACCGAATCGAACAGAATTGAAATTAATAAAAAAACCGAACAAAAAAAAACCGAGCTAAACCGAAACCAAACCCGTTAGAAATTACAAAAAAAAAAACCCAAAAAACAATATAGTTTTTGGTTTTTAATATAAAATAACCGAACCAAAACCAAATCGAACCGAAATCAGTCGGTTGGGTTTCAGTTTTTGTTCTAAAATAACCAAAACGAAACCAGTCAGTTTGAACCGATTTTGGTTTTTTTGAAAAAAATTCGGTTTGGTTATTTTTTAGGTAAAAACCGAACCGAAAATGATCACCCCTAGTCGGGTCATATCTCACCCTCAGTGGCGTGAGGCCATATCCAGTGAGCTCACTGAACTCATAAGACATGGTACTTGGGACTTAGTTCCCTGCACGCCAATGCAGTGGGTGTTTAGAATAAAGAGAAAAGTTGATGGGTTAGTAGAGTAGATAGGTTCAAAGCACAACTTGTCGCAAAAGGCTACAATCAAAGACCTAGTTTGGATTATAAGGAAACATTTAGCCCACTATTATGGTTATTATTGTTATGAATGGATAGAAGTTGAGGCAAATGGATGTTCATAATGTTTTTTAAATGGGGAATTAAGTGAAACAGTTTATATGGTGCACCCCCTAAGGTTTAAAGATTTGTCAAAACCTAACAATGTCTATAAATTGTGAAAAACCATCTATGGGCTTAAACAAGCTCCACAGGCTTAGTATATAGCTCTCAAAAATGCCTTTCTTCAGCTTAGTTTTCACAATTCCAAAGCAGACTCCTCATTGTTTATCTAAAATCAAGACTTTATCACTTGTTATTTCCTGGTTTACGTTGATGATCTTGTGATGCAGGCAATGATTCTACTTTTGTGACCTTTATTATCAAGCAACTAAGTGCTAGTGACCCTCATTTTTTCTTTGGGGTTGAAGTCATACCTACTCGAGCAAGCTATTCTTATCAACATAAATATGTTTGTGATCTCTTTTCCAATACTAATATGGATGGTGCGAAAGATATCTCTACTCCGCTATCAACAAGTCAATCTCTTAAATTGGTTGATGGCACTGCTTCTATGGACAGTTCAGAATTTCATCAAATTATTGGAAGTCTTCAGTATCTTTCCTCGACGCATCCAGATATCTTTTTTGTAATGAACAAGCTCTCTCAATTTATGCACAAGCCAACACAAATTCACTAAGAAGCAACCAAAAAGCTTCTTCGTTATTTGACACAAATTGTTTTTCATGATATACAGATTACAAAAGTTGGTGCACCTATTTTAAAAACCTTCTCTGATGCTGACGAGGCTGGCAACAGTGATGATCAGAATTCCATTTCTACATACATTTGCTTTCTAGGATCAACTCTAATATCTTGGAGTTCAAAGAAACAAAGAGTTGTTGCACAATCTTTCACGGAGGTTGAATACCGAGTACTTGCAAATGCAACCTCCGAAACCATGTGGCTTCTCAATCTCTTCACTGAACTTGGCTTAATACTCAAAACAACACCACAACTTTTGTGACAATCTTGGTGCTACACATCTAATCTTCAATCTAGTGAATCATTCTTGTATGAAACATATTCAAATTGATCTTTATTTGGTACAAGATTTAGTACACAAGTCCGCCATGTTCATACACAAGATCAATTGGTTGACCTGCTGACTAAGCCATTGTCTAGAGAGCATACAAAAAGATTACGTAACAAGATTGGTCTTGCTGATGAAAGCGCAATCTTGCAGGGGCATATAAAGGAAGATTGTATGGTTCAGAATCAAACTTCAACAAAGCACATCTAGCCTGTGCCTAAAATCATGTTGTATCTTCTGTTATTATCTTGCAATCTATAATGCTACATAATATCCATCCAAGTAGTTGTCCTATGTTACTATAGCATAGATTTAACCTAAACAACCATACCCTACCTAAATTAGGATTCTAGAATTTGTGTATATAAACTTGATTTCATATCAATAAAGAGTGCAAAATTATTCATTGAAATCCCAGCAGTGACTATTATCTTATATTGCAGGGACACACAAAAAAAGTGAATGACATGTGAATATACCTTGTCAAGGCCATGGCTGCAGATTTCAGAACAGGAATCCCATTTCCTTCACCTGGTGTTAGAACAGATCGGCAAAGGAACACAATACATCTGGAAGGTACAGGACTAAGTGACCTATTTATGCAGTTTTGAAGATGGAGACTCCAAGGATCCTGTCGCTAAACATGCAAATCACACAAATTTGATGGTATCAGACTCTGCTTACACAATAAATAAAACTCATCATAAAAGAAAATGCGATGCATAGTGACTTAGTGAGAAAAAAATGGTAGCACCAATAATCTTCATGGGCAGAACGAGATCACAAATGTAAGAAGAAGAAAAAAACACCATGCACAAAGACTAGTAATTGTGAGGCATTGCTTCTACGAACGTGATAAGTATAACAGATAAACTTTTCAAATCAATACGAGCACATACCAGAAATTGAGAAGAAAGATTGACATTAATCAACTGCACTCTGCTCTTTCTGATTGCACTCTGTGAAAAACAGGGAAATATAAAATGGAAAACAGACCATGTAAAGTTCAGTTTTGCATTTGCTTATTTGACTTCATATTGAAATGTTTAAAAAAATAATGATAATGATAATTACTTACATTGTGTTGATTACTGCATCCATGACTATTGTGAACCCTTAACTCATGAGAAAATTGTATAGAACTAACACGAATCATACTCAAATTCAAAGTTGAAGTTGCCACAGCAAGTTGCTCAGTATTTTCAAACTCTTTTACCTTAGAAACCCTAACCTAGACTGTGGTTAACAGTTGTGTACAGAGATCAAATAGGTATCACTGTACAAAACAAACAATTATTGACACCTGCCAGGATCAAAACAAGATCAAACTTTCAGTGCATGAACAAAACAGAAGCTATCTCAGAAATTACAAACATGAAAATTGGATCTAACAGATTTAGTTGCTAAACAATTGAAATATAACTCAACTTTAAACCTAATGTAACAGGAATTGAATTACTGCTTATTATTTTAAGAGAGGCTTCAATTTTCCTTCTTTCCACTACTTTCTCTGCAGCAAAGCATAAAAAAATCTACAACCTAATCAAAATCCAACCTACAACTTTGTGTTCTTTTACCAGGAAACAAACAATAACATTTTCCGGGAGAATTTAGTGGAAAAGTAAGGAGAAGGGTAGAGGAATTGGATACCATATTGAAGCAACCAGTTATTAAGTTTCTCTGCACTTTCTATGAGAAGAAAAGGATGAACTGAAACTACTTCTCTGTGAGGGAGATTTTTGGAGTTTGCTAAAATGGTTGGAATTCCGCTAACGTGCCGACGTGGTCCAATGGTGTTGTCCGTTTTTGGATTTTGTGGAATTCTTTATTGGGGACTCTAATTTTTTAATCTTTTACAGTTTACTACGCAGATTTATGTGGCGCTTTGCCGCCTCTCTGGCCTCATCCTTTGCTAACGCGCGCGACATGCGTGTTGTGTTTCGCTGGGCGACGACTCAACTGCTGTAATATGCGCCTAATTGGGGATGAGTAGACACTATAACGAAGTCTTTGCAACGGCAAGCATTTTATGTCCCGTTACTTGAAACTACATGCTTGACTGATGTAGTTAATTAAGTAAAAATTTCCTTCAATATAAAAAAATTATTTAAATATTATTTATGCTTTTTTCCCTAGAAAAAAAAATCATATAAAAGATTTACTCGATATAATTTAATTGATTTTATTGATTCAAAACTCATACAATTCATGAAAACAATACTTGATTAAATAAAATTTTAAGATGATTTCTTTTTTAATATTAAAATAACGATATATTGGATTGACTTTGAATAACACGGGTTAACATTGACTTTGAATAACACGGGTTAACATGTCAAATTCATGACCCGGGTTATAAGATTATGATAACGCTATAGAAAACAAATGAAGATAAATTATGAAGCCTAATTCTCAATCAACTCAATATTAAGTGATGAAATTAAAAAAAAAATCAATTAAAAAAGAATCTAAAAACCAACCCTATTTAATATGTCAAACTTGCAACCCGGGTCATAAGACCGAGATAACCCCATGAAAAACAAATCAAAATAAATTATGAATTTCAATCTTCAATTAACTCAATATTGAAAGATGAGATTAAAAAAAAAATCAATTAAAAAATAACATAAAAAACAACATGAGTTAATCCATCAAACTCATGACCCGAATCATCAAACCGAGATAACATTATAGAAAAAATAAAAAAAATGACCTAATTTTACCCGCGTTTACCTATCAAATCTGTAACTTTGGTTTTAAGACTGAAATAACCTCATAAAGAGAAAGTCAAAACAAATTATAAAGCTCAATTCGTAATTTTCCCTGTTAGACCAAATGTTGAACGATGAAATTTGTAAAAATTTTAATTAAAAAATAACATAAAAAATAAGTCAAGTCAACCCGAGTTAACTGTTAAGCACTACCGAGTCATGAGACCAAGATAACCTAATGAAAAACAAACTGAAACAAATCATCAAACCTAATTTTCAATCAAACATAATATTAATTAATAAAATTGGAAAAAAAAAAGTCAATTAAAAAAAGAGAGAAAAAATGAGTCAATTTGATTAACCTGCTAAACTCGCGACTTGATTTATCAGACGGGGACAACTCAATAAAAAAACAAGTTCAATGTTGAAAGACTCGTGATCTAGGTTATGAGACCAATATAACCTCTTAAAAAGAAAAGAAAAGAAAAAATGACATGATTTAACCAGGATTAAAATGCCAAAACTCTTGACCTTAATCTTAAGACTAAGATATTCTAATAAAAAGCAAATCAAAATAGATTATAAAACTCAATTCCCAACCAACCCAATGTTGAATGATAAAATTAAAAAAAATTAATTAAATAAAAGACATAGAAAACAAACCGATGTAACTCAGATTAACTTGTTAAACACTATTTTCGGGTCACAAGATCAAGATAACCTAATGAAAAGTAAACAAAATAAATTATGAAATTTAATTCTCAATCAAATCAATATTAACAGAAGAAATTGAAAAAAAAATTAAGAAAAAAAAAATGAGCCAACCAGGTTAACCCACTAAATCAGGTTAACCTGTCAAATTTAGGATTCGTGTCATAAGAGTGTGATAATTAAATAGAAAAAAAATCTAATATTAAAGGATGACATTAAATTAAAAAAACATTAATTAAAAAAATTTCAAGAAAAAAATAGTAAAGCAAATCACTATTCTAATAAATAGTAATTTATGAGATGAAATACAGTAAAACTCCCTTCATTTTCAGTTTACAGTTAATTTATGGGATCATATTATTACATTACTGGACTAGCTAATTGCAATTCCCCTATCCTTCCCAAAACTTTATGATTTTTAAAATATTCACTTCAGGTGCTCTTATGAATTTCAGGGCTGTACTTTTATTCTTATAATACAAAATTTAGTATTCATGAATTATATTTATACTAGTTATTTAACTTGTGTTTTGTTATGGGTAAAATTACTTTTTTATATAAAAAAATTATATTTTTATATAAAAAAATTATATATATAATTTTTATATATATATTTTTGTGGTTAAAAATATTCTAAGTTATAATAAAAAAAGTTTATTCATATATATAATCAAATAAATTGAGAACTATTTATGTTAATAAATAAAAAATTATAAATAATAACTAAAAATAAAACTAGAAAAATCGAGAGATAAGTATTTGCTAAATGTAAAACCTCTGGGCGAAAAATTATAAATTGAATAGTTTTATGTAAAACAAAAGGAAAAAAAATTTGTAACTCTCGATCGGGTTATCTGAAAATTTACGTGGAGCCTTCTAATATGATTCCTTAACTTGGGTTAAAATTTCATAATTTTTAGAGAAATTCGGAAATTTGACGAAAAATCACAATTTGACTAGTTTTACGTTATTGGACGTAATTTTAAATCTGAATGTTAGATTGAGCTAACATTTTATGAGAAATCTTAAAATATATTAAATAAAATCTTGTTAAAATTTTAGGATGAACGGAGCTCGGTAGTACTATTAAAAAATAAGGATTGTCAAATGGAAGCAAAAAGACTCATTAAGGGTAAAAGGGTAATTTGCCATTAAAAATAAAACAAGGCAGACCCTTTTCTGTTATGAACTGCCGACTGGGCAGTAACAAATGTGGAAAGAAAAAAAGAAAGAAAATAAGAGAAGAACGTGAGAAGTTAAGAGAAAAACAAGAAAAAGTGAGAGAGAGCTTGAAAACTTGTAAGATTAAAAGACTTGGAACATTAAATTAAGGAAAAACCAAGTGAAGGAAGATATAAGAAAGGTGAGGAGGGCTGGCCACACTAGGAGGAGAAGAAAAGTTGGGAGAACTTAGATTGGTAAGCATGAAAAGTTTAGATTCTTACTTGAATGAAGTGTTTTTGGGTTTATTTGAGTAAGTTATCAAACAATGACAATTAATTGATTTACTTTCTCATAATCTTGATTTTTTTAAATTAGAGTTCTTATGAGAATTTGGGGATTTTGAGAAAAATAGTAAGCATGATGGAATTGAGGTAGAATAGTATAGAAATAGTGAATCTAAGTAGTAATTAAGAAAGAAATTGAATAATTTTGAAGAAAAGAACTTGTAATTAAGGATGAGGAAATATAGGAATGAGGTTTTGATTGTTTTATGTTTGAGAAATGATGTTCTTTATCTTATTTGAAGTATTCAAAATATGAACAAGTGAATAAACAGTATAAGAATGTGAAAAAAAAGGAATAAATAAATGGTAGGAAAAGTTCATGGGAGAATTCTTTAAATGAGTTAAAAGAAGAAAATTAATTAAAACTATATGTTGAAAATGAGGTGACAAATGAATGAAAATTTTGGTGTAAACCCCAATTAAATAAAAGATATTACGTGCTTCAAATTTAGGCACGTAGAAGAAATGATAATGGATTAATAATGTAGTGCAATCTGATTGATTCAGGAGTTGTACCAGGAGCAGGGCATCAGGCAGGAGGAGTCGGGCCATCACGAGCAGACGGTAAGTGATTCATCACTTTCTTTTAAAATTCAAAGTTTCATTATTAGTTATGAGTTGTTTATGACATGTTGATATGGAAGAAGTAGATGAAGAAACTGTTGGTATTATTAGTATGAATTACCTGTTGGTATGAAATTACCGGTTGGTTAGTAGGAATTACCGGTTAGTATGAATTACCGGTTGGTTAGTATAGAATTACCGGTTGGTATGCAAATTACCGGTTAGTTAGTATGAATTACCGGTTGGTTAGTAGGAATTACCGGTTAGTTGGTATGAATTACCGATTAGTATAGAATTACCGGTTGGTATGGAATTACCGGTTGGTTAGTGTAGAATTACCGGTTGGTATGGAATTACCGGTTGTATTGGCTATTTATAGAGAATAGCCGGATGTTGGTAATTCGTATGGAATTACCGGTTATATTGGCTATAGAGAGGCTATATAAGAGGGTTAGCCGGGTTTGAGATAAAATTTGTGAATTACCAAATTAAAAATTAAGCAATGAGTGTTGGTTACAGAGGTCCTATAAATACATGATTAATAAATTATGAATGGGTTATTAATGTTGATATATAGTAGTTGGTGATGAAAGATAATTTGTTATATTTTGAAGACTTGTGAACATAATAGTTTTATTATCTTTAATGTGTTATCTTCCTTATTTCTTATTAATGTTATGTATACAGGTTTTTCACGAGGTAATACGGAGCGTTAAATATGAACTTTGTGTTTTAATTTGTTTATTTTGTGGGATGTAATATATTTGCTTTATATGTAATTTGTATTATATGTAGATTGTAATATATGTATCATGAAGATGTTTTGCTTTTGGTACTTATACATTTAAAATGTATGAGTAAGGAACTAATATTATTAAACTATTCAAAAAGAATATTTAGTAATTATAATCATGCATGTTTAAAACATGAATGCATGTTAATGTAATAATTAGTTCAATATGAATCTTTTGAGTTTATAATTGTTTGTAGTTAATGTGTTATTTGTTGATGATGTAAGGTTGAGAAAATACAATGAAATATAGTTATGTGAAATATTATTTGATGAGATGGGATATGATCCAGGATGGTTGGATCAAAGTGGAAGTTTTGAGTATTTGTGATTGAATGAAGTCTAGTCGATAACTTGGTAGCATCAGAAAACAAAGAAAACTCTGCCGAAATTTCAAAAAAAAAATCTCATAATCTTAGACATACTATTCAATACTTGACATTAGTAAAGAAATGTTTGAGATTTCATGACATTATAATATGTGGGTGTTACACTAAATTTGTTTATTAAAATAATTTTTTAATCAATCAAACAATAATAAAAATAAACATACACAATAAATTGATTGAATAAAATAAAAGGAAAAACTTATTATACAAGGATGCACATATTATAAATATTATTTGGAAATAAAAATTTTATTTTCATATATAAAGTTCATCTATACAAAAGATAAAAAAAATACATGAATTAGAAAAATCCCTTCAAAAATTAAATACATAAAAAATAATTAAAAAAATAAATATCATTTAAAAGAGGCTATATAAACAAAATAAAAGAAAGAATGGGTATTAATTTAAATATAAATAAAAAATTTTGAAAAAAAATATAAGAAAATGCATCAATTTGTTTTTTAAAAAAAGGCCAGGCAATTATCGGGCCTATACATGGTCTCAGAAAACCTAAAAAATCATCTCAAAACTCGAAATCAACCTAAAACCAAGGTTGTCAATCCCATTATGTTTTGTCTGGAATGGCCAATATATCTTGTTCTAGTTAAAAAAAAACCGAAATAGATTTCATCTCTCTCAAAATCTTAGCCCATTCCAAAAGTTCTATCGAAGTTCTGACCGGAACGTTCTGATTCCATTCTGACCAAATAAGGTTTTTTTTATCTTTTAAAAAAAATCTATGTTTTTCTCTAATTCCATCCTCCAACACTTGGTATATTGGATATTGGATATTAAACTTCATAATTTATTATGATTTGATTTTTTATAGTTATCTAAGTCTCATGATGCATGTCGCAAGTTTTGTGGATTAACGTAGTTGACTTGAGTTTCTTTTGTCTTTTTTTTATTATTTTTTTCGTCTCACCATTCAACATCTTCAACATTTGGATTATTATGAATTAATCCTTGTCATTTGTTTTGGTTTTTTTCTATGAAATTATATTATTCTCATAACCTAAGTCACGGGTTTCGCAAGTTAACCCGAAATGACTTAGGCCATTTTATTATGTCCTTTTTTATATTAATTTTTTTTAATTTCATCATTCAATAATGGATTTATTAGGAATTGAGCTTCATAATTTATCTTGATTTGTTTTATTTTGAGTTATCATGATTTCATGACCTAGGTTGCGGATTTGGAAGGTAACCTAGGTTGACCCATGTCGATCCAATATGTTGTCAACTCAATATTTTTTTTAAAAAAAATGTGATCTTGAATTTATTTTTAGTCAAATTATATTTTTATCAGTTGTATAGGTTGTCTTTGGACTCGTCGTGTCGATCAGGTCATATCGGTTCAACTCCCACTTTTTTGCTTGTGTTTTAAATTTGAATTGCATAATTTCAAGTTAATTTATCTTTGGGTTTGAATTGAAATTATGATCGTTGAATTAATATTTTGAATTATATATATATATATATATATATATATATATATATATATATATATATATATATATAGTACAACCTCAAAACAACACGCTGAAATGTTCTGAAACCAAAACATATTGTTTCAATTGAAAAAACATAATGCCAACCTGAACAAAATTGACACAAAAATTGACCCTTTTTGTGGTTGAAATTGGTGTCAACAATATTTTTCTCTTTCTATTGCTGAAATCTAACGACCTCTCTCCCCTTTCCCAGACAAGGAACTAGAAAATAACAAAAATAAACTTTTGCACCCAAATTAAATTGAAAAAAATATTGAGGGACCATATATGTATAATTTTTAAAGTGTGAGGACAAAATTAAATTTTTTGTGTGAACTTTAAAACCATCATCCATTTATGCCGTCTTTTCTATTTTAACCCCCCGTCATTTAATTTTATTCTTTGAATAAATTTAATTTAATTGCCCTTGAATTTGGTAAAAAAAGAATGCAATTGTGCAAAAAAAAAAAAGCTTAAGAACCAATTTGAAAAAAATGCAAAATTTTGAACAATAGATCCACCATAAAATGAGAGAGGATCAATAGTGATGTGTATCTTTGGATTTGAATTGAAATTATATTTATTAAATTAATACTTTGAAGTTTATATATATATATATATATATATATATATATATATATATATATATATAGTACAACCTCGAAACAACATAATGAAATGCTCTGAAACCAAACATACTGTTTCAATTGAAAAACCAGAATGCCAACCTGAACAAAATTGATAACTTTTCCCAAAACCAAAAATATGTATGAGTTCAAATCTATTTTTTATGCACTTTCAAGATGAAAAACAAAAAAAAATACCTAATATGAATTCTCTTCATCAAATGAAATCATTTGACACAAAGATCGATTGTTTTGGTGGTTGAAATTGGTGTCAACGACATCTTTCTTTCTCTATCGCTGGAATCTAATGACCTCTCTCTCCCATCTCCCAGATAGGGACTAGAAAATAACAAAAATGAACTTTTATAATCAAATTAAATTGAAAAAAATATTGAGGGACCAAATATGTATAATTTTTAAAGTGTGAGGACAAAATTAATTTTTTTGTGTGAACTTTGAAACCATCATTCATGGATGCCACCTTTCTTACTTTGGTCCCTTGTCATTTAATTTTATCCTTTGTGAACAAATTTGATTTAATTGCCCTTGAATTTGGTCCAAAAAGAATGCAATTGCACAAAAAAAAAAAGTTTAAGAACCAATTTGAAAAAAAAGCAAAATTTTGAATAATAGATCCACCGTAAAATGTGAGAGGATTAACAGTGATGTGTGCACAGTGAAATACCCACACACTTTAGTGTTTTACTATCTATTTAACCCGCACTCTACCGTAGGTCGGATTTTAAAAAAAATAAATATGCAGGCTTTTTGAACGTGTTATTTTATATAAAAAAACAAAAGTGAAAATCGAGAAACTCATGTATACATCTAATAAAACAAATTGAGAACTATGCGTGTTAATAATAAATAAATAAAAAGTCATTAATGATAAATAAAGATGAAAATTAAAAAAAAAATAAGAGTTAGATATAAACCAAAATATTTGAATTCGCAACTCGAATCTTTGACTTGGTTCTGTTTAATGACTTTGCTCACAAAGATTGATTTTTTATTTAATTAAATGATAGTACAAATAAACATACATGAAATTGACTAATAAAACAAAGGGCAAAAAAAAAATTATGCAAGGTTACACATATTAAAAATATTATCCAAAAATAAATATTTTTAATTTTTTAAAATAAATTTTATTTATGTAAAATATAAAAAATATAGATAAATTAAAACATTCTCTCAAAATATTAAATGCATACAAAATAACTACAGAACAATCGATATTTAAAAGAGTCTAGATAAACCAAATATAAGAAAGAAGGATATTAATTTATAGATAAATTTAAAAATTATTTTTCAAAAATACATATTAAAAAGGAATTAATAAAACAAAGGAAAAGGTCAAGCACTGCTAGGCTTGACAAGCCAACGTGCTTGATCCATAAAAAGAATTTTTTTTATGGGGCAGATGACATGTTGTTCACCCTAATTTTTTTTTTTTAAAAAAATAAGTCAAAAAACACGTCGTCTAGCATTATCTAGTTTTCGACCACATTTTAATAAACTCATTCATAGCCTAAAGAAACACAAAAGAACCATCCCAAAATTAAAATCAACCTGGAACCAAAAATCTTATCGAGCTCAAATATATATTTTTAGGCATTTTCAAGATAAAAAAAACATTGAATGTGAACTCTCTTCATCAAACGAAATAATTTGACACCAATATCGATCGTGTTTGTGACCAAAATTGATGCAAACATAAATATTCTGTCTCTGACACTGGATTTTGGTGACTTTCTCTCATCTCTTTCAAATCAGGGGCTAAAAAATAAGGAAAATGAAGTTTGAGGCTAAAATTGATTTTGCCTTTAAATTTTGGAAATTGAAGGGACCTAATATTTATAATTTGGAAAGTATGAGGACTAAAATAAGAATTTCACCCAAATTTTTGAAAGCCACCTATTCCTTCTATGTTTTTTTAGTTTGGTCCCCCATCTTTCAATTCTACAATTCCACAACAAATTGGCTTATAATTTGGTCCAATAGGGGCCAAGTTAAAAAAACAAGGAAACAAAAGGCACTATAAACAGTCTGTCCATAATGCCATGTTAAGGGATCTATAGTGCATTTTGCACAGTTAATTCTCCAAGCGTTTTAGATTTACTAGCTATTTGACCCACACTTCATAGCGAGTCAAATTTATTTTTCATAAAATATGAATATGCAGGTTTTTTCAACGCTTTTTTTTTATAAAAAAAACAAAAATGAAAAAACTTACATATATATATATATATAATATAATATAATAAATTGAGAACTATATTTTTTAATAAATAAATAAAAAGTCATTAACAATAAATGAATATGAAAGTTAAAAAAAAATAAGAGTTAGATATAGATCAAGATATTCGGTCTCACAACTCATATGTTTGAGATGGTTGTGTGTTAATGACTTTGTTCATAAAAATTAATTTTTTTATTTAATTAAATGATAATAAAAATAGAAACACTTGAAATTGATTAAATAAAATAAAAGTAAAAAAAATATTATTTAAGGTTACACATATTAAAAATATTACCCAAAAGAGTCTAGATAAACAAAATAAAAGAGAGAATGAATATTAATTTACATATAGATTTTAACATAAATTTGGAAATATAAATATAAAAAAGGCATTAATTAAAAAAAAAAGTCAGTCACTGCTAGGCTTGGTAAGCTAGGCCAACGCGTCTGACTCATCTAGTAAGGGCCCACATGTGGGCTTGCAAGAGTAGGCTCACGTGCTTAGGCCATAAATGTTTTTTTTTTTATTATTATTTTTATGGAATAGACAACACGTCGTTTGATATTACCTAGTTTTTTTGCCACCATAGTGGCTAGATAAACGGGGCATATGTTTTTTCGACCCAAAAACCAAATTTTCAACTTATATTTGACCCAAAACACCTAGAAAACATAATAGAAAACCTGATATACCCATTCATGGCCTCAAAAAACCATCCCAAAACCTGAAATCAACCTGGAACAAAAAATCTTACTGAGCTCAGATATGTTTTTCTAAGTTTTAAGGTAAAAAAACATCTAATGCGAACTTCCCTTATCAAATTAAACAATTTGACACTAAACTTGATTGTTTTTGTGGCTGGAATTGGTGTCAATTTTTTTTCTCTCTTTAATGTCGGATTTCAGTGATTTTTTCTCTCATCTCTCAAACCAGTAGCCCAAAAAAAAGAAAATAAAGTTTGAGACCAAAATTACTTTTGCCCTTAAATTTTGGAAACTGAAGGAACTAATATTTATAATTTGAAATGTATGGGACTATAATAAATATTTAGTGTAAACCCCCGTAAATAAAAATAAATAATAATAATAATAATAATAATAAAAACAACACATAGGATCGAAGTAATGACATTTCGATGAGTAATGGATATTCGGTATGAAAGAAATGAATAAATAGTAGGAATGACAATAAATGTGTCATGTGAGAGAGAGAATGATCTCCATAAATAAATTTAAAGATATTGTTGAAGTCGAAAAGAGAGTCATGATTTTTAGTTTAAAACTTGTAACGTTAGCGAAACCAGTGACGAGTTTTAATGGATAAAAGAATAAGAAAAAAAAAACCATAAGATATGCAAACCCCGGTCAAAACACGTATTTTGACAAATTAATGATAAATGTGGTAATATTGAATTTATTGAGTATAAATTAAGGGGAAATGTCACGAGGATCTAAGTAAATAAATTAATGCATGAAATTCAGAATTTAGCGTAAAAGACATTGATTGTCTAGTTTTACGGTATCGATGATATATCTCAATCCGACCGTTGGATCGGGCTGAAATTTTATAAGGAATCTCCAAACATATTATTTTATATTAGGTTCAAATTTCGTGTCAATCGGAGTTTGGGAAGGATTTACGAGAGCACTGAAAATCGGGTAAATTGAAGAAGATGACACAAGGCGCATTAATAAGGGTATTTTTGTAATTTTATCAAAACAAATACTCTCCTCTCTTCTCTTTAAAAACAGAGCACGTCCTCTGCAAATGGAAAAACAGGAGGGAGACCATTTGTTTTGTCCCATTTTCTCTTCATTTCTTCAAGCTAAATCAAAAGGGAGTGTGCTTAGGAGGATTATATCCAAGAAAACAAATTAAATGACAACTTAGAGAGTTATAGAGCTTGAGAGAAACAAAGAGAAGAAGCTGGAAATTGGAAGAGGAGGACATGATTTTTGTAAATTTTTGCAAGAATTCATTGAAATAAATTAAAGTAGCAAAGGTAAGCAACATACCCTTTAGTAATTTCGTTTTTCTCTCTTGTTCTTGCATGAGGAGAAGAAAACCTCCAAGTTTAAAATTCTAGGGTTCATGTAAATATTTTGGGGGAGTAATTGCATGATAATGGCTTGATTTGCTGAAAAATAGAAGGAATAAATTGATTTGAAACTATGGGTTTTGGGATTGCAACAGGGCAGGAACTTCGGCAGCCATATTTTGACTTTGCACCGTTGGATTAGATTGAATTTTGGATATGTTATTATACTCAATGTCACCTACATTCTGACCGGAGGGATTGAAAATATCAGATTGCGTTTGAGGGCTGTCACCGGAGGAACATTTCTGGAAAATCACCCTTCAAGACAGCTTTGTTCGTCGGCCGTTATATCATCGTTTCACCGTTGGATTGGCCTGGATTTTGGATATGTTATTCATCCAGATGTTATATAAATTCTGAACGGTTTGGATCGGAAAAGAACACTCCTACCAGAAATTATACTTCCCGAACAGCAGGTCTCCAAATTTCAGGTCAGTCCAGTATTGTTCTGATATCGGGAGGTTTAACCGTTGGATGTATGTTAATTTTGGATATGTTATTCTAAGGATGATGATGTATAATTCCACCGTTTGGATTTATTGAATTCTAAATTTACAGAATGATGTTTTAAGTTTGGTTTGAGAAATATTGAATGAGAATATGAGGTTTAGCATAAAAAGTATATTTTGGGACTAAGGATAATGGCAATGGGTTTAATGATGATGGTTGTGTTTGTGTTATTTTTGAGTCATGTTTGATGTGTTGATAAGTGATGATATAGTTAAATTCTATAAAGAATAGTGATTGACTAATACTTTGGTTGTGTTAGAATGAGAAATCATGTTGTAAGTTGAATTATGATATAAGGAATCATTTTGAGTGTGCTTTTGGAAAAATTTGGCATGTGTAGTCATTGATGAAATTTAAGTTAAATTACATTGTTTGGTGATAGATTAAATGTCTTGGGACAAAAGAAAATCGGTGACGAAAAGTCATGCCCTTTGGACATTGAAGATCATCGATGAAAAATTGAATTAAATGGGCGTTTAATGTTAGTGTAAATAAATTATAATGTAAATGAATTTAAATGACAAGTAAGAAAATAAAATACATTCATGGAAATTGTTTACGGAAGTATTCGATTTTGTGAATTTATGAATATTATGAATAAATCGGGAAGATTCAATAATGATTCAGGATGTTATATTAAAAATGTAGGAGAAGCATTCACTCGACTTCTCAGGAGCTCGTATAGTAGGAGCTTAAGGAGGGACTGCAAGAGGGGCACAACAACAACAAGGAAGAGCGAGTTGAGCTTCTGCAGCTGGTAGGTGTTCTATACCTACACTTTTTACGTAGCGTTAATTTACTAACTTATTAAATTCTTGGTCTTTGCGTCTATGGGTGAAACCACAAAGAGAGAGGATAAAGTGAAATAAACGAGAAATTAAAAATGGATTTGAGTACTTGACTGGGTTAAGAATATGGATTACACTAATAGACTTCGTTGATGATCATTCCTCGAACTTGATTAGCCGGTCCCGAATGCGGAGGCTAATGATGTTAGTAAGGTTTGCTAACATCGGCATAATCATCCCTGAAAACGAGGGATACTGAACTTGATTAACTATTCAGGTGAGAATAGTTAATGATATTGACCGGTGCTGTCAATATCGGCAATCACACGAAACTTGATTAGCCGGTCCCGAATGCGGAGGCTAATGATGTTAGTAAGGTTTACTAACATCGGCATAATCATCCCTGAAAACGAGGGATACTAAACTTGATTAACTATTCGGGTGAGAATAGTTAATGATATTGACCGGTGCTGTCAATATCGGCAATCACACGAAACTTGATTAGCCGGTCCCGAATGCGGAGGCTAATGATGTTAGTAAGGTTTACTAACATCGGCATAATCATCCATCTGCATAATCATCCCTGAAAATGAGGGATACTGAATTTGATTAACTATTTGGGTGAGAATAGTTAATGATATCGACCGGTGTTGTCGATATCGGCAATCACATGAAACCTGACTAGCTATTCCTGAAGTGAAAGCTAATGGTGTCAAGAATCTTGACATCAATATTTCCGGAAATATTCCTAGATATTATGGAAAGAAAAATCTGATTGGCTATTTCATGTTAGAAATAGTCGACAACATCAATCAGTGGTATTAATTTTGATGTTTACAATGAACTTGATTAGCCGATCCTGATATGGGAGACGAATAACACTAATGAAAATTTATTAGTGTTAGCATTCCCTTCCAAGTTTTAGGGGAGAGGTATTATAATGATATTTCCGATAGGGAATAATTAAAAATATTAATGAAATGGGGATTGACATCTTGATAGGATTATTCATTCGGCCTTGAAGAGGCGGATATTGATTGGAAATTATGGAATAAGATGGGCGGAGGAACTAGTTACCCGGTGATGGGCTAGTGGCATTAGTTTTGTTTTCTAATGATCGGAATATACAACTTGAGTTAAACTTACTTGTGTGGTGTTAATATTGTCAGGATGACTGACTTGTTAGATTATAAATGGAATGTTGGACGATACCTAATTGTTAAACAAAAATGGTAATTTATGTTTATGTTATGGATTATTGAAGAAAAAAAAAAAGAGAGAAACTGATGAAGATCTAATTCTTGTGAAGGATGGAGGCAAATATCGTATCGTTTGGGACGTGAGAATAGAAGTTCATTAACCATGGTAGGTGTTATACACTTAAGGAATGCAATGCTATATGATGTATTTTGAATTAATTAATGAATTGTAATTGATATAATTTGAGAATCATGTCCTGCGCACATGGAGGATGTCAAAGAAATTATGACTAATAATGTAAATATGTTGTAGTAAGGTTTCGTGTTGTTGCTGGCATGATAAGAATTTGGTGATAATTATACTAGTGTAATAAAATGCCAATAATAGTGATAGATAATGAAATTTGGCCTTAATTATAGTGGTCAAATGAGATTAGGTTGATGAATTAAATAGAATGATGTATGTATGGTATTCATATTATTTGAAGATGGATCGGATGTGAATATTGTGAAAATGATGGCAGGTTCCATGATAATGAGAGATTTTACTGAAAATCTAAAGAAACATTGGAATGTGTCGAAATGGGCACAAGAAATTTGTAAGTTGAATATATTTATAAACTAAAATTGGACCGAAATCATGACGAGTTTGACAACTTATATGGAAAAGCCATAATGGGTATAATAGATGTTGGGATTGAAATTGATATAAAGAGATAGAGTAAGAGGGAGAGAAATCACATGGTAGATATTATAATGGATTAAATGCGCTCGTGAGGTGAAACAAGACACAAAATGAAAATGTTGAATGATTCTAGGAAGGATGAATAGAGACGTAATAATGGAAGGATAAATGAGAATTTCAAGGAAATATGATTGCATATCGTTGAATATATGTTTAATTACTTGTGCATGTATTGTGTGATTTTCCTTTTATGCTATATTTATTATATACATTATGAAATTGCAGGTCCTTTAGATTCACGCCAGGAGTAGCGTTTTAGGTCCTCTAGTCTCCTTTTGTATGATTGAATAAGAAGATGAACATTAATGTATTTTGTCTTTAAGGAACTAAATAACTTAATATGTAATAGTACTCCTTTTACATTAAGTGTCGGACATAAAAATGTATTATTCTGTATTTGTAATCTTAGTTTGTTTACTTCCAATTGTTATGAATTATGTGTGTTAATGGGAAAGAAATGAGCATGCGAAATGTGAGGCATGTACCATGAATGATGTGTTGTTAAGGTTCTACATGATTATGATATGATTGAGAAATGAGTATAACTATACAGGATGATTGTCGATAACTTGGGACCTCCAGGTATAAAGGAAACTCTACCGAAATTTCAGTGGAAATTTCGGCAACTCTCGGATAAGTTCGGTGGATGAAAAAAAAAATACCCATTTTTTTAAAAGTTAAGGCTCAAAGTTCTTTTATGAATTTACTAAATTACAGGGTGTTACATTTAGCCCAAAATTTATTAAAGTCATTTATTTCCTTCGTGTTTTTTACTTTGGTCCCTTTCTTTCAATCTCAATGTTCCCCAACAAATTGACCTATAATTTGGTATAATGAAAGTCAAATTAAAATAAATGAACAAAAAAGCATTATGAACAGTTTGTTCATAGTGCTCTACCACATTGCATTTTGCATAATAAATTTAAATTCTCTTTGGATTTTAGATTTATAGTTAATATAAATATAATTGGAGAGAAGTATTTTAAATTTTATAATATTCATTATATATCTATGATATCTATGACGTGGATGTAAAGCTACAAACCATCATGCATAGCATAACTATTGCAAAAACTTTTCATCAGGTATTATTATAATTTATTTTTTGAGAATCTTAATTTGGATTGATTGATTAGAAGAACCATGATACTATGAAGACATAAAAGATTTTTTTAAAAAAAGTTGGGTAAACTTAAAGGAGGAAAAAGCAATAGTTAATTTTTTGTTGTTTTGTGAACATGAGTCATCCTGAAATTTTATGGTACAAATTTGGACAACAGGTGGCAACCCGCACTTATCCACAGACCATAGCCTTGAAGGAAAAACAGACTTGGGCAAAAACACGTGTGTGGCGTGTGGAACACTTCGATGGCTTTTATCAGATGGACAACTGCTGTCACATGAAGAAGATGACTCCACTCTTCGTGCGGGGCTTCTCCGATTAACGATCAAATACTTCCAATCTTAAAGAAGAAAGCCACATCATATTCACTCGGAGACTATAACATGTAATTATTTGTTTATGGATATGACATAGGTAGGGAGGGTGGTGATACTGGTTTATAAAAACAAAGTTATTGCAGTACAAGAATCATAAAAATATATTTTTTTTATTTTTTAAAAATTATTTTTAACATCAGTACATTAAAATGATTAAAAAATATTAAAAATATTAATTTAAGTAAAGAAAAAAAATATAAAATTTTTAATTTTTTTCAAAAACACTTTTGAAACACAAAAACAAACGGAGTATTAAATTCGAAGCTACATGTCTTGTAAGTTCTGAATTTTAGAATTTTTTATTATTTATTTGATACCGAAAAAGTGAAACAATACAACATAAAGCTATTTGATATAATAAACATGTAACAAAATAAAAGATGATTTTTATTTTAACCCATTTTCCTCGCAAAACAAACTTTTATTATCATTGAAAACAAAATTTATCTAAATATTTTTCTCATACTATACATGTCATAGTTATTAAAATCCAGGCTATCCTAGCGGGTTAACCCAAAACTTAATTTGGATTATTAACTATTTCGGACATTAACCTAACCAAATTATATGACCAGAGGAGTTGGTCTATAATCTGGTTGACTTAATCGAACCTGATTGAGACCTAAACGAGCCAACTCCAAAGAATAAAAAAAACTAAAATTATGTTGTTTTGAATAAATAATTGTTCCAAGTTAACTCGAGTATTAAACCGAGTTAAACCCTGGATTGAATCTAATAACTATGATTTTATATCTATTAAAATTCAAAATATATTTTGATTTTTCTAGAATTTGGATTTTTTCATGTATTTTATTAATTTAATTTATTCCAAAAATCACGTTACATTTTTTTTCTTGTTCTAGATATTTTTAAGTGTTTCCAAATATTATTCTCCAATTTAATTAAGTATTTAAAAAGATTAAATGAAAAATCAAATGAAATTCTCATACTTCTAAATATATATTGTTTTTTATTTGAATTTGAATTTTAATAATTAAAAAGCAATATTTCAATAAAATAAGATTTGGTTGAAAAAACACTTCATAGTTATAATAAAGATAAAATGTAATGTAGTCATTTAAAAACATTTGTAATAAATTAATATAAGATGTGATTAACAAAATATGAAGAATACCACCCTTCACATTATTAGATACTTTTCTTAAAAGTATTTGTGTTGATATTTATAAATAAAAATTTAAATTTTAGTAGTGATAAAATTATTAAAATTATGATTTAACTAGTAAAATTTCACACATACATGCACGCGTAAGATTTTAACAATCTTATAACCACTAAGATTTGAATTTAATATTAGATTATTTTCTTAAAAGTATATGTGTTGATATTTATGGATAAAAATTGAAATCTTGGTGGTGATAAAATTATTAAAATCATGACTTAATTAGTATATAAAATGATATTGAAAACATAAATTTGGTACTAAAATTAGTAAAATTGTAATTTTAGCATTAAGTTTACGTTTACGTTTTCATTTGAAATATAAATATTGTAGTGGATTCGTAGCCTCTCTTAATCTCTTTCTTTCCGCCATTCCACAACCAACCACTAACCATCTCTTCACCAAAATCCGAAGTTGATCTTCTCCTAGACCACCAAACATAGCAGTATGAAACACACCTAGAAACAACTAGTTGTTTTCACTGGCGACATGCTGGTAAGTTCAAAGGATGCCCTCAAGATCATTAGTTGTTTTTATTGGATTGAATTATTTTGAGATAACAATATGAAGATGAAATTCTTTCGGCTGGGAGAAGCTATCAGCTTCATGCAAATAGCTTCTTCGTGGTTTGCTAAGAAGAACAAGAAGCAGTTGTCCATCGATTATCCTTGCTTATTAATTAATTGACTCAGTCGTGCCCTAACTTATCGATTCAAGTGATTATTGTCCTTGCTCGTCAATTATTGCTTTACCTTTTCAATTGGCTTGCTTCTGTTATTTTAGCCACTAAGATAGTTCTCAAACTGGATCTTTTTTTTAATTGTGATCTATTTGATGATTTTTGGTTAAATTTACTTTGAAAAGGGATGGGTTGCTTTTTGTTGTTGGAAGTTAGTCTCTGTGAACTTGGGGGTTGGTTTTGGTGATTTTTGGTTTGATTTGAAGCCTGTATTGGTGGAATCTTATTTTCTTAGAGTGATGCATGTGGATAATTCTTCATTTCCTTGCATTTTCATTTCTTGATGAAAAAAAACATAGATTTCATTATTATAAAAAAAAGTTTGCCTCCCTTTTCTTTTGAATTAAGCATCTATTTCTTTTTCCCTACTTTTTTTTCTTCTCCTTCAACTGATCTTATCTCCATTTCACATTTTTCTTGTTAGTTTTTGTTGAAGCCGAGATCGTTAGAAAGAGTGGATGGAGAGCTTTTTGTGGCCTGCAATGAGTGGGCACTTCCCTATTTGTAGAACCTGTTACGAGTATGAGCGTAGAGAAGGAAATCAAGTTTGCCCTCAATGTACAAGACTAGATTCAAGCGTCTCAAAGGATGTGTGAGAATGTGTGAGAGTCCACGGGATAAAAAAGAATATGACATTAATGATTTGGAAAACGAGTTTAATTTCGATGAAAAGAATATGAACAGACCATCAAAAGAAATACCTACACATTTAATGGCAAGAATTCTTTGCCTATTTATTCTTTTTTTTATTGGGATATACTTGATTAGTACTTAAAAGTGCATTTTTATCAATGTTTTATATCATCATTTTGCACTTGAAGTATCAATAACTCCTTAACTAGATCATGTTTTATAATAACAAGTCTGATAATATAAGATACCTTTAATTTATGGTAAATATTCATTTTAAATGCAGGCCTATCACATAAACAAAGGATTGATTGATGAGTTTAACTACTGAAATTGAGAAGACCTGGGCTAAGCTTAGAAAAGAAATATTGGTTGAATTCAAATTGGAATACCATTTGGTTATTGGATCATAACCGGAGTTGTAGAACTTGGATTTAGGTCTGGTTTATATGGATGGAAAGATAAGACATAGGCCTAAAACTTTCATGAGGAGTCCAAGATTCAAAAGGACCGTTTTCAAGTTCAAATTGTAGCAACAATAGAGAAGTCAGAATCTGTCCTGCAGCTCAGACACTATTCAGTGTTTAGCCCATATCTTGAGTTCTAGAAGTACAAATGACCTCATTCTTGTTTTGTTACAAAGCTGAGACAATTTCTCAGAACTTTCATGAAGACTATCTATTCAAATTCTGATGTTAGCAATGATGTTTTCTACAGACAAGAAGATAAGGATTGTTACCAAGTCAAGAGGTGGCCACCCACTAAACAATTAGTCATCAAATCAATAGTTTCGAATTTCGACCTATAAAAGGAGGCATTTACCATGCATTTAGGCATCTTGGTGTTCAGATCAAGATCACTCTCTTTCTTTATATTTTGTAATGTTCAAGTTTTATTCCATGTTATATTTTCTTTAATCTCTTGTTTATGCTTTTCATTTCCTTTACTATACTTATATAATTATGTTCTTATCTTGTTTATCTATGTTTCTCTTATTCATAATGTTCAGCTAAGTTTATTATGTCAAGGTGAAAAGGTTACACTAATGGTGTAAGAATAAATATAGTATAAACTCAACATGGACTTTAATGTTTGATACTAACATGTTTTGTATTTATTATCTTACTCACTCACCTTACTTGTTAAATGGTTAATCTAGATTTGTGTTGAACAACCCTTGGTATAACAAATACTTGGCACTTTCATAGCCCAACTGTATGGTATAACTGACACCTGTGCTATGAAAGGAACTTGATTTGTTGTTAACAAAAGTTATCACCATGAATACCTGACAACATTTACAAGTATTGGCATTACTCAAATAAGATAATTAATATAATAATGTTAATAAATTGTAATCTGATTGGAACCTCCTTTATGTGTGGTTTCCAGTTGAATAATAAAAAGAGTTTATATTATACTTATTTGAAATACCATTTGTGGATCCTCTAACCTTGACAATTGTTTTTATCATTGTTTAATCCTCACATTAATCTTTTTATCATTATCATATCTCAAAGATCTCTTTAACTCTTTGTTAAATTATATATATTATTTATAATTTATATAGTTCACCTTCCTGTGGTTCGACCCCAGTCTTGCCGGGTTATTTATTACTTTGACACTCCTGCACTTGGGATAAGACATCAATCTTTTGATCGTGTCAATACTAGCTGTAGGTTAGCTGTTTTTAAGGGCTGAAGACTAGCTTGTATTATTTCCTGTATCAGCCTGTATAATTTCCTGTTGTATTCTTTCCTTTCTTAGCTTGTAAATTTTGCCTATATAATGGGCAATTCTCAATGAAAAGACACATAATTTTATTCAAAAGACTTAAACTGTCATGGTATCAGAGCTACAACTCTAAATTATTATTTGTTATCAAGTTTCTTAGTCTCGGTTATTCTTGATCAAAGTTCTCTTGACCTCATGTCTTCAGATAAGTCTGATGTTTCTATGATTCATTTTAATGGCAAGAACTACTCTGCTTGGGCGTTTCATTTTAGGATTTTTGTCAAAGGTAAGGAGTTATGGGGTGTGTTGATGGAAGTAACCCAGCTCTTGACAAAATCAAAGACATAGACCAGCACACCAAGTGGGAAGTCAAGGACGCTCAAGTTATGGCTTGGATCTTAGGATCTGTCGAACCTAACATCATCTTGAATCTTTGATCCTCTCAGATTGCAGCTCAGATGTGGACTTACCTGAAGAAAATCTACAGCCAACAAAACACTGCTCGTTAGTTTCAGCTTGAACATGAATTGGGCACTCTTCAACAGGATAGTCTTTCTATCTCTGATTTTTATTCTAGATTCATTAATCTTTGGACTGAATACACTAATATAGTTTATGATGGCTTACCATCCGAAGGTCTTAGCTCTGTTTAATTTGTTCATGAAACTACTCAACGGGATCAGTTTCTAATGAAACTGAGACCTAAATTTAAAGGCACCAGATCCAACTTGATGAACCGAGAATTTGTTCCTCCTTGGATACATGCCTCAGTGACCTCCTTCGCGAAGAACAACGATGATCTACATCTATTCTTGTGCCTATGCAACACAAGGTAAGCCAAGAGGCAGGGATATGAGCACTATTCAGTGCTTTTATTGTAAGGGATTTGGCTATTATGCTGCAAAATGTCCCCGAAAATTCTGCAACTACTGCAAAAAAGATGGCCATATCATCAAAGAATGCCCTACTCGACCTCCCAAGAAAATAGAGACAACATATACTGTCTCAGTTGGCTCTTCACCTCTGACACAAAGTGCTCCTACTCCTGTCCAATCCGTGACTCCTGCCATGATTCAACAAATGATCATTTCTGCATTTTCAGCTTTGGGACTCTCAGGTAAAAATCTTTCTACATCATCTCCTTGGTATTTTGATTTCACGGCTTCCAATCATATGACAAACAATGTTACTTCTCTTACCAATGTCAACGAATATTTTGGAAATCTTAAAATTCATACTGCTGATGGCAGTCATTTACCTATCACGACCACTGGTGATGTTTCTTCCTCTCTCACTGATGTTTTTGTATCACCTGGTCTTACCACCAATCTTGTGTCTGTCGGTCAGTTGGTTGAAAATGATTGTAAATTGGAATTTTCCAAATCTGGTTGTGTTGTGCAGGATCAATAGTCAGAGAGGATGATCGCGAAGGGGCCTAAAGTGGGATGTCTTTTCCCTCTTCAATTTCCTTTGTCTCTTTTTTCTTTGCCCTTTGTCACTTGTAATTCTGCTCATGTTGATTACCGAGTGTGGCATAAACGTCTCGGACATCCAAACTCTAATGTTCTTCATGATTTATTGAAATATGATTTTCTTGGAAATAAAGATTCACCATCTCTTAGTGTTGTTCAGTTTGATTGCAATTCTTACAGGCTTGGCAAAAGTAAAACTCTGCCCTTTCCTATGAATACACACTACACGTAGTCCAACCTTTTGATTTGATATATAGTGATGTATGGGGTATGGCACCAATCACTTCTCGTGCTAATTACAAATACTTTGTCACTTTTATTGATGACTATAGCCGTTTCACATGGATTTATTTCCTTCATTCTAAAGATGAAGTATTTCCTGTTTTTAAGATTTTTCATGTACATATCCAGACCCAATTTCAGCCCAAATCAAAATCCTTCATTATGACAATGAGGGTTGTTGTTACCCATTTTTGGGTTCCCACACAAAAAATGACAAAATACAAAAAAAGAAAAGAAATATATTCAGAAGAAATCAAAAAATAATAGAAACAAGAAAAGAATGCTGGAATGTCGAAGAAAGGTTAGAATTGGTTGAGGAGGTTTAGAAATACAAGAATTGAAATTCGATGTTATATTTTTTACTAATGAGAGCCTTGTTGACAAAGAAAATTCAAGTTGAGGAAGAAAAGTCCAAAATCAGATGTTTATAGACTCAATTAAATTTTATCTAAGGTTTAATTGAATTTATGGAGGGTTGGATTGTAAGAAAAATTGATTTTTAAGTCAATTTAGTTTTTTATTGGATGAAATTAAAGTTCTAGGGTCCAATTATAATTTTGAAGAATTAATTTGCTCAAATCAGGGGTTTAATTGCATAATTATTGAAGTTTGATTGGCCAATTAGGGACTTAATTGAAACAATCCGAAACCAAGGACCAAACCAGAAAAGGCGCTAAAATTAAGGGGCACAATTATAATTTTGGCAAGGATTTGATTACAAAGCTGCAAGAAATTCAATGGCTGAATCAAAAGAAACCAAGCGGCGCCGTTTCACCATGTCATCGTCTGCAACAACTGGTGTTCTTTGATAATTAAGGAAGGAGACGTTGGCAGCGATAATGGAGCCGTTTCCAAATCAAGAAGGGAGCGTATCACGGCTGACAACCCTCACCATCGTGATGCACGCCGGCTTACCAAAAACATTCTCATCCTCCAGCTATAAAAGCCAGAAGAAAAACCGAACGCAGAAGAAGACGGAAAGGAGAAAGACGAGACAGAGAGGGAGAGAAAGAGAACAGGGGGAATAAAAAGAAACAGAGGGAGAGAGGAAGGAGAACTGGGCAGCACAGGGAGACGATAACAGAGGAACAGCCGAACAAGAAGCAAGAAAAAAACCAACAGCAACCAGCCTCCATCGTTGCTGTCCCTTGACCTTTGGAACCAGAGGCAGGGGAATAAAACCAAAGAAACAGAAGCAAAGGAAGAAACCCAGAGAGAAAGTCCAGAATAATAAAAAGAACGCAAGACCAGAATTGTCATCATCTTCAATTCTTCTAGAAATCAGGTGCGTTCGTCTTCATATTCTCTTAAATCTACAAATGGGCATATACATTGTGCGAAGGTAATTTAATTACCTTCGCACTGTTCATGCATGCGTGAAACAAATTCATGCATGCATGAACTATCAGTCGGCTGGGTCACTGGCCGGCCAGGCTTGCTGGGTCCAGCCCCGCCACATGGGCCGGGCTGGGCCCAGCCCAAAAAAATTAAATTCTTCAAAAAAAAATTTAAAAAAAAATGTGATTTTCCGCAATTTTTTTTACTGCATTTTGATCAATACCGATTTGTATTTTTATATTGTAAAGATACAAATCCAGTATTAAAATACCCAGTTTTTGTCAAGACATTAAAAAAAATTAAAAAAAAATGTTTTATTTTCATGCATACGGCCAAATCTCTCAAAAATAAAAATAAAAATCATATTGTATTTGAATACAACAAAGAAAATATTGTATTTGAATACAACAAAGAAAATTTCAAAAATATGTTTTTGGCGTGCATTTTGGCTTTAATAACCAGTTTATTAAAGTCGCGAGAACTAGGCCAACATTTCAAAAATTCAAAAAAAAAATATTTTGTTTTCTTTTAATATCTAGGGTTATGATCTTATACGTAAGACGTATTCCGGATATTAAATTTTTTTGTTGACGTTAGAATTACCCGATAAGATAAGGATCTCCTTACCGAGGAGGACTTTTCTTAAATCATAGACGGACCAATAACTAGAAAACACGACAAGACCTTATATTTTATCAGACAATTAAACAATGCAGCCTACCTTAGGTAGGGCATGTTTGGGGTGTTAATACCTTCCCTTTACGCAACCAGTCTCCGTACTCGATCTCTGAGACCAGTTAGGGTTCCTAGTGACCAAAATACTAGGTGGCAACTCCCACTCTATTTTTCTACTAAAAGACAAGAATTCCTTATTTCCCCACATTTGCCACATTATATAAAATTTTAAGGGTGGATGTTTTCGCCAGCGACGCAGACACACGTGCGACAAAATGACGACTCCACTAGGGACCTTGTGGACTAAGCTTTGTTTTTGTCTGATAATTGTGTTTCGTTTGGTTTGCGTGTTTTCTGTTACTAAGCTTATTTTATTTATTTATTTATTTTACATGCTTTAATTTATGTACATATATGTTTATGCATTGTATAGAACTGCCTCATGCATCACATACTTTAATTTTTGGAAAGCACACACAAGCTTCTAAGTTAGGTGGGGAATTAACGATCTGCCCTATGACTATTGGTCAGGATTCAGATGCGTGAAACACCCAACTCATATCTGAGTGCCTGCTTGGTAATGGTGGGCATATGTGCCTTAACTGTTCCTTGCAACGCCCCCACACTGTCTTTACGAAGATCGTCACTGGGCAGATATGAGACCCTTTTGAGACTAGATAGTCAACCAACCTTTTGTCTCACTTAATGAATATAACTTGTTCTTAGGTTGTGTGTTTTAGTTTTTGTTTTGCATCAAAGTAAATCCTTCCTAAAGCATCTTGAACTCAAGACTTGTGGTTGACACAATGGCCGTTACTTAGAGAATTTTCGTTGTGGCGCAAAAATCAAAATTCTTAGGGTTACGACCATGTGTCAACTCTGGAAGGGCGAGCTCATCATATAAGAAACATACTCATACATTTATCATACATACCGCCAGGTTGAAATATAGGTCCCCCACCCAAGATTTGCTACACCTGAAAGATGGAAAATGAAGAAAGAGCTCAATTGGAGGCCCATTATCAAAATGAAATTGAGAGCATCAAAGATGAAGTAGCTACACTTACAGATCTGCTTGAACAAGTGTTGAGCTCCAAAAATGGAAAAGGGATTTTTGCACAACCTCCTGTGAAAACACCATCAATCCACGTCCCAGGTACATCTCAAAACTTGGGGGCATATTCAACAGCAAAACAACATTTTATGCCTATCGCCCCTATCCCGTCAAGTCAAGCTCTCATCACCGTGGATTTAACAGCAGATGGACCCCCTAGCAATAGATCCACTGATTTTGTGAACTACAACAAGTTGTCTGCTTTGGAAGAAAGATTAAGAGCAGCTGAGGGTAATGATTGGTTTGATCCCATGCGAGCAGCTGAAGTGTGTTTGGTACCAAACATCATAGTACCAAAGAACTTTAGGATATCAGAGTTCGTCAAATGCACTGGATTGAAATGTCCAAACACTCACCTTCGATCTTACTGTAATAAAATGGCCGAGGTGATTTATGATGATAGGATGCTGATATACTTTTTCCAAGATAGTCTCACCGGATCTGCTCTGAGCTGGTACATGAGACTAGACAATATTAAGATCAAGACATGGAAAGACCTGGTACACGCCTTCTTGAAGCAGTATAAATTTAATCTGGAAATTGCTCATGACAGAACCATCCTAATGGCTATGGAGAAAGAAAACCAAGAGTCTGTGAGGGCATACGCGCAAAGATGGCGAGATAAGGCAACATATGTTCAACCTCCACTGATAGATACAGAAATGGTGATGTTGTTTGCCAACACCTTTCAATCCCCTTATTATGAGCATTTAGTAGGAAGCTCAGCTCAACATTTTCATGAAGTTGTGAGGATTGCTGAAAGAATTGAACAAGCTATGAAGAGGGGAAAGATTGAAAGTTCTGCCATGAATTCCAGAACAATGATGAGAGATGACTCTGGAGGTGGATGAGCAAGAGGCAAGTTGAGTTTGTGAAAGGTGATGTCATTGGCTATATTGTCCCCGAACATCTTCAGAATGACAAGTGATCGAAAATGCTTGTTAGAAAAGCTAGTCCAAGAATAGCGATGAATTTTCAATTATATTGTTATGGAATTTTGCCATTTTGCATTTTGTTTTGGGATCACATCTCATTCTTTAACGAAACATGTCTTTTATTTGTGTCTTTGTTGTTCTGAAGTCAGGAGATGTTTAGCATTTAATTTTCGACAAAATATTTTGATCAAACTTCAACATGCAATTAAGGCTAATCAACCTAGAAAGATTAAAAGTATTTTGATTTCAGAAATGACTCGATGCTTGTTAAAATGATATAGGGTGACCAAACAAATTTTGAGCTCACACATGAAACTGAATCACCCACCATGTAGCTAAGTTTTAGCAGTATGCATAATGATATGTAATGGATTCAGTAGTTATGGACTCGCGAATCAAGGTTCTTGCAAGTCCAAATCATTACATTGGACAAGGTCAAAATTTATCGGTTCACACCGTCCTTGCTTGAAATGAGAAAAGGCCATCTTTGTTTTATCCTTTCACAATACTGGAAATATATCATTTGCAATCCCATTTTGAGCCTGATAGAATATTCTTTTCAAAAGAAACCCTGACGAGGATCACACCCTGGGGGCAAATAAGAGAAGACAAAAGTGAAAGGGAAGGCTTAGAACAAAAGTCCAACATTTGAGAGAGAGCTAAAAGAAAGAAGACCTAGACTGGGAGCGTGTTTAAAAAAACAAAAAAAACTGTGAGAAAGGCTATGTGAAAGCCATTAAAAAAAAAAGGAAGAAGAAGAAAATTGCCTACACTTAAAGGCAGGTCAAAGATAAAGGAAGGAGAATGTCTATTAAGTTTAGGAAAGACAAGAAGTTTCACAACAAATGTTGAAAGTCGATACCAAAAAAAAATATTCTGGGCTACAAACATGACTTTTGGCATCCATGATAAAACTCCTGATGTTATCAGATGATTGAGATTGGTTATTTATCAAAGAAAAAGTTGGATTTGCATTATGACATATGTCGTTTTCTCTACAAAGACAACAAGAGAAAGAGAAATGATGAATAATTGATGTTGATCCTAGGTTTTTGAAGCCCTCAAACACCTTTTGAGCCTGTAAAATTCCTTTCTTTCATAGCCAGAAACCATAGCCTACATTACACGTTTTTAAAAGCCCTTTTTAATCAAGTAAGCAATTTGAACCGATAAATGGCGCTCTCAAAGCTTGAAGAGTTTTTCCATAAGAGTCGTGGCTTCATGGATTAAGTTACTTGTTATTATGCATGCTAATAAAATAAGTGCTAAAAAAAAGAAACAACCTTTCTTGATAAAGCCTGAGTTCTGACTTTAGCATTTTGTTTTTAAAATTCACAAAAAGGTCACCTCATCATAGACTATCAAAAGATATACCCAATATCATAGATTAAAATTAACACAAAGAACCATGGAAAAAGCCATTTTAATCTTTCGACGGGTCAATTTCTGTTTTCAAAATACAAGATAATCAAAGAACTACATGTATTGAATGACGTGTGTTGGCCTTTGACCAAAGAAGTGAATTTCAAAAAATGGCATCTCTCTAATTTCATTTCAATAATTTGACTTTAAATAGACATGATCTTTGAAATATGAGAGTTGATTCCCAAACAAGAAAGATTGTCAAGCAAGAAGAGCATCGATCGAGTTTGCAAAATCCTTGACAGAAGTGACATCAATACTTCTCGACACTTTTTGAAAAAAGTTGAGCAGCCGGGGGCAATACAGTGGACCCTGAAAAGGAAAAACAAGTAGTATTCAGATCAGCTAGGGGGCAATAAAAAAATGATTAAATGATGAATCGGTGAACTGAGGACAATGGAGTTCAAAGAAAGATAATCAGATTAACAATCTAAGATGAGGTCGACACTAGAAAACCTCTTGATGAGTGCTGGTAGGATTCACACAGCTAATCAAAAAACAATTCTCGAGAGAATCCAGGAGAGGAAGGATTTGTTAAGCTCCTTCATGATGAATTAAGCAACACCACACTTGGGGGGGCATTGTCAAGCTTGATAAACAGTGAAACCAATAATCATCAAAGACAGCCTAGTTTAGGCGCTACATTTACAGTGGAGTGGATGACTAGCACATGAACGGGCCAGTACATGGGAAGAGCAAAGAAGGCTTTGGTTGGCAAACAAAGGCACCCTATGACGATGGAACATCAAAGAGGGGGGACCTATATTTCAAATCAGGTAAGGATGCATGCATGTCATCTAACATCAAAGCATTGCACACATATTTTTATTCGTTACAGGAAAATCCTCAAAAAGAAAAAAGAAAAAAAGAGTCCAGCAAGATTGAAAGAAAAAGAGAAAAAAAAAAGAATCATTGAGCTGATAATAAAAGAGAATCACTGTTGTGACCTTGGAACGGAAAGAAAAATGAGAAGAACCCTACCATTAGGAAATTTTCAAAAAGAAGAAGAAGAAGAAAGAAGCAAGAAGCAAGTTCAAACCTTGCCAACAGGATGAACATTTATGGGTAGGTCGCTCATGAAAATAGACCGTGTGAGTGTGTGGGCCGGTCGCCCCTGAAAATAGGCCAGGATGAACATGTATGGGCAGGTCGCCCGTGAAAATAGACCAATGTGAGTGTGAGGGCAGGTTGCCCATGAAAATAGACCAGGATGAACATGAGTGGGCAGGTCACCCATGAAAATAGACCAATGTGAGTGTGAGGGCAGGTCGCCCATGAAAATAGACCAGTGTGAGTGTGTGGGCCGGTCGCCCCTGAAAATAGGCCAAGATGAACATGTGTGGGCAGGTCGCCCGTGAAAATAGACTAATGTGACTGTGAGGGCAGGTCGCCCATGAAAATAGACCAGGATGAACATGAGTGGGCAGGTCGCCCATGAAAATAGACCAATGTGAGTGTGAGGGCAGGTCGCCCCTGAAAATAGACCAGGATGAACATGTGTGGGCAGGTCGTCCGTGAAAATAGACCAATGTGAGTGTGAGGGCAGGTCGCCCATGAAAATAGACCAGGATGAACATGAGTGGGCAGGTCGCCCTTGAAAATAGACCAATGTGAGTGTGAGGGCAGGTCGCCCATGAAAATAGACCAATGTGAAT
Organism: Populus trichocarpa; assembly: GCF_000002775.5. Lineage (NCBI taxonomy): Eukaryota > Viridiplantae > Streptophyta > Magnoliopsida > Malpighiales > Salicaceae > Populus > Populus trichocarpa. The sequence continues at coordinate 13,852,686 of NC_037289.2, read as the reverse complement.
GTGTGGGCAGGTCGCCCGTGAAAATAGACTAGTGAGTGTGTGTGGGCAGGTCGCCCATGAAAGTAGATCAATTTTCTTCAAAAGGGGCAGGTTACCCAAGATAATATGATCATTTTCTTTTTCTTTTCCTTTTTCTTTACAAGCTTACTATGCAAGACATTGATGATGTTTTGCTTCGTAAGCATTGTAAAGATGGGGCATCTGTTGTTACCCATTTTTGGGTTCCCCACAAAAAATAAAAAAAATACAAAAAAATACATATCAAAAAATATATTCGGAAAGAAAAAAATAGGAGTGAGAAAAAGATGCTGGAACTCCCATAAAATGGGTAGGAATTGGTTGAAGAAGTTCAGAAATACAAGAATTGAAATTTGACATTATAAGAGCCCTGTTGACAAAGAAAATTCAAGTTGAGAAAAAAAAGTCTAAAATCAGATGTTTATGGACTCAATTAAATTTTATCTAAGGTTTAATTGAATTTATGGAGGGTGTGATTGCAAGAAAAATATATTTTTAAGTCAATTTAGGCTTTTATTGGATGAAATTAAAGTTTTGAGGTCCAATTATAATTTTAAAGAGTTGATTTGGCCAAATCAGGGGCTTAATTGCATAGTTATTGAAGTTTGATGGCCAATTACGGACTTAATTGAAACAATCCGAAACCAAGGACCAAACCGAAAAAGGCGCTAAAATCAAAGGATCCAATTACAACTGTTCCGGGGGGCTTGATTACAAAATAGTAAAAACATCCACGGACCAAATCAGAAATACCATTTTGAAATTGAAACGGCGCCGTTGCATTAAGAATTACTGCACACTGCTCACTGTCTTCAAGCAACGGTTTCTGCGGTAAAAAACAGGAGCGGTGGAGCTGCAATCAAGGGCATGTCTCGCGGCTGATTTCCTCACCACCATAATGCACACCAGCCGTTACCATATGCCTGCCATAACGCATGCATCCTCTGGCTATAAAAGCCAGAGGAGGGACCAAGCAGGAGGGGGAGAAGAAGGGAGCAGGGAGAAAACATAGAAAAAAGAACGAGAAGGAAGGAGAACTGGGCAGCATAGGGAGAAAGAAACAGAGGGTGGGAAATCTTTTGAAAAGAACAAAAAGAGAGATAGACAGAGGGAGAGCGTAAGGAAGCAGAGGATAGGGAGGAGAGAAACAGAAAAGGGGAGGGGAACGAAAAAAAAACAAAGAATACCGGGAGGAAGGAGAAGACAAAGATGAAAGGAAAGGAACCACAAGAAGAACGGAAAACAGAAACAGAAAAAAACATGAAGAACCAGAGGAACCAGAAGAAAAACAAATGAAAAGGTGAAGATAGAGGTCCAAAGTTGTTGTTGCCTTCGTCTTGCTTCCACGTAAACTTCTCCAACTTTGCAGAAAATGCACAAACACTGTGCACTGGAAGATTAATTACATCGCGACTGTAGCAGGCGTGCGTGAATTGTTCACGCACGCTTGTGGGTAGAAAACCTACTGGGTCCAGCCCAGCCACATGGGCCGAGCTGGGCCCAGCCCGAAATTTTTTTTTCAAAAAATATGTGATTTTCCACAAATTTTTTACTTCATTTTGATCAATATTGGTTTGCATTTTTATACTGTAAAGATACAAATCCGGTATTAAAATACCCGGTTTTCGTCAAGACATTAAAAAAAAATTAAAAAAATAAAAAGTGTTTTGTTTTCATGCATACGGTCAAGTCTCTCAAAAATAAAAGAAAAAAAATCATATTGTATTTTCATATAACAAAGAAAATTTCAAAAATATGTATTAGTATGCATTTTGGCTTTAATAACCAGTTTATTAAAGTCACGAGAACTAGGCCAATATTTCAAAAATTCCAAAAAAATTATTTTGTTTTCTTTTAATATCTGGGGTTATGACCTTATAAGTAAGACGTATTCCAGATATTAAATTCTTTGGTTGACGTCAGAATTACCCGATAAGATAAGGATCTCCTTACCGAGGAGGATTTTTCTTAAACCATAGACGGACCAACAACTAGAAAACACGACAAGACCTTAGATTTTATCAGACAATAAAACAATGCAGCTTACCTTAGGTAGGGCGTATTTGGGGTGCTAATACCTTCCCTTTACGCAACCAGTCCCCGTACCCGATCTCTAAAACCAGTTAGGGTTTCCAGTGACCAAAATACTAGGTGGCGACTCCCATTCCATTTTTCCACTAATAAAAAGACAAGAATTCCTTGTCTCCCCCATTTGCCACATTATAAGATAAGATTTTGAGGGTGGATGTTTTCGCCGCGACGCCGCACACGTGTGACAGAATGGCGACTCCACTGGGGAGACAAGGAAATAGATCATATTATCTTGAAGATGAGAAAATACAAAAAAAGAAGAAGAAATATATTCAGAAGAAATCAAAAAATAATAGAAGCAAGAAAAGAATGCTGGAATGTCGAAGAAAGGTTAGAATTGGTTGAGGAGGTTTAGAAATACAAGAATTGAAATTCGATGTTATATTTTTGACTAATGAGAGCCTTGTTGGCAAAGAAAATTCAAGTTGAGGTAGAAAAGTCCAAAATTAGATGTTTATAGACTCAATTAAATTTTATCTAAGGTTTAATTGAATTTATGGAGGGTTGGATTGTAAGAAAAATTGATTTTTAAGTCAATTTAGTTTTTTATTGGATGAAATTAAAGTTCTAGGGTCCAATTATAATTTTGAAGAATTAATTTGCTAAATCAGGGGTTTAATTGCATAATTATTGAAGTTTGATTGGCCAATTAGGGACTTAATTGAAACAATCCGAAACCAAGGACCAAACCAGAAAAGGCGCTAAAATTAAGGGACACAATTATAATTTTGGCAAGGATTTGATTACAAGCTGCAAGAAATTCAATGGCTGAATCAAAAGAAACCAAGCGGCGCTAAAAAAAATGTTTTATTTTCATGCATACGGCCAAGTCTCTCAAAAATAAAAATAAAAATCATATTGTATTTGAATACAACAAAGAAAATATTGTATTTGAATACAACAAAGAAAATTTCAAAAATATGATTTTGGCATGCATTTTGGCTTTAATAACCAGTTTATTAAAGTCGCGAGAACTAGGCCAACATTTCAAAAATTCAAAAAAAAATATTTTGTTTTCTTTTAATATCTAGGGTTATGATCTTATACGTAAGACGTATTCCGGATATTAAATTCTTTTGTTGACGTTAGAATTACCCGATAAGATAAGGATCTCCTTACTGATGAGGACTTTTCTTAAATCATAGACGGACCAATAACTAGAAAACACGACAAGACCTTATATTTTATCAGACAATTAAACAATGCAGCGTACCTTAGGTAGGGCGTATTTGGGGTGTTAATACCTTCCCTTTACGCAACCAGTCTCCGTACTCGATCTCTGAGACCAGTTAAGGTTCCTAGTGACCAAAATACTAGGTGGCGACTCCCACTCCATTTTTCCACCAAAAGACAAGAATTCCTTGTTTCCCCACATTTGCCACATTATATAAAATTTTAAGGGTGGATGTTTTCGCCAGCGACGCAAACACGCGTGCGACAAGGGTGAGTATATGTCTCATTTGTTTCAGGACTTCTTACAGCATCATGACATCATTTCTCAACGGTTTTGCCCTTCAACACCTCAACAAAATAAGATGGCTGAAAGAAAGAATCATCATCTTTTTTATGTTGTTCGTACTTTCTTGTTAGAGTCGTCTACACCTTCTCGTTTTTGGTGTGAAGCTCTCTCCACTGTTGTCCACCTCATCAATATATTATCTTCCCCCACATTGAACCACGACACTCTTTTCATCAGGTTGTTTGGTCATCCTCCACCTTATTCCAACCTCCGTGCCTTTGGTTGTGTCTATTATGTTCATCTTCCTGCACATGAACACACAAAACTCACGGCTCAGTCAATTCAATGTGCTTTCCTAGGATATTCAGTACACCAAAAAGGTTTTTCTTTGCTATGACCCAAATCTGTGTCGCATTCGAATTTCTAGAAATGTGATCTTTCTAAAAAACCAATATTTCTTTTCCATGCATCAGGATCATGTTCCTTCTTCATTTTCTGTTTTGCCTATGTTTACTAACTCTTTTGCAGCTCCAGTCCCTTCTAAGCCTCTCCTAGTATATCAAAAACGCTCATCTGCTACTTCCCACTAGCCTCCAGACCCTCCCAAGCCCCCTCAAGTTCCTTCCCCGACTGCTGCTCCTGTTCCAGCAACTGCAACTCCCTCTCATCGACAAAGTACTCGGGTTCGTAGACCCCCCGATAGGTATCATTACTCTCCTCCCTCTTCCTTCACAACCACCTTGTCTTCTACTTTTCTTCCTTTATCTTATAAACAGGTAATGAAGCATAAGTGTTAGTGAAAAACTATCAAAACTGAACTTCTCGCACTTGAAGAAAACCAAACCTGAGATGTTGTTCCATGTCCCTCATCTGTGAATCTCCTTGGTAGTAAATTTGTGTTTTCTATCAAGCATCATTCTGATGGGTCCACAAGGCTTGGTTAGTGGCACTTGGAAACAAATAGGAATATGGTCTCGACTATGATGAGCCCTTCGCACCAGTCGCCAAAATGACCACTGTCCGAACTATACTCGCCCTTACTGCATCTCAATCCTGGCCCTTACATCAAATGGATGTCAAGAACGCCTTCCTTCATAGTGATCTCAAGGAAGATGTTTACCTGAAACTTCTTTATGGTATGTCCATTTCCCCATCTAATGATGTTTGCAAACTGAAACGTTCTTTGTATGGTTTGAAGCAAGCATCGAGAGTATGGTTTGACAAGTTTCAATCCACGTTGCTGGGTTTCTCCTTCACTCAAAGTCAATATGACTCCTCTCTCTTTCTATAAAAAACATCCATGGGTATCGTTGTCCTCCTTGTTTATGTGGACGATATTGTCATCACTGGCTCTGACTTGGAGGCAATCTCTGCGATTCAGACTTTGTTGCATTCTACATTCCACATGAAAGACCTTGGCCAGCTCACCTATTTCTTGGGCTTAGAAGTGCATCATCAGCCTCACGGTCTCTTCCTACATCAGCACAAGTATAGTCAGGAACTAGTTCAGTTAGCCGGCCTCACCAACACTACTTCGGTTGACACTCTCATGGAACTTAATGTGAAATATCATCGTGCATTGAATGCGCCAACGAGTAAGCTGCTTTGCAATGTTTAAGCAACATGTGCAACGACTTATGATGACCATAAATGACCTTTTTTGGTGTTTTTTCGATTCGTCATGGTAAGGCCTACCTCTCTAAATAACACCAATGGTGTAATTCCCTCCAGTCTGACATTGGTTTTCTTTTCTCTCTCCTCCTAAGTTCCAATGGCTGACTTCCCAAACTTCATTACAACCCTTCCTTCAAATTTGGTCCATGTTCTTTTAATTGATATTTTTTTATTTAAATTATTTTATAGAATTAAGATTCTTTGAATTTCATCATTTTTTAATTTTTTAATATGCAGATTTGGTCTTTTTTATTACTATTTATTTTACTTAAGATCATTTTAAAAATTGAATTTTTTTAATGATTTTGCCTCCTTCATTTTTTATTAATATTTTTTTACTTTGATTTTTTTTAAAATTTATATTTTTTTCTGATTGCATCATTCAACATTGAATGAAACTTCTTGATAGAGCTCGGGTCTATGATTTAATGGGTTGCAAATTTGAGAGATTAACCCTGGTTTAAGAGATTTGTTCGGTTTCATTTATTATTTTTTCTTTTTTTAAGATCAATTTTTTACAATTTCATCATTCTACATTTGATTTAATTGAAGGTTAGGGTTCATTAATTTTTTTATTTGCTTTCTATAGGATTTTTTACTAATTTTGAAAATGACCAGGGTTATGTCGAGTCTTTTTATTTGTTGTTCTTTGTTAACTTTAACTTTTTTAAAAAAGAAATTTTGGTTTTGATTTAAATTAAACCTATTGCTTAAATATAAGCATTTAATTCTTACTTCATGATATTTTTGTTTACTTAAATATAACTTTTTTGGGTCTTTTTAATTATTATTTTTTATATATTTTTGACCTTCAATATTTGGTTGATAAGAAATAAGCTCCCTATTTTGGTTTGATTTAGGTTCCATGTGGTTATTATGGTCTCATGACTCGAATCATGGGTTAACCATAGTTGGCTCAGGTTGAACCAATATGTTATTGTCTCGATAGTTCTTTTTATAAAAAAATATATTGTCTAATATATACTATTTTAATAATTTAAAAGTGTTATATTCAGTATGCATCAAATTTTTACTTTCTAATATTTTTATAATTTTTTTAAGGTTAGAAAAAAAAAGATTTGACTTGCATAGTAGAGTAAAACAATAATCTAGTCATCTACCTATACAATGTTGATTTCATGACTAAAAAACATGATAATAGCAAAACATTAAGTTACTTATTTGACTTGATGAATAAAAAGTGTGTTATACTATATGCAAATTAGTTATTCTCTCATTCTTTTAGGCCATGTTTGTTTCCCAGAAAGTAGTTTCTGGGAAACCACTTTTCAAATTTTCCTATATTTGTTTGCCATTAGGAAAGGTGGTCAACAGAAAACACTTTCCGGTCAACGGAAAATACTTTCCAGTCAAAGGAAAATTTGACTTGGTTTCCAGGAAAGTGTTTTCCCTTTTGGCTGTGTTTGTTTTCCGGAAAGTGGTTTCCGGGAAAACACTTTCCAAACTTTCGTGTGTTTGTTTGTCATTAGAAAAGTTGGTCAACGGAAAACACTTTCCAGTCAAAGGAAGATTTGGCTTGGTTTTCAAGAAAGTGTTTTCCTGGAAAATTTGAGCAGAAAACACTTTCCGGAAGTTGTGAAAAATTTAGAAATGTCATTATTTGCTGATTATATCAAATTTGATCCTCAAACTTTTGATTGCTATATATATTTTGTTTTGAATATTTATTTTTTAATTTCATCTCTTAAAATTTAATTTTTATATTAACTTTGGTCCTTATTTTTATAATTGCTATTTGCTTTTTCCTTATCATTTTTTTATTGAAATTTTTTATCTATCAAATTTGGTCCTCATTCTTTTGATTGTTACTTATTTTATTTGAAATAATTTATGAAATGTTAATTATTATTATTTTAATTTCTTCATCTTTTAATTTTTTTTATTTTTTATTTAATCTCTATTATTTTGATTATTATTTATTTTATCTGAGATAATTTATGAAATTATATTTTTTTTCAATTTCATTCCCATTCAACTTTTTAATTTCATTATTTTAATAAACTTGAAAAAAATAAAACATTAATAAGTTATTTTCCAGCTCATTTTCCATAACATAACCAAACACTGAAAAATGTTTTCCAACTTATTTTTCATTACACTACCAAACATCGAAAAATACTTTCCCAGAATTCACTTTCCCCGGAATTCACTTTTCAAAAAAAAACTATTTTCCAGCAAACAAACAGTTCTTAAAAAGAAAGTTATTCTTAGTTGTATTTTTTTAATTTTGAGTTGATATTGATGTGTATGTTTTTTAAAACAAGGATGCTTTTTTTATAGAAAAAAGCTTCGATTTATATTGGAGCGATTTATACAAGTGATCCTAAGAGAAAAAAAAAAAAAGGAAAAAAAAGAGTGAAAATCACAAAGCAGAAATAACCCACGGATACCCCGGATCAGGCTGTCCGGATCAGATGCTTTGAAATCCAAGTCGAAAGACCGCATTGTACCGTTGTCACTCACCACATCTCCCTCACGTGACTGACCCCACCAAACATTTGAATTCGGACTTGAAGCGCCTTTCCCTTAATTCCACTTCAATAATTTTAATCAATTCCGTTCCCCAACACCATTTCAAAAAACCCACCTCCCCCTCTTCTCCCGTCCTTCCTCCCATGTCTTTCTCTCTAATTATCTAAGCCTCAACAACCCCAAAAAAATTCAAAATCACTGTCTCCTTTCTCAGAAAAATCAAATTTAAAAAATTCATCTCCCTCAGGCAGCTCACAGATCTCAGATCCCTGTTTCATCAATTAATGCGTTACCGGAAACGTTAGCGTTGATTTAAATCTGTCTCTCACTTTCTCTTATTTTTGTATTTTAATCTGACTTAGGTTTTCAAATTTGGATCTATTTTAGGTTTTTCTACCTGGATCGATTTTGAAAAAAAAAACAAGGGATGGAGAGTTCGGAGTGCGTGAGAGTTGCCGTTAATATTCGGCCGTTGATCACACCAGAGCTTCTAATTGGTTGTACAGACATCATCACCGTTGTTCCTGGAGAGCCGCAGGTATTGAATCAGCCTTTCTCTCTTTCAGTTTTAATTTCTTTACATTTAGATTTCATTTATAAATATAAATATAAATAAAAATTGACAAGAAAAAGGTTATTAAATTATTTTGTCAAATTCATTGTTCGGATGATGATGATGATGAATCAGGTTCAAATCGGCTCGCATTCGTTCACTTATGATTATGTATACGGGAGTACCGCGTCACCTTCTTCAGAGATTTTCAATGATTGCGTTGCTCCACTGGTTGAGGCACTTTTAAATGGCTACAATGCCACCGTCCTTGCCTATGGCCAGGTTTAACTTCGATGTATTTCTTCTTGTTTGCTACAGTCTGTGTATTATGTGTATGATTCTTAACATGTTTGTTAAAAATTAGACTGGTTCGGGGAAAACATATACAATGGGGACCAATTACTCTGGAGAAGGAAGTAATAGTGGAATTATACCAAAAGTAATGGATAGTATATTTAAGAGAGTGGAGGCTGCTAATGAATCGTCAGAGTTTTTGATACGGGTTTCATTCATCGAGGTAAAATTATATACTTCAATGCGATAATTCTTTGAATACTTGTTGTAGAACCATGTGCTTATTTTCTGATGCTAAATGAACAGATATTTAAGGAAGAGGTGTTCGATTTGCTCGACCCCAATTCGGCAGCTTTCTCTAAAGGTGAATGGGTGAATGCGGCAAAGCCTGCAGTGCCTTCTAGAGTTCCAATTCAGATAAGAGAAACAGCAAATGGAGGGATCACACTTGCTGGTGTTACTGAAGCAGAAGTTAGAAATAAAGAGGAGATGGCATCTTATTTGTCGCGAGGGTCTTTATCTCGTGCAACTGGCAGTACTAACATGAACAGTCAATCTAGGTGTGGATTTCACCATGTCACTTACTCTAACTTAGTTTTTGTGTTTGTTCTGACATAATTTTGGTTTCAAAGAACTCATGGTTTGAAATTGGTTGATGAATAAGCATTTGCTGACTCTCTCTCTTTTTTCACTTGAATATTTCATTTTGTCCAATCCAACTAAACAACTGAACATTTTTAATGCAATTTTTAGCTAATTTTCCCTTTTCTTTATGAATTTTCTCATCTAAAATTCACAGTGTAAAACACGTGTTTCATTATTTCCCAGTCGCTCGCATGCTATATTTACAATTACCATGGAGCAAAAGAAAATTTCTTCCTGTCCAATTGGAGTAAATAATGATGATATCGGTGATGACATATTATGTGCAAAACTTCATTTGGTTGACCTTGCTGGATCAGAACGTGCGAAAAGAACAGGTGCAGATGGCATGCGTTTCAAAGAAGGTAGTTCCAATGTTTTTCGTTATAATGCGAGAGCCTTTAAATTTAATAATTCCTGATATGATTCAATGGGCATGATTCGTGCTATTGTAGCTTGCAATGTTTGTTTTATTTTGTTTATCCTGTTACAATTTTACGAGTTTTCCATGTTTTAGGCATCCATATTAATAAGGGTTTGCTGGCCCTTGGAAATGTGATAAGTGCACTGGGGGATGAGAAAAAAAAGAAAGAAGGGGGCCATGTTCCTTATCGCGATAGCAAGTTGACACGCTTGTTACAGGTGCCTTCCTTTCCTTTGCCATCTTGTTAGTTTTAATTAAGCCTCTAATCCTTACACAAAAACTTGTAACTATTTCATGATCCAAATGATTTCTGAATCATGTGGATGAATCATTTATTTCTGAAAAAGCACATAAACATAAACAAAAGTGGTATATGATGGATGGCTTTCAATTTTTCAAGAGGGATATTTCATTGATTGTGGTGAATGGATGCTCTACATTGTGATTACTTTTAGTTTAAAGTATGACATCTACTCTTGATAGAAGCTTTCTTATTACTGTCTTTGGAATTTGAATTTCTAGGATTCTTTGGGAGGAAACAGCAAAACAGTGATGATTGGTATGTCATTTATCACCTTTATGTATCACAATGCTTAGAGTTTATTTTTGCATTTTAGATTTCTGCCTTCAACAGTTTGTCGTATTTATTATAGCATGTGTTAGCCCTGCTGACACAAATGCGGAGGAGACCTTGAATACATTGAAGTATGCAAATCGTGCTCGTAATATTCAGAACAAAGCAGTGGTAAGTTTTCCTTCTTCACTTGTTTGTTGTGCTTTGTTTTGTCATGGCTATCTTTTCATGCTCAGCATTTTTCTACCTTGTTCTTAGGTCAATCGTGATCCAATGGCTGCTCAAATGCAGCAAATGAGAGGCCAAATTGAGCAATTACAGGCTGAACTATTATTTTATCGTGGTGATGCAACCATTCCATTCGACAAGCTTCAGGTACGGTTTTGATAAATACCACCATCTGCTCCTTATCTTTTAAATTCCGTTATTTAATGATATGTGTTTTCTTAGATTCTCAAACACAAAGTGTCATTGCTTGAAGTGAGTAATGCTGAATTACAACGGGAACTTCAAGAGAGACGACTCACCTGTGAACATTTGAATCAACGTGCTGTTGATGCTCAGGTTATTAAGTTTTTGTGTTTCTGTAATTATTATGCTCTTTGTGATTTTTTTTCTTTGATTACAATTGAGTCAATAATTCAGGTTGAAAAAGACAAATTGATAATGCAAATTGAATCAGCTCGAAATGGTAAATCCTGGGATGAGATTGACTCCAGTATAAATCAGGTGGGTGAATTGATTGTTGCAGATTATTGTCACTTTTGACATATAAAAATCTTTCCCTGACACAGTTTTAAAAGCACTCTCAGGATTATGAATTGGTCAAAATGTATGTGTCAAAAATTCAAGAGTTAGAAGGAGAGTTGTTGCATTTGAAAAACTTGTCCTCCTCAAAGCGTAATCAATTTGTTGATTATCTCGACTCGGATGATGAAAGGTTCCGCTCAAAAGATGCTTTACTCCAATCTCTAAATGAGCTTTCATCCAATTCTGACACAAAAGCAGCTGACATTTCAGGTAACGTATAAGAAACTTTAACTCATTTTGTAGTGCATTTGTTAGTTTTCTTATTTTATATTCTTGAAAAAGCCTTTTCTCCATTTTCCTGCTTCATGAAATGAAGACACTCCCTTCGAATAACTTAGTAAAATTGTTGTTTGGTTGATGAATGTCTGATTTTAAATGTTGATAATGCTGGTCTCATTTGCGCCAAAACCATGCCCTTTTTTGTCTGGCAGCTTTATGGGTAGGTCACACAACATCATTGATCAGTGAATTTATGCCTTTGATAACTGTTGATGCTCAACATCCTTTTATTTGTCGTTTCTGGTTTTGGCAGTCAACTTTGCATTTTATTTCACGTATGAGATGTAGCTATATATCTAATTGTTGAAAATATTTTCTTTTGATTCAAATGCAGATGAAATTGAAGACGAGGAAAAAGAGCAAGAGCATTCTTCTCTGCAAGAAAAATTGGACAGGGAGCTGAAAGAATTGGACAGAAAACTAGAACAAAAGGAGGTAAAACCAGCCAGCTCAACTCCTAATTTTTATTATAACCGTTCCTTTTCATTCTTGTGTTGTCATTAGATGTACAGCTAAATATTTTTTTGGCTACTGCTGTTTTCTGCTCAATAAAGGAGCTGTCAATTCATGAGATGGAAGAAGATTTTGGACCACAAAAGTATCGTTAATGATCAACCTCATAGAAACGTTAAACCCATGCTAGTTCTGGCTTAAATTAAATGTAGGAACAGTAGTGCATGTGATGTTTTGACTGTCTAGGAGCAGCAGTTTCTTATTTTTATTATAAAATTTGTTGGCATTTTGACCATTGTCCTTCATTTTTTCTTCTTTAAATTTTTGAAGGCTGAAATGAAGCGTTTTACAAGTGTGGATACTTCAGTTCTTAAGCAGCATTATGATAAAAAAGTTCAGGACTTAGAACAAGAAAAGAGGCTTTTGCAGGTCAGTGCTTATATGTTCACATGCTATGTTTTAAGTGTTTCAGGGTCATGCTTGTATACCTATCTCCATCTTTGTTGTCAATGCACAGAAAGAGATTGAGGAATTGAGATACAATCTTGCCAATATATCATCTACTTCTGATGACGGTGCTAAAAAATTAAAGGAAGACTATCTTCAAAAGTTGACAGTCCTTGAGGCACAGGTGAGTTTGCACAGACCTATACCTGTCAATTGCAATTATTCTTGGTTTCATATTCTGCTTTGCAGGTTGCGGAGTTGAAGAAGAAACAAGATGCTCAAGCTCAATTATTGAGACAAAAACAAAAGAGTGATGAGGCTGCAAGACGACTAAATGAGGAGATTCAGAGAATTAAGACTCAAAAGGTGCGACTGTGATAGACAGAAGGTTTGTTTTTAGTTTATGTTAAGTCAGCTCTTTGAGTTACAATATCCATGCCACCTATTTGTTTCCAGGTTCAACTTCAACATAAGATCAAACAAGAGTCTGAGCAATTCAGGTTATGGAAGGCATCAAGGGAAAAGGAAGTTCTTCAGGTACAATAAAGAAAGATATTGTCTGTCCTATAAATGTTTAATGTATGATCTTAAAAAAGCTTTAGATAAAATCATTTTCTTATAAAAGGGGATTGTATTTATCGAAGGTGTAAAAAGGCAACTATACAAAAAGATTTTCCTTTATAACGATTAGACATCCTTTTATTTTCTTTTCCTAGGAAATGTTATTGTTAAAGGAAATTGTATTTATATAGATCTTTGATGATTGCTTGCATGCCTACGTAGATTATTGATGTTGTGAAAACTGATTCTCTTTGGAATGCATTTTTTATTCATTTCCAGCTTAAGAAAGAGGGTAGGAGAAATGAGTACGAGATGCACAAGTTGTTAGCTTTGAATCAGAGGCAGAAAATGGTAATTGCTGTGCACTCAGAAAGCTATATCTAATTTACACAAGTGTTATACTCAGTTTTGGTATTTCAAAACAGGTCCTACAAAGAAAGACAGAAGAAGCTGCCATGGCTACAAAAAGGCTAAAAGAGCTTTTAGAATCAAGAAAGATGTCACGTGAAACTTTCGGTTGGTAGATTTACTACTTCCTGCCTTCTTTTTTGTTTTCTATATATAATATTTTGTTGAAAATTTTCTATCCTGTACAGGTGTTGGAAATGGCAATGGCCCTGGAGTTCAGGTACTACTGTTAGTCTTGAGACAAAGAATTATGCATTTTGAATGTACATAAATAAATACGCTTTGGTTAGTTGTTTAGTTGTTTTTCTAAGATTTGGTTCTAACATAATCTATATGCAATGCGAAGGCCCTAATGCAGGCAATTGAGCATGAACTTGAAGTCACATTACGGGTACATGAAGTACGTTCTGAGTACGAGCATCAAATGCAAGTGTGAGTAGTGATTTTGCATCTTGACTTCATGCATATTTTGTAAAAATCTTCAAATGCTGTTCCGTTTATTTATTTTCTGTGAAAAATATCTGTATCTTCATCAGCATGTAGTGAGAGGATGTACTTGATTTGTTACCTTGATTATTTTTCTATGCATTATCCAAATGAAAGGCATCTTTGAGGCTGTCTTTTAATGCCGTTTCGACAATAGCTAATTCAAGTAATCTTCTTGTTATTTCAGGAGAGCTAGAATGGCCAATGAAATGGCAAAGTTAAAGGAAGAAGGAGAGATACTAAAACAAACTAATTCAAGGTGATTCCTTTTTTTCCTTCTTGACTTTCCTTAATGGCTCCTTATGACCTTGTGTTAATATAATCATTTTCAGGCAGCTAACAATTAGATTCTTTGCTTTAATAATGCAGTATTTGCCCCCCAACAATGTCTCCTGGAGCTAGAAATTCGAGGATTTTTGCTCTTGAAAACATGCTTGCTGCTTCTTCTAGCACCTTGGTTTCCATGGCATCACAATTGTCTGAAGCAGAAGAGCGTGAACGGGGCTTTAGTGGAAGGGGACGTTGGAATCATGTTCGGTCACTTGCTGATGCAAAAAATGTGATGAATTATCTGTTCAATATAGCATCCTCCACTAGGTAAATTTTTTTTACCAGAGAAGTCCATTATTTGGACTGGCTAGTTTCTTTTCACCTTGGTGTTACATGTTGTCTGCAATAGATTTATCTGAAATTTTCCTACTTTTCTAGGTGCTTGTTGCGAGATAAAGAAGTTGCCTGTAGAGAAAAGGATACGGAAATAAGAGATCTGAAGGAAAAAGTGGTGAAACTTAGTAGTCTAGCGAGGCATCTTGAAATCCAGAAGACAGAACTTATTCATCAAGTGAAGTCAGAGGTTAGTTATTACCTTTTCTTTTAACCTGGTTTAGAGTTGCACAAAGACAGTTGCACAAAGACAGATTCAAATAGAGAAGTGGATTAAATTTCTCAATATCAGCTTTGCTTACTGTCTTTAGTATGCATTCATATGTAGTGTAAGTTGAAGACAATTGCAGGTCATCAAATATTGTTGTAGTTTACGTTATCCATTGTATCTTGTTTGAAGACAATTAGAGGTCAACAAATATTGTTGTGGTTTACGTTATCCATTGTATCTTGTTTGAATCTAGCACTTTGGATTTTAGAAATTTGCTAAATGTTTCTAACTCCAAAATTGTCTTCCAACTTCCTAGTTCTATTTGTTGAACTGACATTCTCAATTTGTTGAATATTGAATGATTTTAATTAACAGAGTTCAGCCTTGAAAAAATACTCCATCAAAAGTGAGGCCGGTTCTGAAGAATATAAGCGTGACATGCATAGACAGGTATATTTACAGATATAAGCTTGTATTACTGGATTGTCTTATAAATGAATTGTTAGCTATTCCCTAACCTCATAAACCTTTTTATTTGTTTGTTTTTGTTTATTCAGGCGCAACAGAGCACCCCCATCATATTGGATGATATGGATACATCTGAATCAGAACATTCAGATAATAATATGACAGATGATGAATGGGTACAATCAGAGAAAGAGGCGACAGATGATGAATGGGTAATGTCAGGGAAACGGCGAGGAAAGAAAAGAAATTCCAAAACCAAAGGCCGTTCAAGTACAGGAGATATCCATGATCAAGAAAACTGCAAATCAGATTGTTCTGGTGAGGCAGCCACTACTGTTCAAGCATGTTGTGCTTGTAGTAAATACTCTTTATGCAAGACATCCAAGTGCCAATGCCGAGCATCTGGGGGTTTTTGTGGGATATCATGTGGCTGTATGCCAAATAAATGTTCTAATAGAGGAGCTATCGAGATAAATGATTCGACACTTGGATCTAATGAAACAGAGAAGAATCAGGTCCTTGTTTCTCAGGGTGCAATGCTGCTACAAAGTGCCCTAGTTGAGAAGCCTGTGGAAACAAATGACGATAGTGTGGTTAGAAGGAAGCCTCTATCAGACATAGGCAATACAGTGGTATGTTCGTTTTGGAGTAATCAAGTAGTGATTCTTAGTTCTGCAAATACATTGATGCAAATTGCCTTTTCTTTTTAGGTCAAGTTCATGATCAAGTCTCAATCTTGATTAACTCAGGTCCTTGTCTTTTTTCTCTTTTCTCTAATGAGTTTTAATTCATATAACCTTCAGGCCAAATCCAATGCACCAAAGGCAAACCAGAGAAAGAAATGGCGGAAATCAGTAATTCAGCTTGTTCCTGTTCCCCCACCCAGCACAAAATCAGAAAACACTGAAGCCGCTCCCCAAAAGGCTGTGGGATCAGCTGCATCAAATGGTGTAAGTGAAGCAGATAGTAGTGTAATTGAGGCAGAAATTCCTTTGAAGCTGCCGAGGGCTATGCAATCAGCTGCACCAAATGGTGGCATCCTTTTGAGAGAGAGGAATGCTGATCAAGCAGAAGAATCAGCAAATAAGGAGGCTGTTGTGCTTCCTACAAGAAGCAGCCCCGCCCGCCCGAAAAGAAAATCTGATGAGAAAGAGAACTATGGCCGCTAACTTCAGCTTGTATACCATTACCTCCACCAAAGAGCCATTACACTAACCATTAAGCTTATTTTCTTTTTTGGCTGGATTTGTTTGGGAAAATGGAGTTGGAGATGTGATGTAACTCTGAGCATGATCAGTTGGTACTCGACTGTTTGCTCGGTTGTGCAGGAAGATTGTGTAGTTGATTTCTTTCTAGAAATCAAACAGTACAGTTAGATTAGGACTTCGTCATATCTGTCTCTCCAATGTGGTGCTAGATTCCTAATTGTTTTGTACGAACTCTATTGATATTGATACGGATGGATTCTGTGGCCCATTGAATAGTAAGCATGAAATTTAATATAAAAAAAAAAACAAATAGGAGATCAAGACACCGTCAACCGTATTTTTTTATTTTTAAAAATAAAAAATATTATTTTTATATAAAAAACATTTTAAAAAATATTGCACTACAATCCTACATCTTTTCTTTTAAATATTTGATGATGCTCATTGAATTTTAAACCATGAAATTCAAGTAAATGGACAAAATCTCTGTCAGATTTTAAAAATTATAAAAATTATGGCACCTGTTTCTGTTTTCAAATTTTCAAAAAAAAAAATATAAAATTTGTTTGTTTTGACGCTTTTCTTCGTTGAAAAAGCAAAACCAACAACTATTTGTTATAATTTTTCAAAAGCATTTTGATATTTTTGACACCTCATTGTTGGTTTTTTATTTTTTTATGTTTTAAAAAACAAGGAGTTTTCTGATTATGTTTTAAATTTATTTGTTTGTTTGTTTTAAACGGATTTAATACTAAAAGATCTTTTAATCTAAATCATTCAAAATTCGGTACATAATATCAAGAATCCTAATTTTGTTTCTTATGCTTTTTATTCAATGTATGTATTTTCATAAATCCATAAAAAGTTCTCATGTTTCATACAACTCTAAACATATATAAATTTTATTTATTTATTTTAGGTTCAAGGGATTTTTACATAATCCTATGTAATGAATATACTTCAATTATTTCAAATAATTATAGTTATTAAACTTAATTTAGAAGTTGATCTAGTCAAGAGCCCGAGTCTCGGATCACACGAGTTGACCCAGGTTTATTGAAAAAATTAAAAATAATAATGTTTGAGGTTTTAATATATATATATATATATACCATGTCTAAAAATTAAAAAAATAATTTATATGGATGTAGGCTATATACATAGCTAATTCATATAGATGTAGGCTATAAAAAAAATATGTGAGGTTAAGTATTCATAAATTAATTTTTTTAATTTTTTGATTTATTAAAAAAAATTATGTTTCACTTAAGTTACACAAGATTATTTAGGTCTTCTCAAGTTAATTACAAGCTCAAATTTTATTTATTTGAAACCTAATTAAAATCTTAACTCATCAAATTCTTTTAGTGTTTTTGAAATTATGGTAGTGATGACGGTTTAAAATGTTTTTCGTTTAAAAATGTATTAAAATGAATTTTTTTTTATTTTTTAAAAATTAATTTTAACATCAACATATTAAAACGATTTGAAAATATAATTTTTTTTATTTTAAATAAATTAAAAATTTTAAAATTTAAAAGAATATGATTTACATTATGTTATTAAATACTCCTGAAACCGTCAGGCCAGCCTCGTAATAATGCAAATAACTGAAAAGTCCATCCTTTTGGAAACGAGAGTAAATAATTGGTTTGCAACGGTAAAAATAACCAATCGTGGTAAAAAATATTTTGAAAGTCGGGTATTGTGTGATTAGTGAGAGTGAGTGAGAGTGCTATACTCAATAAACGGAAGAGGGAAACCAAACCAAATTCAAATAAAAAGAAGAAAAAAATTCTTTCACAGCTTCACTTGAAAATGAGTCAGGGAGGAAGAGATCCAATTACATCGATTCGATCCAAAAATCGGCACTTAAAACGAAGAAGGGAAATCGCGGATCGAAGCGATCAAGCAACACGCCAATTCCTCTCCACCGTCTAAAGACGACGATAACCAACCACAACAGAACCTGGATTACGAGAAGAGAGTTCACGATTTGGAGAAAGAAAACGAAGCTCTTTTTGCCATGGTTATCACACCTGATTTGAGAGTTAATCGGTTAAAAAACTGAATTTTAAGTTATATGAATTAATTTGGGTTAATTTAAATTAATTTAAAAAAATAAAAAAAATATTTAAAGTTTTAATATTTTATATGAAAAAATTAAAAAATAATTCATGTGAATACATATTATAAATAATAAAGTTTAAAAAATTATTTCAAAAGATTTTTTTATTCTATATTGAAAAGATACTAAATTATCTCACAATAAAAAGATATTATGTTATCCCACGTTAAAGTATTTAAACCAAAAAGATTTTTTTATCCCATATTAAAAAAACATAATTTTTTTTTCATATAAACATAAAATATATATATTAAAAAACTTTAAATCTCACATTAAAAAAATAACTTTTTTTCTTATGAATATAGACTATACTAAAAGACTTCAAATTCTATATTGAAAAAATAAAATATTTTTCTAGTATTTATATAGTGAACTTTAAAAAGAATTAATAACCAATTAAAAAATATGAAAAAAGAGGGGTATCTGGTTAGAAAAAAAAAACATATTTTAAAAAAAACAAGGTTTTTACCGGGTTTTCTTGGTTGCTCGAGTCACGGGTCGACCTGGTGGGTCAACTGGGTTTGACCGTTTTTTTGCTCTTGCCGGTTTTTCACCTTACTTGGATCGGTCAAGCTACCGAGTCAACCAATCTCGAGCCGGTTCGGGTTTAATAACCATGCTTAAGGCAACCTTTCTGCTTCAAATACTAGTGCTACTTACTTTTTATTTGTCGATTTTGAACATATTTATTTATTTAATTTAAGTGTGTTTGGCTCCTGATAAATTGCAGGAAAACAAATAATAAAAAAAAGGAAGTTGGAAAGGATTGGCTGTGATTTTAGCAGTATTTTTCTTGGATGGAAAGGGCTGATTTTTATTTATTTAACGAATCGGCAGAGGGAGATTGAGGAACTGAAGGACAAAGCGGCAGCTAATATTTCATCGCCCATTTCCCTTGGTGGTAGTGTTGGAAAAGATGATATCCAGAAGTTACAGAAGCTTGGAGAACAGGCAACAATGCAGGAATCCAGGTACTGATGATGGGTATGACTGAATTGTGTGTTCTTGCGTCTTTGTGAACATGCTGATCTGTATATGATGAGGTGCTCTATAGAATGTGTTTTGATGTGCATGTGAAGTGATGATGTTTGAGATGGCACTTGCGCATAGATTTATTCTCATGGGAGGATTCCTGCAAGCCCAATGATATCATGGTGACTGTCGGTACATACCTCTGGTGGATAACACCTTTTTAGTCCATGAATTGATAGAACTGATATGATGTTTATTTCATGTTCTAAACGCTGACAGTTGATTGAAGTTATCCAATTTACGGGCATTTAAGTTGATTGATATCACTAATTGAAGTTATCCAATTTATGGGCATAAATGCCTTTTCTATCGTGGTTTGATTAAGCTTTGGGTAGGATATTTATGCTTTATCATTATATTATTGATGACAGATAATTAACATAAATATTTTAAGTTTTATAATTTTTAGGCATAAGTAAAATCAAAACAATATATGGACTCAAGCTCTCGTGAATGTACTTTTTAGTTATTAATTCTTTTACTTGTCTTTAAAGTTTTTTTTTTTTATTTCTTAAGGATTACTTTGGTAGGCTATTCGGTTAGAAATTGTAACTCTGAGTACGAGATTTATTTAATGTTTTATTTCTCTTAATGATGATAAACCACTAGAAATATCTTCCAGAAAGATATCATCAAATTCCACCAATAAGGAAACAATCATATTAGGAACAACAAAATCGAGATTGTTAGCATTAAATAAATCTTCTTATATACAAGTACAACTATTGGCTTGTTAACATGAAAAACAGATTTAGTCTTACCCTCTCTTGCATAAAAATCTAGTTGTTTTTTTAATTTTTCCACACCTTATCAATATAGCTCCAAATAAAAAAGAAAATCAAGACCTTCTTGGTTACTTTTACTTCACTATATTCATTCAACCATTGCAATTTATAAGGTTTATGATGCTTTACAATACTTAAATTAATTTCTTAACAAGAATAGTGTTAGCTACATTGACACAACCACCACCTTGTTTCTCTTTTAAGCTTGAATGATATGCCTTGGGTTCTTAACCTAAACAAACTAGCAATCTGATATGAAGATGAAGGAAGGTAGGTTTGGTTATATGGTTTTTCTTATGGTGTTTAGACTGAAAATTACATGAATTTTGAATGAAACTCTTTGATCAGTTGGAAACGTCACAAAAGAATTCCAATTAAGATAAAGACACCACACTCTGTGATTAAAAGTGATAAGTCTTATTTGTTCTTCAACTAATTCTGAAAATGGAAGAACAAGGAAGAAATCTTTCTAAATGAGAAGTTGAAAAGTTTTATATTATTTACAAAAGTTCTTAATACTTGGTTTGAAACATCATTATATACTTGGAACAACCCTCCAAGTATTAGAAATACCAAAATGATATAATTAAGACCTAAATAAATTACTTTGTTTAGAAAATTAAAACTCATACATAGACATAAAAATTAAAACAACCATAACTTCTCACGCACAACTCCAATACATGCATGGTTGGACAATCTGGAAAGATGATATTTTGAATATATAATATAGGCTTATTTTCCAATGCAATAAGATGGTGAAAATTCAAACACATATTGGCCTATGGGCTGACAATAAACCCAAACTCTCTAAACTCCCAAATCATGACCCAAGTCTTATTTGAAAACAAACAAACAAATTTGAACGATTTTCATTCAGTTAACAAGCCTCCAAACTCACTTCAGTCACACTAATCTAACTTGTTAAGGCACTTTATAGTTGTTTTGTCTGAGCTCTCGCTATTGGACTATCTGAATGCCCATACACATTAGAATTAGCCTCTTCCATGTTAGAATCATGATGCATATCAATTGATGAGGATGTTGGATACGTGGTAGCACTATATTTGGCCTAAGGAATTCATCATTCATTCTTATTATGAGTCTTTAAAACACCTGAAAGGATGGGGTAAGTTGAATCAATGACATACTAAATAGGTGGAGTTTATTGAGACTTTTTTGTATGTGATCAAATACAAGCAAGACAAAAAAAAAAAAAACATAGTGGCTAATGCGTTGTCATGAAGGTATGTTCTTTTATCTACTTTGAATGCTAGGATGCTAGGATTTAAATATGTAAAAGGAATTGTATGTGAATGATGGTGGTTTTGTTAATGTTTTTAATGCATGTGATATTCATCTTTTGGCAAATTTATAGATTTGATCAATATTTGCTCAAAGAGAATCATTTGTATGTGCCATTGAGTTTTATGCATGAATTGCTTATATGTGAAACACATGAGGGTGCTTTAATGGGCCATTTTGGTGTTGCTAATACTTTGGATGTGTTGCATGAATATTTTTATTGGTCTAAAATGAAAACAAATATGCAATGCATATGTGATATATGCATT
Organism: Populus trichocarpa; assembly: GCF_000002775.5. Lineage (NCBI taxonomy): Eukaryota > Viridiplantae > Streptophyta > Magnoliopsida > Malpighiales > Salicaceae > Populus > Populus trichocarpa. Next base: position 13,830,951 of record NC_037289.2, on the reverse strand, counting down.
ACATATGGGAAAGAAAAGTCTAAATTCCAACCACATGATTTATATACTTCTTTGCCTGTACCTAAGAAACCATTGGTAGATATTTCCATGAACTTCGTATTTGGTTTGCCTAGGTAAATGATGCAACCATATTATTCGATAGTTTCACCCACATTTAACTAGTGTTTTGCCTATGTTTTATATATAAAATGCCTTGATATTCTTTGTTTTATGTTTTGAAGGCACTTTTGGATGAAAGATGCAAAAAGGAGTAAATTGGAGATAATTGGCAGATTTGACCTTCAGTCGATGTTTTGTGCAGAGCGTGAGCTCTAGAGGTTGAAATGAAGTGATTCCAATGGCATTAAAAAGCTAACATCCATACCTTTCTGGACATCTAAGGCAAGAAAATAAAATAAGGAAGAGCATGGAAATCGCAGCCTTCAAAGTCAAATCTCGCAATCTGCCAGTGTTGACCTTTGGTCATTCCGACTTGAATATCTTGAGCTACAGAAATCCAATTGATGCAAAATCAATTGTTTTGGATTCCTGACTCAAAGGCCTATAAACGCTCCAAAGTTAAGCAAAAAATGATGTCATATGAGGGGATATGATTTTTCAAAGATGACAACTAAATTCTGCCAACAAACAGGTTTCGTGAAGAAACGAGTCCAAATTACGTTCCAAAGCATCTAAAGCGATATCCAAGTTTTTATTTTAGCAATTTAGCTCCTCTAAGTCAAAGCTTGGAGATTTCATGCAAGGATATTTCTCCTTTTTTAGGAAAATAGTTATTGAAGTACTTAAATGTAAACAGTCTACTTAAGGGAGGACTATTTTGTAAAATAGAGACTGGGGTTTCCTAGGATATAAAAAGAATGAGAGAAGAGAAGGGGCAGCCAGCCAAGAGGAGAAAAACGCCCCTCTCCTCTAAGAAACTCGAAATTATGCATTCTTCCTTCTTTTTGATTAGTTGTTCAACAAACATGCAAGGCTAAATACTTTTTCTTGGTTGCAAGGACACGGAAACCTTTGGATTTCAAGAACTGTGAGATTTATTTTACCTTTTCTTTTCAGTTTATATGATGAATATGTTTGTTCTCCTATGCTTATTTTTCATATGATTGTTTATTTAATTGCTAGAGCGGACTCTAAGTTATTATTGTAGACAATCTATTGCTAAGTTTGATATCAAAACCAGAGTTGTGGTATATGAACTTGTGAAGCAACTGAGTTTAATAATTGTGGCGGATCTACGTTATTAATCTTAGAGAGAACATTCAATCAAATCAAACATAGACTGCAGACAGTTGTTATGTTTTCTTGATTAATCAACTTATCTAGTTCTTAAGGCTGCCATTGAATTAAATTACTAGTGCGGACACTGTGGTTGTTTGATGGTTAGGGTTAGTTATACGGCGGATCCGTTAATTAACCAATGTTAAGAAGAGATAAATATTCAGAATATAAATTGATGTTTCGTTTCCATGATCAGTTTTAATTTCTGTAGGTGGATGTGTGCTTATAACCAAGGTTTGTTCTCTTAATAATTTTCTGATTTTATTAAATTTTGTTTGATAGTTTTCTGTTTTCTTTTGCTTTAGCCTAGATAACGTTCAAACCCCCCCCAAATTGCATATCATCTAGCATAAAAATCTGACTTGAATTTTCCTTGTGGGATCGACCCCTTGCTTGCTCTATACTATCTTGCGTGTTGTGTTTGAAGTTAGGGTAATTAATTTGTGCGACCACGACATCGCAACAAATTTTGGCGCCGTTGCCGGGGAAGTAATTTTAGTTGATTCTTGTGCTATTATTTTTATTTGTTGTGATTGTTATTTATTTTTCAGAAAAAAAAAGAGAAACATAATTTTTGTTTGCTGCGGTACTGTTTAAAACAGATGTTTTGGTGGAATTAGGTATCGGCCTTTTGTTTCCTGAAGGGAAACGACGTTCTAAACAGGACTAGTGAATTCCCACTAGCCCCACCCTATCGAGGCCAACTTCCACTGTTTACTAGGGTTTTTAGGCAGTTTTAGTTTTCTAGCATAGGATTTTCGTACAATTTGCATTGTTTTGGATCTCTTGTGTGGTTGGTTTCTTTTGAGTTTTCTTGATGATTTATGCTAGTAACCCGTTCTACTAATCAAAGTCAAGTGTAGTTGGATCTCAAAATAGAAAAAACTTTACACAGGTTACGAAAGGAAGCTCACCTCAACACCATGGTTGTTGCACGACAACAAACACTTCAAGGAGCTTGCTGCTCCTAACGTGGAAAATCAGCCATTGTGCATAAACATCGACAATAATGTAAACTTTGAGCTCAAATCTGGTTTTATACATTTGCTACCAACATTTAATGGTCTTGTAGGAGAAGATCCTCATACTCATCTCAAGGAGTTCCATATGGTTTGTGTTGGCATGAAATCGAACATAGTTGATGAAGAACAGGTTAAGTTGAAAGCTTTCCCTTTCTCTTTAAAAGGGGTAGCAAAGACATGGTTTTTCTCTATTCTCCCAGGTTCCATTGGAACTTGGAATGCCATGAAGAAGATTTTCCTTGAAAAGTATTTCCCAGCATCTCGAATTGCCAACATAAGGAAAGAAATATGTGGGATTCGACAATCTCATGGAGAGACATTTTCCGAGTATTGGGAAAGATTTAAGCAACTGTGCATTAAATGTCCTCATCATCAAATGCCCGATCAGCTGCTCATTTAATATTTCTATGAAGGATTGATGCCTACTGACCATAGTATCATTGATGCTGCAAGTGGAGGGGCATTGGTAGATAAAACACCCGAGGCTGCACGCCAATTGATCTCAAACATGGCAGCCAACTCGAAACAATTTGGCACGCGTGGAGACTTCGCAAACAAACGAGTAAATGAGGTAAGTATTTCTAACCTTGACAATAAAGTTAATGATCTTACTTCTCTTGTGTGTTCTTTGGCTTATGGAAATGTACAACAGGTGAAAGTTTGTAGCATATGTTCCTTACAAGGACATACCTCAGATATTTGCCCAACAATGCAAGAAGATTGCATTGAACAGGTTCATGCAGTTGATGGAGGATTCAACGGACAGTCCCAGCGTAAATATGATCCCTTTTCCAACACGTACAATCCCGGATGGAGAGATCATCCAAACTTATGTTATGGGAACCCACCTCAACAAGGCAATCAAGGCCGACAGTTCCATCCCCATGGATTTCAGCCCCAACAGAATTATCAAGCAAGACAACCCCCTCCATTCACAAACTCCAATGTTATGGGGTCGTCATCCAGTGATGATCTTCGTGAGATGATGAAAACTTTGGCTTCTAACACTGTGACCTTGCAACAAAATGTCATGTCTTTTCAACAGGAAACAAAGTCAAGTATTCACAACTTGGAGAATCAAATGGGGCAAGTAGCTTCAAGTGTGGGGAAATTGGAAGCACAAATGAATGGAAAATTGCCCTTCCAAGCATTGAATCCAATAAAGAATGTTGTGTGATCATGCTGCGAAGTGGGAAAGAACTTGAAGAGAAAAGGTCGAAACAAATTGAGATGGAGGAAGAAGAAGAGATAGAAACCGAATTAAGTACAAAGAAGGAACATCCTCCTCCTCTACAAACTGAAACACCAACCAACACTCCAAAGGTAACTCCTCATTCAATGAATTCCAGTTTTAAAACAATTCCACCCTTTCCTGTGAGTTCTTCTAAGTCAAAGAAAGAGGACAAAGAAAAAGAGATTTTAGAGGTTTTCAAGAAAGTAGAACTCAACATTCCTTTGCTTGATGCTATCAAACAAATTCTCAAGTATGCCAAATTCTTGAAAGAGTTGTGTACTACCAAGAGAGCTTTCAAACTAAAAGGTCATTAAGTATGGGTGAAGTTGTATATGCTATTGTTCAAAAGAATATGCATTTGAAGCAAAAAGACCCAGGTGCGTTCACTATCACATGTGTTATTGGTAATGCTAGTTTTAAAAGGGCCTTGTGCGATTTAGGTGCATCCATTAGTGTTATGCCTAAACATGTTTATGATTCTCTTAGTCTTGAGCCTTTGAATAAAACTAGCATTGTAATACAACTTGCGGATCGTAGTTTTGTTTACCCACTTGGTGTGATAGAAGATGTCCTAGTCAAGATTGATAGTTTGGTCACTTCATGCGACTTTTATATTCTTGATATGGAACATGATTCTTGTGATTCATCAAACAACACTCCTATATTGTTTGGGAGACCATTCTTGAAAACTGCTAATACAAAAATTGATTGTGGTAAGGATACTTTGTCTATGGAGGTAGGAGATGAAAAAATTGAATTTAATTTTCATGATGCAATGACATATCCTTATAGCAATGTTTATTCTATCACATGTTATGACCAAGTTGATAAGTGTGTGCAACAAGTTTGTGATTTTGATAACGAGGATGGATTAAGCGTAGCTTTGAGCCATGTCTATGATTTTACCAAGATAGAAGAGATGGAGAGGTATATATGTTTTCCCCAAAACGTGCATGAATCAGTATTGGCTTTGCAAGCTTTGCAAACTGTTTCCCATGATGCAGGAGTCATTCACCCCATCATGGACAGTGAATGGGTGGCGTCTATCCTTTTGGTGCCAAAAAAGATTGGAATTACGTTGGAAGAAATACAAAATGATGCTTATGAGAATGCAAGGATTTACAAAGAAAAGACTAAGAGTCTCCATGACCGAATGATTACAAGAAAAGAGTTTAATGTTGGAGACAAAGTCCTTCTTTATCATTCGCGTTTGAAACTTTTTCCTGGAAAATCGCGCTCTCGTTGGATTGGACCCTTTGTTGTTTCTAATGTTTTTCCTTATGGTGCAGTTGAAATTACAAGTTTAGAAACCAACAAAGTACTCAAGATCAATGGGCATCGCTTGAAACCTTTTCTATGAAGGTTGGACGACAGAACTCACTGCTTCTGTGGAGTTAACTGAACCAATCTATGAAGAATGAGCATGCAACATGTCGAGCCAATGACATAAAATAAAAGCGCTTACTGGGAGGCAAACCAGCAAAAAAAAAAAAAAACAGATTTGCTTTTTTTTTTCCCTTATCTTTTTTTTTTTGCATTTTACTTTTTTTTTGTCATTCTCCTATATTCCTTTTCTTTTATATCAACATTGAGGATAATGTCGTGTTTTACGTATGGGGGTATTGGGAGAATGTTGGTTTTCTTATTTTGATTTTCTTTGTTATTCTAAAAAAAAAAAATTCTATGTTTGATCTTTTGAATTCCTATTGGTTTATGAGAATATGAGTATTATATATGAGAATTAATTGAGATAGATGAAGATATAAATCGAATGAAGGAGTGTGCATGCAAGTTTTAAGGTTTAATTGGTTTAGGGATTGACTTTGAGAATATGTCATGTTGACTTTATACCAATGCAAGCTTTTGAGCTTTCAACATTATATTCTTTAATTGTGTCTTCTTTCAATGATATGTATCTCTAGAACTTGCTTCATATCGTGTTGAGATTACATTCACATTACATATATACATGAAGATGATAAAGGCATTAGGAATTTTAACCACTTGAGCCAAAAAGCCAACCTAAAACATATTATCCTTAGTGAATCAATGACAATGCATACAAAATTGATCTACCAGGGGAGTATGTTGTTAATGCTACTTTTGATATTTTAATATATCTTCATTTGACGTAGGTGACAGTTCAAGATTGTATCCTTTTAAGGAGAGAGAGGATGAGATAAACAAGCCCACCACACAAAGGATCCACAAGAGGTGCCAATTAATCCAATCACAAGGTCAACAAGGGCCAAGAAGTTAAAGGAGACACTGATACGATCCAGGAAAGGTCAAATTCGGATTTTGATGTTAAATGTGCAATTATCCAGTTTTATGACAACAATCATAACTCTCAATCCGACCGTTGGATCGGGCTGAAATTTTACATGGAGTCTCCTGACATGTTTTCCTACCTTGGGTTAAAATTTCAGTTCAATCAAAGTTCGGGAAGGCATCGAAACATGGGTCAACAAAGGCTGTATGAATTTTGTTATTTACTTCCTTTTAACTTGTGGACTTTCTATTTGACTAGGATTCTTTTCCTAAAAGGATGTAGTAGCTTATTTTGAGAATCTCTATTTCTACAAAGATCTTTAATGGGCTGCAACATAGTTTTCAAGTGTGGCAATGATTCATAAATGTTTTAGAATCCTTTTCTTACAAGGATTCCTTATTCATCCTAGCTACAAAAAAAGGAAAGAAGATTTCAGAATTAATTCTACCTTTAGATTTGATTCTCCTAGCTTATATGGGACTTCTAAAGGGCAACAAATCTGATCCTATTATATTTAGGATATTAAATTCGGATTTATTATTGTTATTATTATTTTCTTCTTAGTTTAGGGTTTATTTATATTATTTGGGTTTAATTGTAAGTGGGCATCATATAAGTCCACATAAGGGGTTCATTAGGGTTTATTTTAGTTTGGATTCACTATAAATAATGGCATATCCAGACATGTAAGGTTAGACAATTCAGATTAATAAAACTTCTTGTTTGCCGCACTTTGTGTGTGTGTGTGTGTGTGTGTTGGTGAGATAATCTCCCTTCCATGGTTCTCTAAAGAACTGAAAAATGACTTATCGAAGAACAACTGTCTTCGTGGCGTCATCCTTATACTTCTCATTCGTGAATCAATATTCGTTGGGTGGGGGTCTCCGTTTCCAATAGTGCTAGTGCCTAGGTACAAGTTATCTTTATGTCACACTCCTATCAAACCTGATTTACTTGGCTTTCCGGGAATTGGTGTCTTTACGTATGGGTTCCATGACCATGTGATCACGAGGTTCGCATCATTTGTATCAGAGTTTGGCTCCATTAATCAGGTTATATCCTTTTGAAATTTTCGTTTCTTGTTGTTTCTGCAAAAATTCCTTAGTGTCCAATTTCTTCTTCTCCTTGATTTTACAGCATATCAAAAAACAAAAAAATAGTTATTTTGTTTGGTTACTGTCCAAAATATATCAGTAGCATAAAAAAAAAGAAAAAGAAAAAATCGTTCAAAGAGACGTTTATTGGTTTCTGCTGCAGAGAACTAAATAAGGGAAAATTGGACCAAATAAACTCAGAATTAGCTCAAATTTGATACGCTTATTAATGGGGCCCTAATCGCATCACATATTAAGTTTGGGATCAATTGGATATCGTTTCCTTTGGTTTTCAATTTCGGGTCTAATCAGGTCTGATTCTTACCCTTTTTGCGTCAGTATATCAAACCTTATCGCAAATTGCTCAAAATTCATATTCTTTCTATTTGGATTGATATCGCACTATATCTGAAATTTTAGCTCAATTGGATATCATTCACTTTAGGTTCTAGATTCAGACTTAACTCGTCGTAAACGAGTCTGTTTTGCGTCAACTTTTGAAATTCACTTTCTTTCTGTTGTTTTCATTTCTTGCAATATATTTTCAACATATCCAACATATTTGGGTGCTGTTTCATCATCTTTGCATATTTTGTTTCTGTTTTTATTCGAGTCTTCAGTTTTGTTCATATTTCGGATAGATTCACTTGCTACTCGCGAGACTATCATCGCAGTTTTGTTTTGCTTGTTTTCTAGTTTTTATTGCTTCTTGAGTCATATATACATATTTGGATTGCGCTGCCAAGTTGGTTATATTTGGTATTGGTTTGAGTTCTGCAAGAACCGCAAGAAGGTGAGACGAGAGGTGTGAGCATGTGAGGATATTAAGAGTGTTTGAGCGAAACACGAGGGATGTGAGGATTTTTTTTACCACTAACCAATTTTTGCAGGTACTATCATGTCAGCGCAAAACAACACACCACCCCCTCCCGATGTAGAACTTAAATTCCAAATGTATGCCATGACGAAGATGATGGAAAGAATGAATTTTATGATGGGGAACGTGTGTGACAGACTTGAGAAGGTGGGAAAACATGGTAATGTGGCTGGAACATGTACCCAAGACGTGAGAAAAGTTGGGGCTCAACACAAATCTAACAATGGCAGTGGGGTTGAAAGGCCAAGGTGGGCTGATTATGAGGATTTTAAGGAGGATGTTGATGATATTGGTGATGACGGTTTTAAGGATGAGATCATAGGCCACCGGGAAGGTTTTCGGCAGCCTAAAAACCAAAGGGATTTCATGTATTCTGATGAGGTGTTATGGCAAAAGAAAAGGAGGATTCAAAAGGAGATGTGGTATCAAATGGAGAGAAATAAAGAGATTAGTGTTCTAAAAAAAGAATCCAATAGTCTATCCCGTATTCTAGGGGAGATGAAGCAAGAACTTGATGTGTTAACGGCATCAGTCAATGCCCAGCAAGCTTCAAAAAGAGAGGAGAAAATACGCTCCAATGATGATATACGAAATAGAACGGCTGCTACTTTCATCCAAAGTTGTTGGCGACGATTATTAGCAAGAAAAGAACTCCAAAGGCTTCACAAAGAGGCTAAGGAATTTTCCATTCAACATATTGGTGATTTGAGGATGAATCATCTTGAAGAGAGAGGGAATGATACGATCCAGGAAAGGTTAAATTCGGATTTTGACGTAAAAAGTGCACCTATCTAGTTTTACGGCAACAGTCATAATTCTCAATCCGACCGTTGGATCAAGCTGAAATTTTACGTGGAGTCTCTTGACATTGTTGCCTACCTTGGTTTAAAATTTCAGGTCAATCGGAGTTTGGGAAGGCATCGAAACATAGGTCAACAGAGGCTGTACGAATTTTGTTATTTACTTCCGTTTGACTTGTGGACTTCCTATTTGGCTAGGATTCTTTTCCTAAAAGGATGTGGCAGCTTATTTTGGGAATCTCCTATTTCTACAAATATTTTTAATGGGCTACAACATAATTTCCAAGTGTGGCAATGATTCATAAATGTTTTAGAATCCTTTTCTTACAAGGATTCCATATTCATCCTAGCTACAAAAAAAGGAAAGAAGATTTCAGAATTAATTCTACCTTCAGATTTGATTCTCCTAACTTATATGGGACTTCTAAAGGGCAACAAATCTGATCCTATTATATTTAGGATATTAAATTCGGATTTATTATTGTTATTATTATTTTCTTCTTAGTTTAAGGTTTATTTATATTATTTGGGTTTAATTGTAAGTGGTCATCATATAAGTCCACATAAGGGGTCCATTAGGGTTTATTTTAGTTTGGAGTCACTATAAATAAGGGCATAACCAGACATGTAAGGTTAGACAATTCAGACTAATAAAACTTCTTGTTTGTCGCACTTTGTGTGTTGGTGAGATAATCTCCCTTCCATGGTTCTCTAAAGAACTGAAAAATGACTTATCGAAGAACAACTGTCTTCGTGGCATCATCCTTATACTTCTCGTTCGCGAATCAATATTCGTTGGGTGGGGGTCTCCGTTTCTAATAGTGCTGGTGCTTAGGTACAAGTTATCTTTGTGTCACACTCCTATCAAACCTGATTTACTTGGCTTTCCGGGAATTGGTGTCTTTGCGTGCTGGTTGCGTGACCACGTGATCACGAGGTTCGCATCATTTTGTAATAGTTGTTGCCCCTTAGTTTCCTTGTACATGATGAAAACTCCCAAAATATTTTATCAAAATATCCTTGTAATGTTAGGATTAATTATTCAAACAAGGTTGTCATCATGATGCCAACTCATGTTGTGGAAGAATTAGGCCCTTTTTACACTTGGATTGGGTTGATATTGGGCTGATGTCTATGTGTTATGGCCTCTTTGAAGTTCGTTTTAGCCTAAATATATTGAAGAAGCCTATTTAGTGTCTCCTTTAACTTTTTGGCCCTTGACTTTGTGATTGACTTAATTGGCACCTCTAGTGGATCCTTTGTGTGGTGGGCTTGTTTATCTCATCCTCTCTCTCCATAAAAGGATAAAATCTTGAATTGTCACCTACGTCAAATAAAGATAGATTAAAATATCAAAAGTAGCATTAACACCATACTCCTCTGGTAGATCAATTTTGTATGCATTGTCATTGATTCTCTCAAGGATTTAAAATGGCCCAACTCTTCACGGATGCAATTTTTATTTTTGATGGGCTAGAAACCTCTTCTTGTACATATGCACCCAAACCTCTCCTTATGCACACCACCTAGTTGAAAGACAACCTGTTTACACCTCTTATTTGTTTTGGATACATAAACATGAATTTTCTTCTTTATTTGTTGTTGTACACTCTCATAGAGTGTTTTACTAGCATGCATTTAGTGTATGTTAGGATTCCGGATGAGGGGATCGCCGTGATTTTGACTAGCATACATTTAGTGTATATTAGGATCCCGAGTAAGGGGATCACCGTGATTTTTACTAGCATACATTGGGTGTATGTTAGGATCCCGGGTCAGGGATCTCCATATGCTGATGCCAATGGGATGATGATGATACCAATGAAAACGGTATTAGTAATGCGTTGGGTGAAATAGTTGCTGTTGGTTTTAATGAAATCTTGAATGGAAGTTGCTAATGAGAGAGGAAATAGTTTTTAGTAGATGAATAAAAAGGAGTTCTAATGGAAACAGAAAGGGAGAAATGAACGAAACAAGAATACATATTTATCTTTTCAAATTATTGGATATTGGTATTGGTGTACTTATTGCGATATTCATGTTTCAATAATATATATTTTGTTTCAGGTCCATCGTATGCGAGGCAGGAGTAGATTTTAGCTTTTATTCACCTTTTATTATGTAGTCTAGGGAGGATGACCTTATATTTTGTAAACATGGAAACATTTGTATAACTTAATTTGTATAATTAATGTTTAAACTTGATTAGATGAATTTAATTCTGTAGTTCATATAATCATGTTCCATGTACGCATGTTTATATCTTTTATCCATCCATAATGATAATTGTTGTTGATATGAATAATGATGTTTTGTGGGATTGAGACCCTGGATGATTGGGTTGAATTGAGTTAGGAGATGCGGGTTATTAGAAGTGTAAACATGTTGTATGTCGATAACTTGAGACCTCCCAATATAGGGGAGATTCTGCCGAAATTTTAGTGAAAATTTTGGTAAATCTTTATATGAACATCATGTGTGTGTGTGTAATTACTTTGTTTATCAGTGAACATGAAATTGTTGTTTTATCCCAGATATGGGGATGTTACACATATAGCGGGTTAATTTTGGATAGAAAAGGGAAATTAAAATGAGGTTTATTTAGGCCATAAACTTATGCATGGGCTTGGGTACAAGGGTTACGAATGTGGTTAGAGATTTCGGCTACATGGAGGAATCCTAACATAAAGATTTTGTTTTAATCAATATATTTTATTTATTTTATGTTGAACAATTATTTTTAATTTGGATTTGTTTTGACTCATGAGAAATTATTTAGGAGTTTATTTAATTATTTAACTTGATTTCTAATTTAGGTCTATTGGCTTGCAACCTAAAAGGAGTCCAATAGGGTTATTTAGAGGAGACTATATAATATTTTTGAAGCTGCAAATTTCAGCAGCTTGATGACAATAAACATGAGTTTCTTCCTTTTGATTTTTTATGGTAAAACATCATTTCTTTGTAGGGACAAAGATTGTACATCCAACTTATCGAAGGTTAACTAGCATTGTGATGTCATTTACATACTTCAAGTTCTTAAGTACAAAGTTATCTATGGGTTCAAGTTTATTCCAATACCTTTGGTTTATAGGCATAGAGTTATCTCTGGGCCCAAGTTCTATTAAACCTGGTTTTTAGCTTTCCATGTTGTATTTCAACTTTGTTGGGGGTTGATTGACATGATCAAGAGGTCCACATCAATTGATTCTTAGATACGTGGTTTATCTCTAGGTCAAGGTTTTTCTATCCAAACCTGAATTTTAGTTTTCTTAGGTTGTTTATCTACTTCATTGTGGGTTTCTAGATCTTTATATCTATAAGGTTCACAACAATAATGGATAAAAAATATCCTAAATAATTATGAAAAAGTATAAAAGAGTTCTAAATAAAATACAAAAAAAGGAATCTCAAATCAACTAGAAAACTAATTCAAAATCTGCATAGTACATTCTAGACCTTATTTCAAGACCTTCCCAAAGTGATATTTACCTAGAATTTTAATCATAAATAAAAACAAGATCTTTGGAAACTTTTCGTAAGATTTAAGCCCGATCTAACAATCAAATCAAATATTTTGTTTGTTAGCGTAAAATTATATAACTAAAAAAATCAGCCCAAAACCAAATTTAAATCTCCCAAATAAGCATGAAAATCTTTATAATAGCTACTGCCTTTTAGTTTCCTTGTACAATATGGAAAACCCCAAAATATTTTGCCAAAATATCCTTGTATTGTTAGGATTAATTATTCAAACAAGGTTGACACTATGTGCCAACCCTAAATCCATATCATGGAAGAATAATGCTCTCCTTGCACTTAAATTAGGTTGATTATAGGCTGACCCATATGTGTTATAGCTTTATTGATGTCAGCCTTGGCCTAAATATTTTGAACAAGCCCATTCAATGTTTCCTTTAACTTCTTGGCTCTTAACCTTGTGTTTGTTCAATTGACACGTTTAGTGGATCCTTTGCGTTGGTGGGCTGGTCCTTATCAATTATGGTTCTGGAACGGGTATGTAAAAACATACCAAGAGGCTAAGAAGTTGCCTAAGTTTGTCTGTTAGGTTGTCGAAAGCACCGAACTACAAAAAATTACCATTTCTGAACGACCTATGTTTTTTGCACGAGTATGTAAAAACATATCAAAAGGCCCCCACAAGGTGCCTAAGGTCAACCAAAAGGTCATTGAAAGTGTAAAATTATGAAAAAAACATCCATAAAAGTTATGGTTTTTGTACTTTTATGCAAAACATAACGGGAGGCCCCAAAAGATGCCTAAGGTTGGTCGATAGGGCGTCAAAAGCACAAAATTATGGAAAAACCTATTTTTGCAAAAGTTATGGTTTTCATGCGAGCATACATGAACATACAAGGAGGCCCTAAAAGGTGCCTAAGGTTGGCTGACACGACATCATAAGCGTAAAATTACAAAAAAAAAAAACTATTTCCATAAGAGTTATAGTTTTTATACTAGCATGCAAAAACATATCGAAAAGCCTCAAAAGGTGCCTAAGGTTGGCTGGTAGGACGTCTAAGCACAAAATTTCTAAAAGACCTATTTCTACAAAAGTTATGGTTTTTGCTCAGGCATGCAAATGCATATTAGGGGTCCCTAAAACGTACCTAAGGTTAGCTGGTATGATGTCGAAAGCGTAAAATTTAGGAAAAAAACCCATTTCACCAAAATTTATGGTTTCTCACCTCCAAAGATACATTAAAATCAAATTTAAATTGTTTGTAACTTGACCTAACAAGAACCTTCCTTGGAGAACCAAATTTATACATAACGATCACCCCCACCCTACGCTTATAACAAGACGCCAATGAGTAATATACAATCACAATGAAGTTGATCAATCCTTTAAAGAGTTTGCAAGTTCAATCAAGAACTTAGTATACGAATCACTCGACCATATAAAAGATAGAAAAAGAATGTCAATTTGTTTATTAAAAATAGTTTAACCTTAAAAAGTTTATATAAAAGAGTATTTATACTAGAAAGAATCCTAAGTCTAATAGAATATCCCTAATGGATATGGTTAGACTATTGATTGCTCTACAATCAACACATATTCTCCAAGCACCATCTTTTTTAGGTACTTAAAATACGAGAACAACACATAAACTCATGCTCTCTCGAATGTACCCCTTTGACATTAACTCCTCCACTTATCTTTGAAGCTCTTTTGTTTCTTTAGGATTACTTCTATAGGCTGGTCTATTAGGAATAACTGAACCTAGTATTAGGTTAATTTGATGTTCTATTCCTCTTATAAGTGGCAATCCACTTGGAATTTCATCGGGAAATACATCTTCAAATTCTTGTAACAAAGAAACACAAACACTAGGAATACATGAATCAAGTTTATTAGTGTTAAAGTATGTTTTCTTATACAAGAGCAAAATTATAGGCATATCAGAAAAATAAGTATCTGTAAGATCGTTTTGTTTTTCATAAAAATTAAGGGTTTTCCCCACTTTTCCTACACACTCTTCTTTTCTCACCCTTTCTTTATTTTCTCCGCTCATTTTCTCTCCACACTCAACCTTCATCTTATGTTTCTTATTTTAACCAAAGACTTCAAAATTTTCTTTAATGGCCAAAACTTTACACTTTAGTGTTTCACACTCATGACTCACCTTATTTTCACTCAACCTCACATCCTTGCTATTATTTTGTAACAAGGCATATTTAGCTTCTTTTATTTTCTTTAGCTTCAACCGATCTTTATACAATTATCTAAGTGACAATGATACAAACGTGTATGTTTTTCCATCCTTTTTCTAGTTATACCTATTTTTAAAATCATCATGTTTAGCTTTCCTATCAAATTGCCAAAGTCTCTCCAACAATAGATTTGCAACATGTATAGGAACAATATCATATAAAACATCATCCTTATATCTCCCTACTGAGAATGAGATTAAAACTTGTTTAGTCACCCTAATTTTTCCACATTCATTCAACCATTAAAGCTTATATGGTGTAGCCTGTTTAGTGTTGCGGGGCGACGTTGAAATGGTGCCTTGAAGTGCCTCCTAAGAGGGTATGATTGGAAAAGGAAAGGGTTTGAGGTATAATTATAAAATTATGATTAAGTTTCAGGAGTCACCATCTAGTATTATGGTTACTAGGAAACTTATGGTTTGAAGAGTGTAAGGGACTGGTTGTGCTAAGGGAAGACACATCATCCTTAGAGCACCCTACCTAAGATAAGCTGCATTATTGTTTGATTGTTTTTCTAGGTCAAGTTTCTATTCGTTGGTCTTTTTCTAATGTCTAAGACAAATCTTCCTTTGTGAGAAAGTCTCTACCTTATTGGGCTAAATCCTAACGTTCTAAAGTTCAAATTTAAGCATCGTATTTATTTTGCATCTTTAATACCTGAGGGTGTACTCTACTGTTTTACACCCCAAAATATTAAAGTCTGCAGTTAAACCCTAACACTTTAAATATAAAGTGAATAAAATGATTGATGAATGATTTTTGATATTTTGGCCAAACCTTAACGGATAATCATAAACTAGTTACGATATCCATTTTTGCATTTCAAAACATGAGAAAGATGCATTTTTATTTTTTAAAAAAAGTATGCTTATAAAACTTTTAGGATTTGGATGCATGAAAACAAGTCAGATTTGACCCACTTACAAAACTGACTGAAAACCTATACTAGTAAGTCTAAACCCTAATCCAAACATGCCTTGGATCCTAGTTGAAAACAAAGTATTAATTCGTTCCAAACAAGCCTTGGACTATAACTGAAATAATAAAAATAAAACTCATAAGTTAATCCTCTATGCCGTTGTGAGAAGAGAAGAAGAAAATCAAATAATACAAGTCTGATATAAGGCTTATTTAAATACCATCAGCTCTTCTTTTCTTGTGTAGCTAGGATGAATAAGGAATCCTTGTAAAAAAGGATTTTGGAACATTAATGAATCATTGCCCACACCTGGAAATTATGTTGCAGCCCATTAAAGAACCTTATAGAACTAGGAAATTCCCAAAACAAGCTCACATATCTTTGTAGGAAAAGAATCCTTGCCAAATAGAAAGTCTATAAGTCAAAACAAAGTAAATAAAAAAATTTGTACACCATATTCTAACCTATATCGCAAGTCCTTTCTAAACTTTGATTCACCTGAAATTTTACACCATCATAGAAAAATACCTCTGAAATCTTCTGGTAAAGTTTCAACTTGATCCAACGGTTTAATTTGGAGTTATGTTTAATAACGTAAAGCTGGATGATAGAAATTTTATGCCAAAATCCAAATCTGACATTGCTTGGATCGTATCACAAACTGATTTGGTTAAAACAAACAATAGATAAACACTTTTTGGAACTTGACACAAATCTGACCCGTTACACAATTTTAAAGCACCAAAATTGTTGCGATGTTGCGGTCGCACAAATTAATTACCCTAGCTTCAAACACTACAAGATAGTATAAAGCAAGTAAGGGGTCGATCCCACAAGGAAGATTTAGTTCAGATTTTTATGCTATACGTTATGCAATTGGGGGGTTTTGATTTGTGATGATCTAAACTATGAAAGAAATTAAACTAGCAAACAAAATCAATTGAAACCAAAATTTATCAAGAAAACAAACCTTGGTCGCAAGCACACATCCACCAACGGAAATTAGAACCGACCCTTGAAATGAAACTTCAATTTATATTCTGAATTTTTTATCTTTTCCTAACGTTGGTTAATTAACGGATCCGCCGTATAACTACCCTAACCAACAAACAATCACAATGTTTGCATTAATGATTTAGTTCAATGGCAGCCCTAAGAACTAGATAAATTGATTGATCTCTTGACAACCAAGCTGTCTGCAGCTTGTGCTCCTTTGTTTGAGTGTTCTCCCTAAGTTTAATAACGTAGTTCTGCCACAATTATCAAGCTTAGTTGCTTCACAAGTTTATATATCACAACTCCGGTTTTGATATCAAACTTAGCAATAGATTGTTCACAATAATAACTTAGGGAACGTTTGGGAACGCGGCTGCGGCTGCGTTCCCAAAAAAATTAATTTTTTTTTTTACTAAAATTTAATATGGTTTGTACGTTTTGGATTGTTTTGATGTGTTGATGTTAAAAATGATTTTTAAAAAATGAAAAAACATCATTGACATGCATTTTGGCACGAAAAGTTATTTGAAAAGCACTCGCAACCACACTGCCAAACACGCTCTTAGAGTCCTCTCTAGCAATTATCAACAACAATCATAGAAAATATGCATAGGAAAACAATCATACTCATTCATAATATAAACTGAAAATAAAAGGAAGAATAAATCTCACGGTTCTTGAAATCCGAAGGTTTGTTGTGTCCTTGCAACCAAGAAAACGAGCTTAGCCTTGCATATCTATGAAACAACTACTCTTAAAGATAGAAGAAAGCATTATTTATGGTTTGTAGAGAGGAGAGTTTGTGTTTCTTCACTTCTGGCTACTGCCCCCTTTCTCTTCTCTCATTCTTTTTATATCCTAGGAAACCCTAGTCTCTATTTTAGAAAATAGTCCTCCCTTAAGTAGAATGTTTACATTTAAGTACTTCAATAACTATTTTCCTAAAAAAAGAGAAATAGCCTTGCATGAAATCTTCAAGCTTTGACTTAGAGGAGCTAAATTGCTAAAATAAAAACTTGGATATCGGTTTAGATGCTTCGGAACGTAATTTGGACTTGTTTCTTCACGAAACTTGTTTGTTGGCAGAATTTAGTTGTCATCTTTGAAAACTCATATCTCCATCATATGACATCGTTTTTGGATGAAATTGGGAGAGTTTATAGGTCTTTGAGTCAGGAATCCAAAAAAATTGAGTTTGCATTAATTGGACTTCTGTAGCTCCAGATATTCAAGTTGGAATGGCCGAAGGTCAACACTGGCAGATTGCGAGATTTGACTTTGAAGGCTGCGATTTCCATGCTCTTTCTTATTTTATTTTCTTGCCTTAGATGTCCAGAAAGGTATGGATGATAGATTTTTAATGCCACTGGAATCACTTCATTTCAACCTCTAAAGCTCACGCTCTACACAAAACATCGACTGAAGGTCAAATCTGCCAATTATCTCCAATTTACTCCTTTTTGCATCTTTCATCCAAAAGTGCCTTCAAAACATAAAACAAAGAATATACAGCCATTTTATATATAAAAAATTAGCAAAACACTAGTTAAATATGGGTGAAACTATCAAATAATATGGTTGCATCAAAAATCAAAACTAAGACCTAACGATATTAGAATGACCTGGAATTCAATATGTAGTATCATGATGCCCAACAAACAACATATCTCAGTTTATAGGTTGTTCTATGATGCCTAGATATCAAAACCCGTGTATGATCAATTTGAGGCAAAATTAAACCCTAAATTGAAACCTCAAGTAAACGTTATTGAAATAAAACCAAATTTAATATATAATGCAATTTCACAACCAGTAAGAAGTAAATGAAATTTTAATTAATTCTGAGGTGGTTTGCTTAGGGTTCTCTAAGAGTTATGTTTCTAGGGAAGAATTGCAACAAGCTTTGAATAACGTCTTTCTTATTTTATTCTTCTTTTTTGAACTTTTATGCTACTGATATGTTTAGAGACAATAAGAAAATGAAATATTATTTTTTACTAGTATATCACAAACACAAAAAAAAGAAGGAAAAAGATGATGAAGAAGAAGAAGATTGACACAAACACTGAAAAAACTTAACGAACACTAGTAAAACAAAAATTTTAGAAGGATATGACTTGTTCTTGGAGCCTTTCTCTGATACTAACTTATGCGAACCTCTTAATCACGTGGTGACACAACCCACAATCAAGATTGAAATATGAACCCGGAAAGTCGAAAAGGTCTGATAGGAGTGTGACACAATGAAAACTTGCCTCAAGATACCAACACTAATGGAATGAAGTCGAATAATGCCACAAAGCCAGTTAATTTTTAATAAGTCAGATTCAGTTCATTCAAGAACCAAAAAATATAAAAAGCTCTTTCACATGTTAAAACTAAAAAGTTTAGAACTTTATTCATCAAAGGTTTTGAAATTTAAGCTTACATGTGTTTAAATAGTTTTAAAAATTAACCCTAATGGATCTACCCTGGGGGTTGAATTAACTCACATACAAAAACTGACCCAAAACCTTTACTAGTAAGTTCAAACCCTGATCCAAATAAACCTTGGATTCTAGCTGAAAATAAAGTATTAATTAAGCCCAAATAATCCTTGGGCTGAGCTAACAAAATAAAAGGAAAGCCCATAAGTTGTAAGTCTTTATCTGCAGTGAAAAGAGAAGAAGAAAAGAAAACATTATAAGTCTGATACAAGACTTATTTATAGGTTATAATATTGCCCAATAATCCTAAGAACTAAAGGAGAAGTTGTCGCCCCTTTGATTTCCAAGTTAGAATAGGATTCTAATATGAGCCTCGTATTTATCCTTCTTTTAGAATAAAAAGGATGTTGCCTTTAATGTTCCACTTTGCCACCTCTTGGTATCCTTCCAATACTAGGAAACACAATTAAGTTGCTGAATTATTCTCCTTACAAAACAAGGAGACAATGTCGGCCATTACGTGTTTTCTAAGTCAGCTTGGATTCCTTTGTTTCATTTGCTGTGTTTTCTCCTCACATGATGAGGAAATAAAATAAAAATAATAAATTCTAATATTTATAGGAAATAATTAATGTTCCCACACATAATAGGATCCAAAACTAGTTAGGAATCCACAAAACACATGGAAACATCATATAACAAGGCTGGCCGAAATTGATACAAAATTGGCAGCCTTGTTATCGAAACCTCATGGACCAAATAAGGGTGGATTGAGCCCCTCTTACACATAGATTAAATGTACTAAGGCCTCCTCTTGATGCTCCAAAAGATCCCTAAGTTCAGCCTTGGCCGAAACTTGCATAACCAGCTCATTCAATGCTTTCTTCAATGTCTTTGTTTTCAAGCCTTGGCCCATTTGGAACGTGTAATGGGTTCTTGGTGTTCATGATATGGGTAAGCCTATAAACACTAGTAAGGACCCATTACATGTTCCAAATGGGCCAATGACTCAATCCAAGAAAAATGTATTGAATATATTAGTTTTAAAGGCCGCCAAGTCAAATTTGAAGGGTCCATTGAAGTATCAAGAGGAGGTCTTAGTACATCTTATCCATGTGCAAGAGGGGTCCAATCCAACCTTATTTGAGCTATGAGGTTTCAACAACAAGGCTGCTAATTTTTCAAATTTTAGATAATGAAATGATGCGAACCTCGTGATCACGCAACCCACAATCAAGATTGAGATCTGATCCCGGAAAGCAGAAATAGGTCTGATAGGAGTGTGACACAATGGAAACTTGCCCCAAGGCACCAACACTATTGGATTGAGTAGAATGACGCCACGAAGTCAGTTAATCTTCGATAAATCAGATTCAGTTCGTTCAAGAACTGAAGAATGCAAGAATCACTCTCACACGTTAAAACTGAAAAATTCAGAAGTAATTATCATCCAAGCTGCTGAAATTTTGGCTTACATGAGTTTAAATAGTTCTTGAAAAGTTAACCCTAATGGACCCCTTATGTAGACTTAAATGAGGTCCACTCAAAACTGACCCAAAACCCTAAACTAAAAGGCCCATAACTTAATCCAAACAAGCTTTGGATCCTAACTGAAAAAAAATATTAATTAAGCCCAAATAAGCCTTGGGCTGTAGCTAACAAAATAAAACAAAGCCCATAATATTAAATCCATGTTCTGTCATGACAAGAAGAGAAGGAAGTAAAATATTATAGAACTGATTCAAGGCTTATTTATAGCCTTCCATACAACCCCTTAATCCTAGAAACAAAAGGAAAAGGTAGCCACCCATGTTGTTTCCAAGTTGTAGAAGGATTCTTTTGTTTCCTTTGCTGTCCTCACCTCATGGCCCAAATAAGGTTGTGTTGGACCCCTCTTGCACATTCATAAGATGTACTAGGGTCTCCTCTTGATACTCTAATGGACCTTTCAATTCTGACTTGGTTGAAACATTCAAAACCAATGCATTCAATGCCTCTTTCAATGCCTTTGTCTTGGACCGAGTCATTGGACCATTTGGAACATGTAATGGGTCCTTGCTGGTGTTTCTGGGCTAGTCCACATCATCCCCTCTCTCCTCGAAAGGATTCGACCTCGAATCAAAATCTGTGTCAAACAACGTAGGATCATCAACATTAAAGGTAGCACTAACACCATACTCACCTGGAAGGTCAATTTTGTATGTGTTGTCATTGATTCTCTCTAAAACTTGAAATGGACCATCACCACGAGGCTGTAATTTTGATTTCCTTTGGTTAGGAAATCGTTCCTTATGCATGTGCACCCAAACCCAATTACCGGGTTGGAAAACAACCAGTTTACGTCTCTTATTTGCTTTAGAAGCGTAAAGTATGTTCTTTTTCTCTTTTTGCAGGCGAACTCCCTCATGGAGTTGTCTCACCATCTTTGCCTTCTTTTCACCATCTAAACTTACCTTTTCTTCAAAAGGCAATGGAATTAAGTCCATAGGAGTCAGTGGATTAAAACCATAAACAATTTTAAATGGAGAAAAACCAGTTGTCGAATGCACAGTCCTATTATAAGCAAACTCAACAAAAGGCAAACATTCTTCCCAACTCTTTAAATTCTTTTGAATTATAACACGCACAAGTTGGGATAATGTTCTATTCACTTCCTCAGTTTGTCCATCTGTTTGAGGATGACATGTTGTCGAAAATAAGAGTTTAGTTCCCAACATTCCCCATAAGGTCTTCCAAAAGTAGCTAAGGAACTTAACATCACGATCTGACACTATACTCTTAGGAATGCCATGCAAACGTACAGTCTCCCTAAAAAACAAGTCTGCGATATGAGATGCATCATCCGTTTTATTGCATGCAATGAAATGCGCCATTTTAGAAAACCTATCAACCACAACAAAAATAGAGTCTCTACCTTTCTTTGACCTAGGTAAACCTAAAACAAAGTCCATAGAGATATCTACCCAACGTTCAGTAGGCACAGGTAATGGTGTATATAGTCCATGCGGTTGTACTCTAGATTTTGCCTTTCTACAAGCAATGCACTGTTCACAAATTCGTTGCACATCTCTTTTCATCTTTGGCCAATAAAAATGCTCATGCAATACATCCAAGGTTTTCGCAACCCCAAAGTGACCCATTAAACCACCCCCATGTGCTTCACGAACAAGCAATTCACGCAAAGAACTAGCAGGAACACACAATCTATTCTCTTTGAACAAATAACCATCCATCAAATAAAACTTACCAAAAGCCGATTGTCCACATGCATTATAAATCTCGGCAAAGTCAGAATCATTATCACACAATTCCTTCACATATTCAAAGCCTAGCAATCTAGTATTCATTGTATGTAAAAGAACATACCTGCGCGAAAGTGCATCAGCTACGATGTTCTCTTTGCCTTGCTTATACTTGATTACGTAAGGAAAAGTTTCAATGAATTCAACCCATTTTGCATGCCTCCTATTCAACTTACCTTGTCCTTTCAGATGTTTCAAGGACTCATGATCCGAATGGATTACGAACTCTTTTGGCCACAAGTAATGTTGTCATGTCTCAAGTGCTCTTACCAATTCATAGAGTTCTTTGTCTTAAGTGGGATAGTTCAAGGTCGCTTCACTTAAATTCTCACTAAAATATGCAATAGGTCTCCGATCCTGCATCAAAACAACACCTATTCCCATTCCAGATGCATCTCATTCTATTTCAAATGCTTTCGTAAAGTCAGGTAAAGCCAAAACAGGTGCAGAACATAATTTATCTTTTAAAAGAATAAAAGCCAATTCTTGTTCCTCCCCCCATTTAAACCCAACTGACTTTTTAACAACTTCATTCAAGGGTGCAGCTATTGTACTGAAATCTTTCACAAAACGCCTATAAAAACTAGCTAACCCATGAAAATTCCTTACCTCACTTACCGATTTGGGTGTAGGCCAATCCCGGATGGCCTTAACTTTCTCCTCATCCATCTTGATACCCTGTGCAGTTACAACATAGCCAAGAAACACAATTTTCTCCATGCAAAAGGCACACTTTATAAGATTAGCATACAATTTCTCATTACGCAACACACTAAGTTACGCAAATGATCAAGATGCTTAGTTAAGTTCTTGCTATAGATCAGAATGTCATCAAAATACACAACCACAAACTTACCTATGAATGCACGCAACACATGATTCATTAAACGCATAAACGTACTAGGTGCATTTGTAAGTCCAAACGACATTACTAACCATTCATATAAATCATGCTTAGTCTTAAATGTTATTTTCCACTTATCACCTTCTTTCATTCTAATTTGATGGTACTCACTTTTCAAGTCTATTTTAGAGAAAATACAGGATTCATGTAACTCATCTAACATGTCATCAAGCCTAGGAATAGGGTGTCTATATTTTACTGTTATGTTGTTGATGGCTCGGCAATCAACACACATCCTCCATGTTCCATCCTTCTTAGGCACAAGTAGCACGGGTACAGCACACGGGCTCATACTCTCACGAATGTAGCCCTTTTCCATCAGCTCATCAACTTGCCTTTGAAGCTCCTTCGTCTCCTCGGGATTGCTTCTATAGGCTGGTCGGTTAGGAATTGAAGCTCCGGGTACGAAATCAATCCGATGCTCTTTCCCCCTCAATGGTGGTAATCCGCTAGGAGTATCGTCGGGGAACAATTCATCAAACTCCTGCAACAAAGCAATAGCAACACTAGGCACAATATGATCAAGATCATTAGTATTAAAGTAAGCCTCTTTGTACACAAGTAAAATCATTGGCTTGTTAGTGAAAAATGCAGATCTGACCTCACCCTCTCTAGCATAAAAATTGGGTTGTTTCTTTAGTTTTTCCACACAATTCTCATCACCCTTACTGACTTTCTTCACTCCTCTTGTCTTACCTCCACTCTCGGCCAGATTTGGGTGTTTTTGAGTTGTGGTCGAATGGTTTGATTTGTTTGGAGTGTTGGCTGAATATTTGTTTGTGTTTGGATGGGTGGCCGAATGGGTTGTAGTGGTTTGAGTTCTAGCCGAATCTGATGGTCTTCTCTCCCCTTGTTCCTCACCTTGATTTTCTCTCCCCATCGCCTCATGCTCACTTTTTAGCTTTATTTGATCATCATACACCTGTTTGGGTGTAAGAGGTACAAGAGTGATGGTTTTACCATCTTTTACAATGGTATACCTATTTTTAACCCCATCATGAATTGTCTTCCTATCATATTGCCATGGCCTCCCCAAAAAGATGTGACTTGCTTGCATTGGTACCACGTTGCACAGAACTTCATCAACATATTTCCTAATCGAAAATGGAACCACAACCTGTTTAGTCACTTTCACTTCACCACTATCATTCAGCCATTGCAATCTATATGGTTTAGCATGCTTAACAGTACACAAATTCAGTTTACTAACAAGGGTGGTACTACAAACATTAACACAGCTTCCACTATCTATAATTAAACCACACACCTTGCTTTGTACATAACAACGCGTATGGAAGATGTTCTCCCTTTGTTGATTAATTTCATCTTCCTTTACCTGAACCTGAAGTGTTCGTCTTATAACCAAGGACTCCCTAACTAGTAATGCTAACTCATCCCCATCACTATCCTCCAATGGTGGCATGCCTTCACAATTAGATCTGTGACTTTCAGATTCCATATCACCATTATCTCTAATCATCATGATTCTCTTGTTTGGACACTCTGAAGCATAATGTCCATGTCATTAACACCTGAAACATTTAACATCACGGGTACGTTTAGGCTGAGTTTCAGATTTACCTTTGGCATCAGTAGGAACATCAACTTTAGCCTTTGGTGGTTCAGTTCTAGAAGGAACAAAGGATTTTGGCCGGACAGTACCCTCTCTCTTTAGATTCGGCTTCCAAGATGATGAAGAGCCCGAATTAAACGTTGGCCGAGCATGTCCCTTCCGAAGTTGTCTCTCCACCTTCGTAGCCATGTGAACCATGTCCTCTAGCTCCACATAGTGTTGTAGCTCAACCACATTGGAAATGTCCCGATTTAACCCATTAAGAAATCTAGCCATGGTGGCTTCTCTATCCTCAACAACATTGACCCGAATCATTGCTATCTCCATCTCTTTGTGATATTCATCTACTGTCTTATAACCTTGATTCAGACCTTGGAGCTTCAGATATAAGTCTCTGTAATAGTGGATTGGCATAAATTGTCTCCTCATTAAGACTTTCATCTCCCCCCAAGTCTGAACGGGTCGCTCCCCATTCCTCCTCCTACTGATTACAATTTGATCCCACCAAATCAATGCATACTCTGTAAACTCAATTATCACCAATTTCACCTTCTTTTGTTCAGAATAGCTATGGCAATCAAAAATCCAATCTACAAAGCTTTTTCTCCCACTCCAAATAAGCCTCGGGATCGTTTTTACCTTGAAAGTTAGGAATTTTCAGTTTAATGGTGTCTAAGTCCTCATCCATATCTTGATAAGTGCCCATGCCATGAAAATTCACATTCCTCCTAGCCATGTTCGATCCAGACATGATTCCTTGGCTAGCAGATGCAAAATCATAGTCATCTTCACCCGCATCTGCGTTTTCGTCAACAAACTCTTCAAAATCAGATCTGACATTCCGTATGGCCATACGGACCGTATTTCCTCGCCGATCAGCCCCACTATTCTATTGCTTTATTGAATTCACCTCATCTTTCATATCCTTGTACGTTCTAGACAACAACTCAAGTTGTTGGCCTATGGCTCGCAATTGGAAAGCTACGTCAGCAGCGTTTTGTGTAGCTGATTCGTTGTTTTCAGACATTCTTTGAATCTGCAAAATTTGGTTAGTAGCACAAAATATATCCTCACACCTCTCATGTATCACACAAAAAAAAATCAAGGCTTTTCACTCTAATAAGCTCACTACGCCTTTTATTTTTTTTGGTAAGTTGACGTATGTATTAAAAGAAGAAGATACAAACATTATAAGGGGCATACCCCAGATTTACAATGATAACAGAAACATAAAACAATAGATGGCTACAGGCTAGCCACCGACCATAAAACTAAAACCTCACTAGATTCGTTAGGGAAACCAAAACAACCAGCTAACTAACAAATTAAGAATCTATGGTATTCACCCTCCAAGCTCGTTGGATCCTTTTGTTTTCATTTGTTGGTACGACATTCCTCATCAAATCAAGCTTATCACGAATGATGCATTCGATTCGATTTGCATTCCGTTCTTGCCATACATGATACACTATAGCTGCGAAACTCAGTTTACGAGAAAAATTGACGAAACTCTTGCCATGCCAAGATACAGTGGCCCATCGAATCCATTCATCCCAGCCTTTTGTCATTCTTGGAATGTCGCATCTGTCACAAACATCCCACCAGATCGCTTTAGTATAGGAGCATTCAAAGAACAAGTGGTTGTGATCCTCATTGTTGCGGAGACAGAGTGAGCATCTATTGGGACCATGTATACCAAACCGATGAAGTTTATCTTGAGTTGTGAGTTTCTGTTGGACAGCCATCCATAGAAGAAGTGAATGTCTTGGAATAGCATTCTTGAACCACACAATGTCATGCCATTCAACCATCTGACGATGACGTCTTAGTTGTTCCCAAGCTACTTTGACCGAGAATCTGTGATTTGGCGAATCCAACCAAACTATCTCATCCTTTTGCCCCGTCTTAGGATTAGAATTGGAAGGAATAGCTTCTATAATGGGGTGCCAGCCAATAGCTTGGGTGGTAGGAGTTTTCCATTCTGAGTTCTGAATTAGCACATTCACCTTCGCGTTCTTGGCCATACCTGAATCATAGATGAATCTTTCCCCGTAAGAATCCGCGAGTGGGCTGTGAGGATGCCCAATTATCAAACCATAGAGAGGTTGTCATTCCATCTCCTATGATGTACTTCATCTTCGGCCATGCTAAGGATCTGAGCTTTAGAATCTTTCCCCAAGCCCAAGAGCAATTCTGTGGCGTCTTGATTGTCCAGAAATTCCTACCTCGCAATAGATTGGATCTGATCCAAGTAGACCATATTGAGCCATCTGAGTCATTGCACAGGTTCCAAATGTGTTTCAACAAAGCAATCTTGTTCCATTCTGTTATCCTTTTTATTCCTAGCCCCCCCTCCTTTTTTGGAAGACATACCTGATCCCAAGCCACTTTAGCCCCAGTAGTTCTCATATCTGAACCTGACCAAAGAAAGGATTTCATAATTTGCTCCACATTTTTAATTACTTGCCCAGGTAAGAGAAAGAGAGATGCCCAATAGACCTGTATGGAAAATAAGACTGAATTAATCAATTGTACCCGTCCTGCATACGAGAGTGTTCTACAAGTCCAATGTCGAACTTTAGAGGTGATTCGATCCACGAGGCCCTTACAATAAATAGCCTTTAGTCTGGACGAGAGAAGAGGTACTCCCAAATATTTCATAGGGAGCTCCCCCTCTCTAAACACAAGAATATGAATAATTGATGGAAAGAGTGCTCAACAGCAGCTCCCGGTTAAATCGATAGGCCGAAAGCTGATTTAGACAAAAAGATTTTTGGTTGGGAGGGATACATGTTCCCGTCCCAACGGAGTGATTGATGGAATCGAACAGATTCGGTTGGGTCGACCTTCTATATTACCTAGTTGCCCATCTATCCCTCGTCTGGGGCCACTACCCCCAATTAAAAGTTTCTCCCGGTCTGGCTAGAGCAATGGTCTAACAACTTCGTCTGATAAGGTGGTGAAATCTCACTTACGAAGCGGCAAAAGTAATCAACATCTTTCAAACTTCAAACAAAGGCTTACTAATAATGGAAATGCCTGATATCCAATCTTTCTGGTTCAAAGAATGGGCTCGTAGTGGTTTGATTTTGCATATCTGAAATGCAAAGGGGAAGAAAGACTACTGATTTTGCTAAAGAACTAGCTTGCCCCTGACTAAAGGCTGGGAGATTATCTAGCTATTTAGACTTTCTTCTTTTGTTTGTGCATCTTTCCCATGCTTTGGTAATAGTTCTCTATAGAGAACTATAGCAAGCTCTCCTGCTCCTGTTTCTGGATTCCTCTGCTCTTGATGAATGGAATGACCCCAACTGCTGCTATCGTTGTTCCCTCTCAGCATTTAACACACCGCTCAAGAAGATGTCACTTTTGTTTGGATTTGGATACAGACCTGATAGATCTTGAAACTTTGTGAGCACAGTTCTGATCATACGAATTGAGTTTACATCCCCGTTGCTAAAAATCATCAAGTCATCAGCAAAACAAAGATGAGAAATTTTGTCCTTCTTGCATCTCCAGTGGAACTTGAATTCTTGGTTGGCACTCATCTTGCAGAATAGCCCCGAAAGGATTTCCATACATAGGACAAACAAATATGGGGACAATGGATCCCCTTGTCTCAGCCCTCTTCCCCCTTGAAAGTAACCTGCAAGCTCACCATTGACGTTGATAGAGAATTGACATGATGTAACACAAACCATGATCCAATCAATGACTGTTCTAGGGAATCCCATTTTTATTAACATAGCGTCAACAAAATCCCACCGCACCGAGTCATAAGCCTTCATCAGATCAACTCTCATAGCACAACGAGCAGGTCCCGTAGATTTATGATAGCCTTTCATTAGTTCCTGAGACAAAAGAATGTTATCACTGATTCTCCGTCCTGAGATAAAAGCAGTCTGATATGGACCAACTAAGGATGGCAAAACAACTTTGATTCTCCTAGCTAGAATCTTAGCGATGCATTTGTACACTGTATTGCAGCAAGATATAGGACGAAAATCTGTCAACCTTGTAGGATTAACAACTTTAGGAATAAGGGAAATGGATGTAGCATTCATTTCTTTAAGCATTCTACGAGTCTGAAAGAAGGATCTAACAGCGTTGATTACATCTTCCCCAACTATGTGCCACATTCTTTTAAAGAAACCTGCGTTGAAGCCATCCGGACCAGGGGCTTTGTTGTTCTTCAAACTAAACATAGCATGCTTAATCTCCTCCCTTGTTACATCTTGTGCGAGTACATGCTGTTGCGTTGAAGACAGTTTCAAGTTAATTGCCGATTCCATCACTTCCTCGTTCAGAACCCTAGGCATCTGATTCTCACTACGCCTTTTACCTCACAACTTGCTTTCTTTTAGTTCTTTAGGAACTGAAATCAACAAATCAAAGTCAGTAGCCTTCGCAGCGCACTATAATTATAATTTTCAGACTCAAGAATCAATAAATATACTGAAAACAAAGCAAACAAAACTACGATTATGATTTTACGAGTAGCAATGCAAATTCGTACGAATTGTGGACGAAACGAAGACACGAAATAAAACAAAAGCGAATATTAGCGAAAACAGTTACTTGACTCCTAGATATCCCAAATATAATAGAAACAAAAAGATTTGGACAAAACTAAACAGTAAGGATCACATTTTGAAACTTGACGCAAATCTAACCTGTTATGCAATTTTTACGTAACAGAATTGAAACCCAGACCAAACGATCTCTAAATGACCTAAATTCAATATTTAGCATTATAATACTAAAAAAACAACAAATATCAATTTTTATAAGTCGTTATTTTATGTCTAGGTACCCAAACCCCTTATATGATCAGTTTGGGGCAGAATTGAACCCCCAATTAAAACCTCCAGAAGCTGAAATCAAAATAAGCTCAAATTTAATATATGGTGCGATCGCATCCCCAATACATAGAATATGAAGTTTCAATTTATTCTAAGGTGTTTTGCTTATGGTTCACAAAGAGTAGTGTTTCTGCGGCAGAATTGAGCCTCGAATTAAAACCTCAAGCAAACAATATCAGAATAAGCCCAAATTTGACATATGATGCGATCTCACCCCCAATAGACTGAATATGAAGTTTCAATTGATTCCGAGGTGGTTTGCTTATGGTTTACCAAGAGTTGTGATTGTGCGGCAAAAATTGAATGATCCTTCAAATTTTAACTAATCCCTATCTCGCATTCTTTTTAATATACTGATATGATTAGAGACAGTAACAAGATGAAATATAACCTTTTTTTTTTTTGCTTAGATGACGCAGACACGAAGAACAAGAAGATGGACGCAAACACTGAAAAACTTAAAGGAACACTAAAAAAACAAAAATAACAGAAGGATATGACCTTGTTTCGGAGCCTAGCTCTAATACCAACTGACTCGAACCTCGTGATCACGTGGTCACACAACCCACAATCAAGATTGAGATCTGATCCCGGAAAGCCGAAATAGGTCTGATAGGAATGTGACACAATGGAAACCTGCCCCAAGGCACCAACACTATTGGATTGAGTAGAATGACGCCACGAAGCCGGTTAATCTTTGATAAATCAGATTCAGTTCGTTCAAGAACAGAAGAATGCAAGAATCACTCTCACACGTTAAAACTGAAAAATTCAGAAGTAATTATCATCAAAGCTGCTGAAATTTTAGCTTACATGAGTTTAAATAGTTCTTGAAAAGTTAACCCTAATGAACACCTTATCTGGACTTAAATGAGGTCCACTCAAAACTGACCCAAAACCCTAAACTAAAAAGCCCATAACTTAATCCAAACAAGCCTTGGATCTTAACTGAAAACAAAGTATTAATTAAGCCCAAACAAGCCTTGGGTTGTAGCTAACAAAATAAAACAAAGCCCATAATATTAAATCCATGTTCTGTCATGAGAAGAAGAGAAGGAAGTAACATATTATAGAACTGATTCAAGGCTTATTTATAGCCTTCCATGCAACCCCTTAATCCTAGAAACAAAAGGAAAAGGTAGCCACCCATGTTGTTTCCAAGTTGTAGAAGGATTCTTTTGTTTCCTTTGTTGTCCTCACCTCATGGCCCAAATAAGGTTGTGTTGGACCCCTCTTGCACATGGATAAGATGTACTAGGGTCTCCTCTTGATACTCTAATGGACCTTTGAATTCTGACTTGGTTGAAACATTCAAAAGCAATGCATTCAATGCCTCTTTCAATGCCTTTGTCTTGGACCGAGTCATTGGACCATTTGGAACATGTAATGGGTCCTTGCTGGTGTTTCTGGGCTGGTCCACATCATGAAATCTGTGTTAATGATTGTAGTACCACCTTTGTTAGTAAATTGAATTTGGATGCTATTAGGATCTGAAAAAAACCGGAGGTTCTTTGTATTCCTCGGAAACCCCCACCCACATCACCATTCAATATTTCTTGGCCCACTATTGGCCAAACTACTTGGGCGCTAGGCCCAATGTGAGTAGGATCGCTTAGCCATGCTTCATAATTGTGAGGTACAAAGGGAGAGAAGATTCGGCCAGAACCCAAAACACCACTATAACCCATTTGGCCACACATCCAAACAAAAACAAATATTTGGCCAACACTCCAGACAAATCAGACCACCATTCAGCCACTACTAAAAAACACCCAAATATAGTCGAGAGTGGAGGTATGACAAGAGGGGTGAAGTCAAGAAGGGTGATGAGAATTGTGTGAAAAAACTAAAGAAACAAACTAATTTTTATGCTAGAAAGGGTGAGGTCAAATCTGTAATTTTTACTAACAAGCCAATCATTTTACTTGTGTACAAAGAGGTTGGACCATTTGGACCTTTCAATTCTGACTTGGTTGAAACATTCAAAACTAATGCATTAAATGCCTCTTTCAATGCCTTTGTCTTGGATCGAGTCATTGGACCATTTGGAACATGTAATGGGTCCTTACTGGTGTTTATGGGCTTGTCCACATCACTTTATATTGCTTGGAGATTTTCTGATGGTGTCTTGTGCTCAAATTGAGTCTTCTTCTGTTTTTGAGGGTATGTTTTATTAGACTTTATTACATTTTTTTTGTTTTGTTCTTTTGGGGTTAGCGGGGTCTATCCGCTTTCTTGTTCTTAGTGGGGTTTTGTCCCTTTGTATTTTTTTTTGTTATATACTTATCGTATCCCAAAAAACTTAAAGGAACACTAAGAAAACAAAAATAACAGAAGTGTGACATAATGAAAACCTGCCTCAAGGCACCAACACTATTGGAATGAAGTTGAATGACGACACGAAGCTAGTTAATCTTCGATAAGTAAGATTTAGTTCGTTCATGAACCTCTTAATTACGCGGTCAAGCAACCTACCACAAAGACACCAATTCCCGAAAAGCCAAGTAAATCAGGTTTGATAGAAGTGTGACACAAAGATAACTTTACCTAGGCACCAACACTATTGGAAACGGAAACCCCCACCCAACGAATATTGATTTGCGAATGAGAAGTATAAGGATGACACCACGAAGTCAGTTGTTCTTTGATAAGTCATTTTTTAGTTCTTTAGAGAACCCAGGAAGGGAGATTTATCCCACCAACACACAACAAGTGCAACAAACAAGAAGTTTTATTAATCTGAATTGTCTCCTCTTTTGTTTCTTTGTTTGCAAAGTATTCTTAGCTGACTTGGAAACTTATTTAATGATAGATTCCTACTATATTAAGGATTCTACATTAATATGGAGTCCATACCACACATGAAAACTATGTTCTTGCCTATTAAATATCTTTGTAAGACTAAGAAATTCTCAAAACCAGCTGCCACATCCTTGTAGGAAAAGAATCCTAGCCAAATAGGAAGTCCACAAGTCAAAAGAAAGTAAATATCAAAATTCATACAGTCTATGTTGACCAGTATTGCGATGCTTTTCCGAACTTCGATTGAACTAAATGTTAACCCAAGGTAGGACAACATGACAGGTGACACCACATAAAATTTCAGCCCAATCCAATGGTCGGATTGGGAATTATGACTATTGTTGTGAAACTGGACAATTGCGCATATTACATTAGAATCCGAATCATATTGTTTTTTCGTTGCCCGGATCGTATCAGTTCAAGAAATGAAGAATGCAAGAATCACTTACACACGTTAAAATTAAAAAAATTCAGAAGTATTATTCATCAATGGCTGCTGAAATTTAGGTTAGATGAGATTAAATAGTTCTTGAAAAATTAATCCTAATGGATCTATCCTAGTGGACTGATTTGACCCACTTACAAAATTGGCCCAAAAACCTTAAACTAAAAAGCCCATAACCTGATCTAAATAAGCCTTGGATCCTAGCTGAAAATAAAGTATTAATTAAGCTCAAACAAGCTTTGAGTTGTAACTAACAAAATAAAATAAAGCTCATAATATTAAATCCATGTTCTGCCGTGAGAAGAAGAGGGGAGAGGAAATATTAGTGAACTGATTCAAGGCTTATTTATAGTCTTCCATGCAACCTATTAATCCTAGAAACTAAAGAAAAAGGTAGTCGCCCATGTTGTTTCCAAGTTGCAGTAGGATTTTTTTATTTTGTTTTTTTTGTTTTCTCCTCACCTAAGGAAATAAACAAAATAATAAATTTTAATATTTAAAAGAAATATTTAATGTTCTCATACATAATAGGAAGTTCGTAACAAATTAGGAATTCACAAAACACATAGAAACATCATCAACATAAGGCTGGCTGAAAATTTGGAAAATTGCTAGCCTTGTTACCAAAACCTCATGGCCCAAACAACCGGATTGGGGCCCTCTTGCACATAGATAACATGTAATAAGACCTCCTCTTGATACTTCAATGGACCCTTCAAATCTGACTTGGTTGAAACCTTTAAAATCAATGCATTCAAAGCCTCTTTTAATGCCTTTGTCTTGGATCAAGTCATTGGTCCATTTGGAAAATGTAATGGGTCATTGCAGGTGTTTGTGGGCTAATCCACATCAGCTAATGTACTGAAATCTTTCACAAAACACCTATAACATAAAAACTCCTTACCTCACTTATCGATTTTGGTACAGGCCAATCCCAGATGACCTTAACTTTCTCCTCATCCATCTTGATACCCTCTACAGTTATAACAAAGCCAAGAAACACAATTTTCTCCATGCAAAAGGTACACTTTTTTAAGATTGACATTCAATTTCTCACTACGCAACACATGAAATACATTACGCAAATGATCAAGATGCTTAGTTAAGTTCTTGCTATAGATCAGAATGTCATAAAAAAACACAGCCACAAACTTACTTATGAATGTACACTGTACATGATTCATTAAACGCATAAATGTATTAGGTGCATTTGTAGGTCCAAAAAACATTACCAACCATTCATACAAATCATGCTTAGTCTTAAATGCTTTTTTTATAAGGTAAGTATATTAACCAAAAAATAGCAAAATACAACAAAGGGTTTAAACCCTATAAAGGGGCAAAGACGAACAAACCTGCTTACCTAAAAAGTAACCAAGCACAATACTCCAAGGTTTCTTGAAGAAACCTATACTAAAACCATCCGGATCAGGAGCTTTATTTTCCTTATGAGAGAAGAGGATCTTCTAAATTTCTTCATCAATAATAGGACTGCTAAGGATCATACTTTAAGAGGGAGATAATCTTCGAGGGAGAGCTCCATAAATAATAGAAGAATTAAGAAATGAATCAGAATTAGAACCTCCCAAACGCTTCTCAAAGTAACTCATAATAGTATCCTTAACCTCTGTAGAATCTGTAAAACACAACCCATTTTCATCATGAATATAGAGGATCTTATTGCGGCTGTGATGACCTTTCATTGAATTGAAGAAGAATTTTGAATTCTTATACCCTAGATTCAACCATTATAACCGTGACTTTTGCCTCAGGAACCTCTCCTCAGCTTCAGCAAGCATCACATACTTCTTCACTAGAATAGGCCTGGTTCTATGGATCTTTAAATCTGAAGGAATTGTTTGCATTATACATCGAGCCTCTTTCATCGCCCTCTTAGCCACTAACACCCTATCCGAAATCTTAGCAAAGTACTTCTTATTAAAGTCTTCAATAACCCTTTGACATATTTCAACTTGTTACACAAAATAAACATAGGAGTGCCCGTGACCTCCTTACCTCAAGCCTCGGTAATCAAGGGAAGAAGAAGAGGATAATCAGCCCCAAAATCAAAGAACTTGAATGAAATCTTCCTTTTTAGCTAACTCACCATCTTCACTAACATAATAGAGTGATCTGAGATACCAAAGGGAAGAAAGCATGTTTCTGAACCTGTAAAATTGCAATTTCATTAGACATTAACAAGAACCCGATCCAACTTCTTCAAAATAGTGTTGTTACAATGCCGATTAGTCCAAGTAAATCTAGAACCCATGAATCTGAGATCTTCAAAACAATACTTAGTCTTAAATGTTGTTTTCCACTTATCACCTTATTTCATCTTAATCTGATGGTACCCACTTTTCAAGTCAATTTTAGAGAAAATACAAGATCTATGTAACTCATCTAACATATAATTAAGCATGAGAATGAGATGTCTATACTTTACCATTATGTTGTTGATGGCTCAACAATCAACACACATCTTCCTTGTTCCATCCTTTTTAGGCACAAGTAGCACGGGTTTAGCATAAGGACTCATACTTTCACGAATGTATCCATTTTCCATCAGCTCATCAACTTGCCTTTGAAGCTCCTTCGTCTTCTCAGGATTGCTTCAATAGACTAGTCAATTAGGAATTGAAGCTTCGGGTACGAAATCTATCTAATGTTCTATCCCCTTTAATAGTGGTAATCCTCTAGGAATATCATCGGGAAACAAATCATCAAACTCTCACAACAAAGAAATAGTAACACTAGGCACAACATGTTCAAGATTGTTAGTATCAAAGTAAACCTCTTTGTACACAAGTAAAATGATTGGCTTGTTAGTAAAAAATACAGATTTGACCTCACCCTTTCTAACATAAAAATTAGGTTGTTTCTTTAGTTTTTTCACACAATTCTCATCACCCTTCCTGACTTTCTTTACCCCTCTTGTCATACCTCCACTCTCGACTATATTTGGGTGTTTTTTAGTAGTGGCCGAATGGTGATCTGATTTGTCTGGAGTGTTGGCCAAATATTTGTTTGTGTTTGGATGCGTGGCCAAATGGGTTATAATGGTGTTTTGGGTTCTGGCCGAATTTTCTCTCCCTGTGTGAAGCATGGCTAAGCGATCCTACTCACATTGGGCCTAGCGCCCAAGTAGTTTGGCCAATAGTGGGCCAAGAAATATTGAATGGTGATGTGGGTGGGGGTTTCCGAGGAATACAAAGAACCTCCGGTTTTTTTCAGATCCTAATAGCATCCAAATTCAATTTACTAACAAAGGTGGTACTACAATCATTAACACAGATTTCATGATGTGGACCAGCCCAGAAACACCAGCAAGGACCCATTACATGTTCCAAATGGTCCAATGACTCGGTCCAAGACAAAGGCATTGAAAGAGGCATTGAATGCATTGATTTTGAATGTTTCAACCAAGTCAGAATTCAAAGGTCCATTAGAGTATCAAGAGGAGACCCTAGCACATCTTATCCATGTGCAAGAGGGGTCCAACACAACCTTATTTGGGCCATGAGGTGAGGACAACAAAGGAAACAAAAGAAGGTAAAAGATGGTAAAACCATCACTCTTGTACCTCTTACACCCAAACAGGTGTATGATGATCAAATAAAGCTAAAAAGTGAGCATGAGGCAATGGGGAGAGGGGTGAGGAACAAGGGGAGAGAAGAGCATCAGATTCGGCTAGAACTCAAACCACTACAACCCTTTCGGCCACCCATCCAAACACAAACAAATATTCAGCCAACACTCCAAACAAATCAAACCATTTGACCACAACTCAAAAACACCCAAATCTGGCTGAGAGTGGAGGTAGTAAGACAAGAGGAGTGAAGAAAGTCAGTAAGGGTGATGAGAATTGTGTGGAAAAACTAAAGAAACAACCCAATTTTTATGCTAGAGAGGGTGAGGTCAGATCTGTATTTTTCACTAACAAACCAATGATTTTACTTGTGTACAAAGAGGCTTACTTTAATACTAATGATCTTAATCATATTGTGCCTAGTGTTGCTATTGCTTTGTTGTAGGAGTTTGATGATGTGTTCCCCGACGATACTCCTAGCGGATTACCACCATTGAGGGGGAAAGAGCATCAGATTGATTTCGTACCCGGAGCTTCAATTCCTAACCGACCAGCCTATAGAAGCAATCTCGAGGAGACGAAGGAGCTTGAAAGGCAAGTTGATGAGCTGATGGAAAAGGGTTACATTCCTGAGAGTATGAGCCCGTGTGTTGTACCCGTGCTACTTGTGCCTAAGAAGGATGGAACATGGAGGATGTGTGTTGATTGCCGAGCCATCAACAACATAACGGTAAAGTATAGACACCCCATTCCTAGGCTTGATGACATGTTAAATGAGTTATATGAATCCTATATTTTCTCTAAAATCGACTTGAAAAGTGGGTACCATCAAATTAAAATGAAAGAAGGTGATGAGTGGAAAACAACATTTAAGACTAAGCATGGTTTGTATGAATGGTTAGTAATGTCGTTTGGACTTACAAATGCACCTAGTATGTTTATGCATTTAATGAATCATGTGTTGCGTGCATTCATAGGTAAGTTTGTGGTTGTGTATTTTGATGACATTCTGATCTATAGCAAGAACTTAACTGAGCATCTTGTTCATTTGCGTAATGTACTTAGTGTGATGCGTAATGAGAAATTGTATGCTAATCTTAAAAAGTGTGCCTTTTGCATGGAGAAAATTGTGTTTCTTGGCTGTGGGTTGAATAGGAGGCATGCAAAATGGGTTGAATTCATTGAAACTTTTCCTTACGTAATCAAGTTTAAGCAAGGCAAAGAGAACATCGTAGCTGATGCACTTTCGCGCAGGTATGTTCTTTTACACACAATGAATACTAGATTGCTAGGCTTTGAATATGTGAAGGAATTGTATGATAATGATTCTGACTTTGCCGAGATTTATAATGCATGTGGACAATCGGCTTTTGGTAAGTTTTATTTGATGGATGGTTATTTGTTCAAAGAGAATAGATTGTGTGTTCCTGCTAGTTCTTTGCATGAATTGCTTGTTCGTGAAGCATATGGGGGTGGTTTAATGGGTCACTTTGGGGTTGCGAAAACCTTGGATGTATTGCATGAGCATTTTTATTGGCCAAAGATGAAAAGAGATGTGCAACGAATTTGTGAACAGTGCATTGCTTGTAGAAAGGCAAAATCTAGAGTACAACTGCATGGACTATATACACCATTACCTGTGCCTACTGAACATTGGGTAGATATCTCTATGGACTTTGTTTTAGGTTTACCTAGGTCAAAGAAAGGTAGAGACTCTATTTTTGTTGTGGTTGATAGGTTTTCTAAAATGGCGCATTTCATTGCATGCAATAAAACGGATGATGCATCTCATATCGCAGACTTGTTTTTTAGGGAGACTGTACGTTTGCATGGCATTCCTAAGAGTATAGTGTCAGATCGTGATGTTAAGTTCCTTAGCTACTTTTGGAAGACCTTATGGGGAATGTTGGGAACTAAACTCTTATTTTCGACAACATGTCATCCTCAAACAGATGGACAAACTGAGGTAGTGAATAGAACATTATCCCAACTTTTGCGTGCTATAATTCAAAAGAATTTAAAGAGTTGGGAAGAATGTTTGCCTTTTTGCTTATAATAGGACTGTGCATTCGACCACTGGTTTTTCTCTATTTAAAATTGTTTATGGTTTTAATCCACTGACTCCTATGGACTTAATTCCATTGCCTTTTGAAGAAAAGGTAAGTTTAGATGGTGAAAAGAAGGCAAAGATGGTGAGACAACTCCATGAGGGAGTTCGCCTGCAAATAGAGAAAAAGAACATACTTTACGCTTCTAAAGCAAATAAGAGACGTAAACTGGTTGTTTTCCAAACCAGTAATTGGGTTTGGGTGCACATGCTTAAGGAACGATTTCCTAACCAAAGGAAATCAAAATTACAGCCTCGTGGTGATGGTCCATTTCAGGTTTTAGAGAGAATCAATGACAACGCATACAAAATTGACCTTCCAGGTGAGTATGGTGTTAGTGCTACCTTTAATGTTGCTGATCCTACGTTGTTTGACACAGATTTTGATTCGAGGTCGAATCCTTTCGAGGAGAGAGGGGATGATGTGGACCAGCCCAGAAACACCAGCAAGGACCCATTACATGTTCCAAATGGTCCAATGACTCGGTCCAAGACAAAGGCATTGAAAGAGGCATTGAATGCATTGGTTTTGAATGTTTCAACCAATTCAGAATTGAAAGGTCCATTAGAGTATCAAGAGGAGACCCTAGTACATCTTATCAATGTGCAAGAGGGGTCCAACACAACCTTATTTGGGCCATGAGGTGAGGACAGCAAAGGAAACAAAAGAATCCTTCTACAACATGGAAACAACATGGGTGGCTACCTTTTCCTTTTGTTTCTAAGATTAAGGGGCTGCATGGAAGACTATAAATAAGCCTTGAATCAGTTCTATAATATTTTACTTCCTTCTCTTCTTGTCATGACAGAACATGGATTTAATATTATGGGCTTTGTTTTATTTTATTAGCTACAGCCCAAGGCTTATTTGGGCTTAATTAATATTTTTTTTCAGTTAGGATCCAAGGCTTGTTTGGATTAAGTTATGGGTTTTTTAGTTTAGGGTTTTGGGTCAGTTTTGAGTGGACCTCATTTAAGTCCACATAAGGGGTCCATTAGGGTTAACTTTTCAAGAACTATTTAAACTCATGTAAGCCAAAATTTTGGCAGCTTGGATGATAATTACTTCTGAATTTTTCAGTTTTAACGTGTGAGAGTGATTCTTGCATTCTTCAGTTTTTGAACGAACTGAATCTGATTTATCGAAGATTAACTGGCTTCGTGGCGTTATTCTACTCAATCCAATAGTGTTGGTGCCTTGGGGCACGTTTCCATTGTGTCACACTCCTATCAGACCTATTTCGGCTTTCCGGGATCAGATCTCAATCTTGATTGTGGGTTGCGTGATCACGAGGTTCGTGTCATAAAGTCTTCTATTAGTATCCGTATTGGCCATATTATGAAGGAAATTAAATTTAGATACAATACAGTTAACAATATCCATATAAATCGCAGTAGGGTTATGAGGAGTCTCTCCTTGAAGTCGAGCATTCCTCTCCCTTTAAATGTAGTAAATTGTTGTGGCTAACATCAATCTGATAATCACAAATACACCCCAATTAGAGAGCCCATGAGATGGTGTTATTTCATGATTGACTTCTAAATGGGATGTAGCATATGGAATAAAGATCATACCAGATACGGTAGGAGAAAGTGCAATAAAAAAACAAGTGGTCAATATCCTCACAATCATCCCCACATAGTAGACACCTGAATGAGACCGAAGGACATAAGCCTATCTTCAGTCAACAATGCCTTATGGATAACAAGCCATAAGATGAAGGAAAATCATGGGATCGCCTATTTATGCCAAACAAGTGCCCGCCACTCAACCTTGTTCCAAACGGGGGTGGATAGAATTCCAAACATAATGAATGGAGAATACACCCTACGAAGCATCTTTCAAACACACAACATCCTACCACCTATCATTAGGGAGGAGAGAATCTAAAGTACAACGAATCAGCTCAATCCACTCAAGTGACCTAACAGTCGACCAAATCCACTCTTGACCAACAATAATAGAACTTAGTCTCGCATCCCGACCTAAACCAGAATCTATAATGATCCTATCCCCAAAGAACTCCACCAACGGGCCTACAAGGTGCTACTTATCAAACCATAGGAAAGTAGACTGACCATCACCAACACGAACTGAGATAAATTTACGAACCAAATTCCGAAAGACCAAGGACCATTTACCAACTCCAAGAATACCTCCCAGGACAAGGCACCTCCTAAATATTCCTACCCCGAAACAAGTAAGAGTGGATCCAAGATGACCAAATTGAATGCCTCAGATTTGTACAAATAGCCCAAATGTGTTTCACCATAGTAGCCCGATTCAAAACCTGAATGTTCTTAACACCTAAACCACCTTCTTCCTTTGGTAAGCAAATGTTTTCCCAAGCCATCTTAACACCACCTGAAGCAAGTTCACAACCTTTTCCTAATAAAGATCTGAGCAATGAGGTAATCTTCAAAACAACGTCCTTAGAAAGGTTGAATAAAGACGACCAATACACTTGAATAGAGAAAAGGATGGACTTGATAAGCTGAAGTCTACCCGCATAAGAAAGAGTGTGATGCATCCAACTCCTAGCCTTTCTATAATACGGTCTACAAGGAGAACACAATCTGAAGATGTAAGCTTTGTAGTAATGAGAGGAACGCCAAGGCATTTGATTGGAAGTTTACTTTCGTTATAACCGAAAACATCAAGAAGCGATTCTTTATTTCCGGACTCTACACCACAAATGAACATGCAACTCTTATCTTGATTTGGTATCAGTCCAGAGAGCATTTGAAATTGATCAAGACACGATTTAATGACTGAAACCATACCCACCTCAGCTTAACAAAAGATCATTAAATCATCTACGAAGCACAAATGAGTGAGATGTATCCTTTCACAATGCTAATGAAGCTTAAAGTCATTATTTTGAACCAGATTGCCCATCAGACCCAAAAATACTTCCATGACAAGAACAAACAAGTAAGGAGACATTGGATCTCCTTGCCTTAACCCTCTAGTACCAACAAAGAAACCATGGAGCTCTCCATTTATGGATACTGAAAATCTAGTAGGGAAATACATTCACGAATCCAATTAACCATACTTGAAGGA
Source organism: Populus trichocarpa (assembly GCF_000002775.5). NCBI lineage: Eukaryota > Viridiplantae > Streptophyta > Magnoliopsida > Malpighiales > Salicaceae > Populus > Populus trichocarpa. The sequence goes on along the minus strand of NC_037289.2, from coordinate 13,789,649 downwards.
AAACCAACCATCCTAAGGATTGCTAATAAGAAGTCCTACCTTACTGAATCATAAGCCTTCATTAGATCAACTTTCAAACAGCACCTAGGAGGGGCCTCTCTTGACAATGGTAATTATGAAAAAGCTTTTTAATGCGAACCTCATGATCACGTGGTCATGCAACCCATAATCAAGATTGAGATCTGATCCTGGAAAGCTGAAATAGGTCTAATAGAAGTGTGACACAATGGAAACCTGTCCTAAGACATCAACACTATTGGAATGAAGTAGAATGACACCAAAAAGCCAATTAATTTTTTATAGTTCGTTCAAGAACTGAAGAATGCAAGAATCACTCTTACATGTTAAAACTGAAAAATTCAGAAGTAATATTCATCAATGACTGCTGAAATTTAGATTACATTAGTTTAAATAGTTCTTGAAAAATTAACCCTAATGGATCTGCCCTAGTGTACTGATTTGGCCCACTTACAAAATTGACCCAAAAACCTTAAACAAAAAATCCCATAACATTCAAACAAGCCTTGGATTCTAGCTGAGAACAACGTATTAATTAAGCTCAAACAAGCCTTAAGTTGTAGCTAACAAAATAAAATAAAAGCCCATAATATTAAATCCACGTTCTGCCATCATGAGAAGAAGAGAAGGAAATAAAATATTACAGAAATGATTCAAGGCTTATTTATAGCCTTCCATGCAGCCCATTAATCTTAGAAACAAAAGGAAAAGTTAGTCACCCATGTTGTTTCCAAGTTGTAGTAGGATTTTTTTTGTTTCTTTTGTTGTCCTCACCTCATGGCCCAAATAAGGTTGGATTAGGCCCCTCTTGCACATGGAAAAGATATAGTAGGGCCTCCTCTTGATACACCAATGGACCCTTCAAATTTGACTTGGTCGAAACCTTCAAAACCAATGCATTCAATGCCTTTTTCTTGGACCGAGTCATTGGACCATTTGAAACTTGTAATGGGTCCTTGCTGGTGTTTCTAGGCTTGTCTACACCATCCCCTCTCTTTTCGAAAGGATTCGACCTCAAATCAAAACCTGTGCAAACAAAGTAAGATCAGCAACATTAAAGGTAGCACTAACACCATACTCACCTAGAAGATCAATTTTGTATGCGTTGTCATTGATCCTCTCTAAGACTTGAAATGGACCTTCACCATAAAGCTGTAATTTTGATTTCTTTTGGTTAGGAAATCGTTCCATGCATGCACACCCAAACCCAATCACCGGGTTGGAAAACAACATGTTTACGCTCCTTATTTGCTTTAGAAGTGTACAATCTATTCTTTTTCTCTATTTGCAATTGATGCGAACCTCGTGATCACATGGTCACGCAACCCACACGCAAAGACACCAATTCCCGGAAAGCAAAGTAAATCAGGTTTGATAAGAGTGTGACACAAAGATAACTTGTACCTAGGCACCAGCACTATTGGAAACGGAGACCCCTCCCCAACGAATATTGATTCGCGAACGAGAAGTATAAGGATGACGCTACAAAGACAATTGTTCTTTGATAAGTCATTTTCGGTTCTTTATAGAACCAAGGAAGGGAGATTATCCCACCAACACACAATAAGTGCAGCAAAGAAGTTTATTGATCTGAAAATTGCGTAACCTTACATGTTTGGTTATGCCGTTATTTATACTGACTCTAGACTTAAAGAAACCCTAATGGACCCCCCTTAGGTGGACTTATATGAAGCCCACTTACAATTGACCCAAATAAGTAATAATAACCCAAACACTAAGAAGAAAATAGTAAAAATAATAAAAAATCCAAATTTATCATGTTAAATATGTTGAATCAGATTTGTCACCCTTAAGAAGTCTTAAATAAACTAGGAAAAATCTGATTTGAAAAATTTGTGTTGCTGCCCCCTTGATGTCCTTAATTAGCTTGGATTTCCTCGTTTAACTTGGACAAATAAGAAAATAAATTTCCTTCTTTGTTGCTGATTTAATTACTTTCTTTCATAAGTTAGGAAAAGCATTAAATTGTCCTCCCCTCTTTAGGAATAAGATATGGCCAACTTCCTTACTTAATTAGGAGAATAAATTGCTGACTTTTTATCCTTGTAGCATTAGGAAAAATAACAAGCCTAACAAGGCTGGTATTGGGCCGGACACATCAACCCCTTGTTCCACACGAATTGGGCTCTTCTTGGACCTGAACTAGATGAATTAAAGGCTGCCCTTCATGCTCCTTAAATGTCCAAAGCCTCTCTAGGTCCATTTTGCTTCATTCGTTCTGAACAAACCCATTCAATGCTTCTTTAAGCTCTTGTGATTGGCCCAATTAGCACCTCCAATGGATCGTTGGCATGATTACGCTTGGTGTAGGGCTGATCCGCATCATCCCCTCTCTCTTCAAAAGGATTCGACCTCGAATCATCACTTGCATCAAACAGAGTAAGATCAGAAACATTAAAGGTAGCACTAAGACCATACTCACCTGGCAAATCAACTTTATAAGCATTGTCATTGATCCTCTCAAGGATCTGAAATGGCCCATCTCCTCGTGGTTGTAGCTTTGATTTCCTATGGGCCGGAAATCTCTCCTTGCGCATATGCACCCAAACCCAATCGTCGGGCTGAAAGATAAATGCGCCCCTTATTGGCTTTGGTCGCATACACATGATTCCTCTTTTCAATTTGTTGCCGCATACTCTCATGAAGTGTTTTCACCACCTGTGCTTAACGATTACCATCCAAACTAACCCTTTCATCAATTGGCAAAGGAATCAAATCCATTGGAGTTAAAGGGTTAAATCCATTGGAGTTAAAGGGTTAAATTCATACACAATTTCAAATGGTGAAAATTTAATAGTAGAGTGCACACTATAATTATATGCAAACTCTATAAATGGCAAACAATCTTCCCAATTCTTTAAGTTCTTTTGAATGACAGCACGCAAAAGTTGTGTTAAGGTCCTATTAACTACTTCGATTTGTCCATCTGTTTGGGGGTGACAAGTAGTTGAAAACAACAATTTGTACCCAATTTGCCCCATAACACCTTCCAAAAATAGCTAAGGAACTTAACATCTCTATCAGAAACAATGCTCTTAGGGACCCCGTGAAGCCGTACTATCTCCCTAAAGAACAAATCAGCAATGTTAGTTGCATCATCAGTTTTATGACATGGAATGAAGTGTGCCATCTTTGAAAACCTAACAACAACTACAAAGATGGAATCCCTACCCCGTTTTGACCTAGGTAAACCTAAGACGAAGTCCATCGAAATGTCTACCCATGGTTCTTTCGGTACAGGCAAAGGGGTATACGAGCCATGTGGTTAAGTCCTAGACTTTGCTTTCCTACAAGTTATGCATTTATCACATATGCGTTGCACATCGTTTTTCATTTTAGGCCAATAAAAATGCTTATGCAACACATCCAAAGTCTTAACAACACCAAAATGCCCCATCAAACCGCGTTCATGTGCTTCACGTACAAGCAATTCACGCATAGAACTTAATGGAACACACAAACGACTCTCTTTAAACAAATATCCATCAAGTCTATAAAACTTTTCAAAAGCTGAAGTTTCGCAAGCATTGTAAACATTAGCAAAAGCACAATCATCCTTGTACAATTCTTTTATGTGTTCCTATCAGACAATTCAGATTAATAAAACTTCTTGTTTGCCGCATTTTGTGTGTGTGTGTTGGTGAGATAATCTCCCTTCCAAGGTTCTCTAAAGAACTGAAAACGACTTATCGAAGAACAACTAGCTTCGTGGTGTCATCCCTATACTTCTCGTTCCCGAATCAATATTTGTTGGGTGGGGGTTTCCATTTCCAATAGTTCTTGTGCCTAGGTACAAGTTATCTTTGTGTCACACTCCTATCAAACCTGATTTACTTGGCTTTCTGAGAATTGGTGTCTTTGCGTGTGGGTTGCGTGACCATGTGATCACGAGGTTCGCATCAGCAATCAAACTCCCTCATAAAGTTATCTCACCATCTAAACTTATCTTTTCTTCAAAATGTAAAGAATTTAAGTTCATAAGAGTTAGTAAATTAAACCTATAAAAAATTCAAAAGGAGAAAAGTCAAAGGTCGAATGTACAGTTCTATTATAAGCAAACTTAACAAAAAGCAAATATTCTTCGCAACTTTTCAGATTCTTTTGAATAACAACATGCAAAAGTTGGGCTAAAGTTTTATTCACTACCTCAGTTTGTCCATCTGTTTGAGGATGACAAGTTGTCAAAAATAAGAGTTTAGTTCTCAACTTTTCCTATAAAGTCTTCACGCAATCCACAATCAAGATTGAGATTTGATCCTAGAAAGCCAAAATAGGTCTGATAGGAGTGTGACACAATGGAAACCTTCCCCAAGGCACCAATACTATTGGAATAAAGTAGAATAACACCACGAAGCCAGTTAATCTTTGATAAGTCAGATTCAGTTCATTCAAGAAATGAAGAATGTAAGAATCACTCTCAATGGCTGCTGAAATTTAGGTTACATGAGTTTAAATAGTTCTTGAAAAATTAAACCTAATGGATGTACCCTAGTGGACTGATTTGGCCCACTTACAAAGCTGGTCCAAAAACCTAAACTGAAAAGCCCTTAACCTGATCCAAATAAGCCTTGGATCCTCGCTGAAAACAAAGTATTAATTAAGCCCAAACAAGCCTTGGGCTTAGCTAACAAAAATAAAGATAAAGCCCATAAGTCATAAGTCTTTATCTGCCCAAAGATTCTTGAAATCAAGATGTCATTAAATACCACCAGCTCTTCTTTCCTTGTGTAACTAGGATGGATAGGGAATCCTTGTAGGAAAATGATTAAAGATCTTTTTAGAACTAGGAGATTCCCAAAACAAGCTGTCACATCCTTGTAGGAAAATGATCCTTGCCAAATAGGAAGTCCACAAGTCAAAAGAAAGTAAATAACAAAATTCATATAGTATGTTCTGACCTATATCACATGTTCTTCCTGAACTCTAATTCACCTGGAAGTAAATACCTCTAGAATCTTTTGGTAAAGTTTCAGTTCGATCCAATGATTAGATTTGGAGTTATGCTCAATAGCGTAAAACTAGACGATAGAAAATTTTACACCAAAATCTAAATCTGACCTTTCTTGGATCGTATCATTCCCTCTCTTTAAGATAATTCGTCCTTGAATCACCAATAGTTTTAACGAACAATTCATTAGCCTCTCTTTGAAGCCTTTGGAGTTCTTTTCTTACACGCACTTGCATCCAACAACATTGTATGAAAGTAGCAGCCGATAATAATTTTAAATAAGCATGTCTTGCCATCAACTTGCGTATATATTTTTTTAATGATAACAACTGCTGCCCTTTTTCATTTTTCATCAGTTTGGCATTGTTCCTCCTTTTCCATCGAAGCTTGAAGGTTATAGAATAATCTTCTACACTTATCAACTTAGCATTAAGTGGTTCGACTTTTGTAGGGACAAAAGACTTTGGTTGGGTAGCCCCATCTTTTCTCTGATTCAGCCTCCATACTGATGAAGATGAAGTTGAATTGGTCTGAAAACGTATGCTGCCCCTTCTCTTTATTTGTCTTTCCAACTTGGTTGCCATATGGACCATATCCTTTAACTCTACGTAATGTTGTAATTCCATCACATTTATAATCTCCTTATTCAGCCCATTAAAAAATCACGCCATCATGGCCTTTATATCCTCAATTATGTTGCCCCGAATCATCGTGATTTCCATTTTATTGTAATATTCATCTACTGACTTAGAATCTTGATTCAGACTTTGTAATTTCATATACAAATCCCTATAATAATAGTTAGGCCTAAATCGTCTCCTCATCAAAACTTTTCATCTCCTCCCACAATGTTATTGGCCTTTCTTCATTCCTCCTCCTACCAATCACATTCTAATCCCACCAAATCAATGCGTAATCTGTTAATTCAATGACTATCAATTTCACTTTTCTCCCACTCCAAATAAGCATCGAGATCATTTTTACCTTGAAAGTTATGAATTATAAGTTTAATAGAGTCCAAGTTTCCATCCACATTTTCATAATTCCCCCTGCCATAGAAATTCACATTCCTCCTAGCCCTATTTAGTTCAGATCTGATTCCTTGGCTAGAAGATGCAAAATCATAGTCATCTTCACCCTCATCTACATTTTCATCAATAAACTCCTTAAATTCAGATCTAACATTCTAAACGGCCCTACGGATTGTATTTCCTTGGCGATCAGACATACTATTCTGTTGCTTTATCAAATTCACCTCAACTTTTAGATCTTTGTACGTCCTAGACAAGAGCTCGAGTTACTAGCCCATGGCTCTCAAGTGGTAAGCAATGTCAGCGTTTTGTGTTGCTGATTTGTAGTTTTCAAACATTCTTTCAATCTATAAAATTTGGTTAGTAACACAAAATATATCCTCACACCTCTCATGTTTCACACAAAAATCGTGATTTTTCACTCTAATCCACTATGCCTTTTACCTCACAACTTGATTTCTTTAGTTCTTTAGGATCTGAAATCAACAAATCAAAGTTAGTAGCCTTTGTAGCGCAATCCAATTATAATTCTCGGACTCAAGAATTAATAAATATACTAAAAACAAAGAAAAAAAACTACGATTACAACTTCATGAGTAACAATGCAAATTCGTACGAATTGTGGACAAGATGAAGACACAAAATAGAAACAGAAGCTAAAATTAGCGAAAACAATTACTTGACTCCTAAATAAGCCAATTATAATAGAAACCAAAATATTTGGACAAAAACAAACAGTAGGATCATGTTTTGGAACTTGACTCAAATCGGACCTCTTACGCAATTTTTTCGTAACAGAATTGAAACCTAGACCAATCAATCTCAAAATTACCTCAAATGCAATATTTAGTATTCTTATACCAAACAAAAAACAAATATTAGTTTATAGGTCGTTCTTGTATGTCTAGGTACCTAAACCCCTTGTATGATCAATTTACGGTAGAATTGAACCTCAGATTAAAATCTCAACCAAACAATCTCAAAATGAGACCAAATTTAATATATGGTGCAATATCACCCTGACACGACCAAAAGATTGATGTCTTCTCCCAAGTGCAGGAGTGTCGAAGTAATAAATAACCCGGCAAGACCGGGGTCGAACCACAGGGAGGTTAATTGTATAAATTATAGATAACAACAACAACAACAATAGTAACAATAATAACAATAACAATAACAATAACAATAATAATAATAGTAATAGTAGTAGTAGTAGTAATAATAATAATACCAATAATAATATTAATAATGATAATAATAAAGATGATGAAGAAGAAGTTGATGAGAACTTTGAGATGTGATATTGATGTAAGGATTAAACAAGGATAACAACAAATGTCAAGGCTAGAGGATCCACTAATGGTATTTCAAACAAGTATAGTATAAACTCTTTTTATTACTCAACTGGAAACCACACACAAAGGAGGTTCCAATCGGATTACAAATTGTTAACATGATTACATTAGTTATCTTATTCGAATAAAGCTAATACTTGTAAATGTTGTCAGGCATTCATGATTATAACTTATGTTAACAACAAATCAAGTTCCTTTCATAGCTCAGGTGTCGGTTATACCATACAGTATGGGCTATGAAAGTGCCAAGTATTTGTTGTACCAAGTGTTATACAACATAAATCTAGATTAACCATTTAACAAGCAAAGTATTAAAAGTGAACAAGATAACAAATATAAAGCATGTTAGTATCCAACATTAAGGTCCATGTTAAGTTTATATTATACTTATTCTTACACCATTAGTGTACCCTTTTCACCTTGACATAATTAACTTAGCAACACATAATGAAAGAAAGAAACATAAATAAACAAGGAAAGGAAATGAAAAACATAAGCAAGAAATTAATATAAGCAAAACTTAAGCATTACAAAATATAAAGAGAGAACAAGAGCATGATCTTGATCTGAACACCAAGATGCCTAAATACATGGCAAATGCCTCCTTTTATAGGCCAAAATTCGGAACTATTGATTTGTTGACTAATTGATGAGTGGGTGGCCACATCTTGACTTGGTGACAATCCTTATCTTCTTGTCTGCCAAAAACGTCATTGATGACGTCATAATCTGAACAAACTTCAATCATAAAAGTTCTAGAGAATTGTCTCATCTTTCCAGGGTAAAAATTGGAGATCATTTGGACTTCTAGAACTCGAGATATGGGCTGAACACTAAACAGTGTCTGGGCTGCAGGACAGATTCGGACTTCTTTGTTGTTGCTGCAATTTGGACTTGAAAACGGCCTTTTTAAATCTTGGGCTCCACATGAAGGTTGTAGGCCTATGTCTTAGCTTTCCATCCATATAAAATGGACCTAAATCCAAGATCTACAACTCCAGATATGACCCGATTACCGAACAGTGTTCAAGTTTGGACTGCACCAATCATCTCTTTTCTAAATTTGCCCATCTCTTTGTCCTTTCAATTTCAGTACTTCAACTCATCAATAAATTCTTTCATTTATGTGATAGGCCTGCATTTAAGATGAACATTTACCATAAATTAAAGGTATCTTATATTATTAGATATGTTATTATAAAACATGCTTTAGTTAAGGAGTTATTGATACTTCAAGTGCAAAATGATGATATAAAACCTTGATAAAAATGCACTTTTAAGTACTAATCACACCCCCCAACCAGCTTATTACTAGTCCCTAGTAATCAAAGCGTTAAAATAGAAAAACAATTTGCAAATTCCACAAAGCAAGGCATTCATCATTCAACTTCTATTAATCTATCCAGATAAACAAACTCTCTTTAAATATATCTGCTCAATACCTCTTAAACAAAATATTAATAAACCTTCATTTTAATGTGCTCAATATATGGAAACATAGATGATGGGGCTTTTATTGGAAGAAAACAATATTCTGTTCTAATGTTTAAGGTTAACTTCCTTGGGTTGGGATTATTATCTTCTTCTTTTTTTTTCAATATATATACATATACTTAAAACACAATGCATCTTTAACCCATGTAACGAGCTTTCAGCTAATGACTCCCAGACCAGTTGATCTTAGGGCATTAGGTGTTGAGACACCCCTACGAGCTTAATAACTCGGGTTGCAGATACTGATACGTAGATAGTGCAATGTTTGATTCCCTTAAGCTTTTCTCCTTAACCCATGTAACAAGTTTTGGGCCAATAGCTCCCAAGTCAGTTGACTTTAGGGTATTAGGTGTTAAAACACCCCTTCGGGCTTAATTGCTTAGGTTAGGGAGGCTTCGAAATCAAACTTATCTACGTTTTTATTATCATAATTTTTTTTTTTTGTTTTTTTGTTTTTTTGTTTTTTTTTTGAAATGAAAAGCATAGATTATCCCTATCCCTTAGTTGTTACCTTTAACAAAAGAACATAAATAATGTAATAATCCAATGTGCAACCCACAATCATATGTTAAAGTGTGTGTGTGAAAATGAAGGTTTAAGAATACTTGTTAAATGAGTATATGAGCAGAATCATGTGATAAGAATGCGAGAGTTTGTAAACCTGAATATTTCAAGAAGTATTCTAATAGGCCTTGTTATGAATATTGCAAATGACCATTAGAAAATGTTTACTAAGATGCGTCTCAAGAGTCAATAAAATTCCCCCTTACTCTGCCATCCTAGTAAGAACAGTTTAGCCAAATGGTTTTTTTTTTTTTTTTAAATACTACTACCCTCTCCCCCCAACCAAAACGAGACATTGTCCTCAATGTCCTAAGGTAGAAAGATAGAGTATAGAAGACATCACCTGAAACAACGAACACTGACAAACCTGAAACATACTTAAACAAATATAAGAAATAACAAAACAAAATAATATGCTAATAATAAAACCAAAAGACACAAGGATTCACAAACGAAGGCTCAAATCCAATCTAAGCTTTTTACGGCTTTCTGTAGTTGACCAATTTATGCGACTCATGGAAGGATCAATTACAGGGGTGAAAGATTGTAGTTTGTCGATCAATTGTTCAGCAGTAGCAGCAGAGATTATGATTTGTCGTGCCGAAGATGTTAGAAATTCCTGTTCCACAGCTTGATCAAGAAAAGACAACAAATTATCATAAAAACCATTAACATTGAGCAAACCTATAGGTTTATGGTGAATGTGAAGTTGGGCCCAAGAGGAAATATGAAAGATCTCTTCCAATGTGCCCAAACCACCTGGTAAGGCAATGAAGGCATCAGCATGGTTAAACATTGCATTCAATCGATCAGACATTGTGGAGACCTGTAGTTCCTCTCCAATTGTTCTTCCAATGATGTCCCCTTTTGTTAAAGCTTCGGGGACGACCCCCAAAACTTGACTACCTCCTAAAAATGCAGCTATTGCCACACCCCCCATTAACCCAAGGCTGCCTCCCCCATACACTAAATGAATCTTTTTCTCAGCTAGTACCTGACCAAGATGATTTGCTGCTTCCAAAAAAACTATTTCCTTCCCAGGACTGGATCCACCGAAAACGCAAATATTTTTTATGTGATAACTTGAGGGACCTGCCATTTCTACACACTTCTATATCTGTCTAATGTAAGGGTTGAGTAGAAATGAGGGGAAGGAAGAGAAGATTTTATAGATGAGGATTTGAAAATGCAATCATATCACCTAGATATAGGCCAGCTGGAGTCTCACACTCTCTCTCTCTCTTTATGTATTTATTTATTTATTTATTTTGAAAAGCATGTGTATGTACAGGTAGTTGTGATTGTGGCTCACATCTTCCCTTGGTTTTACGTCCAAGAACGGCTTAAACGCCCTCTATGGGTCGGGGATAGGCTTCCCATCCAGTTTTCTTAAAAACTGGCAAACAGGGTCTTTTTTTAGTCAGATTCCCAAGACTAAGTCGATCATGTTCTTTATGGAATTGTGGCCATAAATCATGAATAACACGATGCACATCTCCACTAGGATGCGTCTCAAGGGTTAATAGAAGATTATCTAAAGACCCCTTACTCAGGCCATCCTTAATGAATTGTATTTTATCTTCACGGTTTATAGATACCATTCCTAAAGAACGACATGTTGCATTACAAGTCCATCTGGCACATCTGTGACAGACTTTCAGTCGTTTTGCACGACGTTTCTTTGCAAAAGTGCTTTTACCTGTTCCAGGCATGTGTGAAATGAAAGAATTGGAGGACTCACCTGATAATCGGACCTTTGCTTCAATCAGCCAGCGAATATCCTCAGGAATTCCATGATTCATTAACAACCTCAATCTTGCACACCTAGCATGGTAAATTTTTGTAATCGCATTCTGAGGCAAAGCGGGAAAGTACTTTTTCAATTTTTCAAGAGTGGTGTCCATTTTCAAATGAGAATTGGAGAAGAGATTCAAAGAAGAGAGAAAGAGCAAGGAATTGCACAAATATATACAGATATCAGTTATTATGGGAAACTGAAAGAACCGACTGAAATCACGGAGTACCGTTATCCGCCATTTGACCGGGGTGAGAGAGACTAACAAAACAAAATTCACACCAAAAAGAAAACACAAAAACAATGTGAGAAAAACAAAATAATCAACCTTTATCTACAGGATCATTCAAACCAATGGATTCATTTTCACTAGGAAAATTATCAAAGTAAGCTTTCAAACGATGTCCATTTCCCTTAGAAACATTGTCATTCTTTGGATTCTCAATATCAAAGGCCCCATAAGGATACACATGTTTCTCAATAAATGGACCGCTCCATCTTGATCTTAGCTTTCCAGGAAATAAATGGAGTCGAGAATTATAAAGCAAAACTTTTTGACCAGTATCAACTTTTTGACAATTTTCACAAGTTTTGCAGAATGCATGTGTGTCCTTGAACATGGTGGGCCAATAAAATCCATTTTGTAAAATTTTCGCAGCTGTCTTTTTTGATGAGAAATGACTCCCACATGCTTCAGAATGACAAAGTTTAATGACATTACTTACCTCATTGTCAGGAATGCATCTTTGAAATATTTGATCAGGACAATATTCGAATAAGTAAGGGTCATCCCAATAAAATTTCTTCACTTCGTTCAAAAACTTACCTTTGTCTTCGGTACTCCAGTGAGTTGGCAAATCTCCTGTAGCAAGAAAATTGATATTTTTAGCAAACAAAGGCATTGAACTAAGAGAAAGTAAGGATTCATCAGGAAAGTAATCATCGATTGTTGTGATGTCGGATGTCGAATCTGTTGTCACTCTTGACAAAAGATCCGCATTAATATTTTCGGTGCCTTTTTCATCCGTGATTTCTTCCTGAGAATACATCATTTGCAAATCTTCAGATTCATCCAATTCAATTTTACTCAAAGTAGATTCAAGTTGATCATAAACTAATTCTTCAATAGAATCTACTTCTTGTAAATCATTATCATCTCCAGGTTGTTTGCAAATGTTGAAAATATTCATCTCCAATGTCATGTTTCCAAATGATAGCTTCATCAATCCATTCCTACAATTAATCAATGCATTAGAAGTTGCAAGAAATGGACGTCCTAAAATAACAGGAAATGAATTACATGCTTCAACAGGTTGTGTATCCAAGACAATAAAATCCACAGGGTAAATGAATTTATCGACTTGTACTAACACATCTTCAACTATTCCTCTAGGCACTTTTACAGATCTATCGGCAAGTAAAAGAGTCACAGAAGTTGGTTTTAACTCACCTAGATTGAGACTTTGAAAAACTGAATATGGAAGTAAATTCACACTAGCTCCAAGATCAAGTAAGGCTCTTTCAATTTTATGTTCTCCAATAAAGCAAGAAATTGTAGGACAACCAGGGTCTTTATATTTCAAAGCATTATTGTTTTGAAGAATAGAACTTACTTGTTCGGCTAAAAAGGCTTTCTTTTTCACATTCAGTTTTCTCTTCACAGTGCATAGATCTTTCAAAAATTTAGCATAAGAAGGAACCTGTTTAATAGCATCCAGCAAAGGTATATTGATCCTTACCTGTTTGAAAGTTTCAAAGATTTCAGAGTTGTGATTAACTTTCCTTTGTTTGGTCATGGCATGAGGAAATGGAAGTGCTGGCGGAGAATCAGTCTTTTCCTTGCAATGATCAGATTCAACCCCTTCCTTACCCTCAAAGATTGACTCATCATCATTCTCACAAGGTTCAAGAATGGGTTTTTCAATAACCTTACCACTGCGAAGAGTGATGACTGATTTTACGTGATCCATATGTTGGCTTCCCGAACTACTTGCATTTGCATGGTACTGCCCCTTGGGATTTTGTTGTGGTTGAGATGGAAACTTACCTTTCTCTTGGAAACTGAAAGCAGTTGTGAACTTTGCAAGAGTATCTTTAAAATCTGTCATGCTTTGAGCAAGTTGAGTGTTAATTGCCTCTTGCTTTTCCATAAATGCATGCAATGTTTCCTCAAGATTTCTTCTAGGAGGTGGAGCATAAGGAGGTGCATATCCATGAGAATTTTGGAAATTATGGTGTGCTTGAAACGGTGGCTGTGAAGTTTGAGCATTATTGTTCTCACTCTTCCAACTGAAATTTGGATGATTTTTCCAACCAGGGTTATATGTTTGCGAATATGGGTTATGGTTGGGCCTTTGGAAACTGTTTAATGCATGGGCTTGTTCATGGAGACATTCTTTAAAAGAAGGCAAGGTTGGACAGTCATTAGTTGAATGTTCGTTGGTTTCACAAATTTGACACGCAATGTCTTGAACAGATTTTAATTGACCACTTTTTTTCAATTCTAGTGCTTCGACTTTTTTAGCTAAAGATGCAAACTTGGCTTGGAGGTCATGATCTTTCCTAAGGTTGTGCATACCTCCACTAAATGTATGAGGTTGGGTTTTACTTGGTGCCTCATAAGTGCCTCTAGTGTCCCAATTTTGTGCATTTTCAGCGAGCAAATCTAGGTACTCCATGGCTTCATTAGGGTCTTTATCCTCAAAAGTTCCATTGCACATCAATTCAACCATTTGCCTATCTCTAGGAGTTAACCCTTCATAAAAATGTGAAACTAATCTCCATGTTTCAAAACCATGATGGGGGCAAGTATTAAGCAAGTCTCGATACCTATCCCAACATTGATAAAATGTTTCTCCTGGTTTTTGAGAGAAAGTAATGATTTGTCTTTTGAAAGAGTTTGTTCTGTGAGATGGAAAAAACTTCTTTAAAAAATGTTGTTGCATTTCATCCCAAGCACGAATGGATCCAGGTCTCAAATTTTGTAGCCATGTTTTAGCTTTATCTTTTAATGAAAAAGGAAAAAGCTTCAATCTAATGGTGTTCATGCTACAATTTGAGTCATTATATGTGTTGCAAACCTCCTCAAATTCCCTTAAATGCAAGTATGGATTTTCTAAATCTAAGCCATGAAAATATGGTAAAAGTTGAATAATGCCTGTCTTAAAATTAAAATGAGATGCATCAGGAGGAAAAACTATGCATGAGGGTGCACTTGTTCTTGTGGGATTCATGTGGTCTCTAAGTGTTCTAACCCGAATATTCTTATTATTCTCATTGTGAAGCGATTGGTTATCTTCTTCGGCCATATTTTCTGAAAATGATGAGGATACCCTACAAAGTCTACCACTTAATGTACGTGACCACACTCTCATGCACGTGCAGGAAGAGAATAAAAGAAAGAAAAGAAAAACAATAGAAAAAGAAACAACACAAAAGAAAAAAAGTTAAATACAAGAAAAGTAAAAAGAGAAAATAAAATAAACACTATAATTTGTACAAGAATTTACCTCCCCGGCAACGGCGCCAAAAACTTGACACGACCAAAAGATTGATGTCTTCTCCCAAGTGCAGGAGTGTCGAAGTAATAAATAACCCGGCAAGACCGGGGTCGAACCACAGGGAGGTTAATTGTATAAATTATAGATAACAACAACAACAACAATAGTAACAATAATAACAATAACAATAACAATAATAATAATAGTAATAGTAGTAGTAGTAGTAGTAATAATAATACCAATAATACTATTAATAATGATAATAATAAAGATGATGAAGAAGAAGTTGATGAGAACTTTGAGATGTGATATTGATGTAAGGATTAAACAAGGATAACAACAAATGTCAAGGCTAGAGGATCCACTAATGGTATTTCAAACAAGTATAGTATAAACTCTTTTTATTACTCAACTGGAAACCACACACAAAGGAGGTTCCAATCGGATTACAAATTGTTAACATGATTACATTAGTTATCTTATTCGAATAAAGCTAATACTTGTAAATGTTGTCAGGCATTCATGATTATAACTTATGTTAACAACAAATCAAGTTCCTTTCATAGCTCAGGTGTCGGTTATACCATACAGTATGGGCTATGAAAGTGCCAAGTATTTGTTGTACCAAGTGTTATACAACATAAATCTAGATTAACCATTTAACAAGCAAAGTATTAAAAGTGAACAAGATAACAAATATAAAGCATATTAGTATCCAACATTAAGGTCCATGTTAAGTTTATATTATACTTATTCTTACACCATTAGTGTACCCTTTTCACCTTGACATAATTAACTTAGCAACACATAATGAAAGAAAGAAACATAAATAAACAAGGAAAGGAAATGAAAAACATAAGCAAGAAATTAATATAAGCAAAACTTAAGCATTACAAAATATAAAGAGAGAACAAGAGCATGATCTTGATCTGAACACCAAGATGCCTAAATACATGGCAAATGCCTCCTTTTATAGGCCAAAATTCGGAACTATTGATTTGTTGACTAATTGATGAGTGGGTGGCCACATCTTGACTTGGTGACAATCCTTATCTTCTTGTCTGCCAAAAACGTCATTGATGACGTCATAATCTGAACAAACTTCAATCATGAAAGTTCTAGAGAATTGTCTCATCTTTCCAGGGTAAAAATTGGAGATCATTTGGACTTCTAGAACTCGAGATATGGGCTGAACACTAAACAGTGTCTGGGCTGCAGGACAGATTCGGACTTCTTTGTTGTTGCTGCAATTTGGACTTGAAAACGGCCTTTTTAAATCTTGGGCTCCACATGAAAGTTGTAGGCCTATGTCTTATCTTTCCATCCATATAAAATGGACCTAAATCCAAGATCTACAACTCCAGATATGACCCGATTACCGAACAGTGTTCAAGTTTGGACTGCACCAATCATCTCTTTTCTAAATTTGCCCATCTCTTTGTCCTTTCAATTTCAGTACTTCAACTCATCAATCAATTCTTTCATTTATGTGATAGGCCTGCATTTAAGATGAACATTTACCATAAATTAAAGGTATCTTATATTATTAGATATGTTATTATAAAACATGCTTTAGTTAAGGAGTTATTGATACTTCAAGTGCAAAATGATGATATAAAACCTTGATAAAAATGCACTTTTAAGTACTAATCACACCCCCAGTAGACAGAATATGAAGTTTCAATTGATTCTTAGGTGTTTTGGTAATGGTTCACTAAAAGTTGTATTTCTACGACAGAATTGAACCTCAAATTAAAATCTCAAGTAAACGATATCAAAATAAGCCCAAATTTAAT
The DNA here is from genome assembly GCF_000002775.5 of Populus trichocarpa. Classification (NCBI taxonomy): domain Eukaryota; kingdom Viridiplantae; phylum Streptophyta; class Magnoliopsida; order Malpighiales; family Salicaceae; genus Populus; species Populus trichocarpa. Next base: position 13,773,127 of record NC_037289.2, on the reverse strand, counting down.
ATGTGCTGCGATCTCACCCCCAGTATACAAAAGTTTAAGTTTCAATTGATTCTTTTGTTTTTGTATGGTAGAATGTAATCATCCTTCAAATTTCATCAAATCTCTTTCTTTCTTTTTTATATGCTACTGATATGATTAGAGATAGTAACAAGATGAAACATAATCCTGTTTTGATCTGCCTTAGCTTCCTAACCCAAACAAACTAACAATCTGATGTGAAGATGAAGGAAGGAAGGTTTTGTTATATGGTGATGAGGATCAGCACAACACCAGCGTAATCATGCTAATGACCCTTTGGAGATGCCAATTAGGCCAATTACAAGAGCTAGGGTAAAGAAGCTTAAAGAAGCCTTAAATGGGTTTCTACATAACATATAGAGCAAGATGGACCTAGAGGAGCTTGGGACATCTAAGGAGCATGAAGGACAACCTCTAATTCATCTAATTGAGGTCCAAGAGGATCCCAATTCGTGTGGAACAAGGGGCTAATGTGTCCGGCCCCAAACAAGCCTTGTTAGGCTTGTTTTTCCTAATGTTAAAAGGATGGAAAATCAGCAATCTATTCTCCTAATTAAGTAAGGAAGTTCGCCAAATCTTGTTCCTAAAGAGGAGAGGATTATTTAATGATTTTCCTAACCTAGGAAGGAAAGTAATTAAATCAGCAACAAAGGAGGAAATTTGTTTTTTTATTTGTCCAAATTAAACAAGGAAATCCAAGCTAATCAAGGACATCAAAGAGGACAGCAACACAAATTTTCCAAATCAGATTTCTCCTAGTTTATTTGGGAGTTCTTAAGGGTGACAAATCTGATTCTAGCATATTTAGGATGGTAATTTTTGGATTTTTATTTTTTTTTATTATTTTCTTCTTAGTCTTTGGGTTATTATTACTTATTTGGGTAAATTGTAAGTGGGCTTCATATAAGTCTACCTAAGGGAGGTCCATTAGGGTTTCTTTAAATCTAGAGTCAGTATAAATAAAGACATAATCAAACATGTAGGGGCTACACAATTTAGATTAATAGAACTTCTTGTATGTCGCACTTGTTGTGTGTTGGTGGGATAATCTCCCTTCCTTGATTGATATGGATCAGCCTAACCAAGCGTAATCATGCCAAGATCCCTTCCTTGATTGATATGGATCAGCCTAACCAAGCGTAATCCCTTCCTTGATTGATATGGGTCAACAGAGGTTGTACGAATTTTGTTATTTACTTTCTTTTAACTTGTGGACTTCCTATTTGGCTAGGATTCTTTTCCTAAAAGGATGTGGTAGCTTATTTTGGAAATCTACTAATTCTACAAAGATCTTTAATGGGCTGCAACATAGTTCCAAGTGTGGCAAGGATTCATAATTATTTCAGAATCCTTTTCTTACAAGGATTCCTTATTCATCCTAGCTACAAAACGAAAAGGAGACTTCAGAATAAATTCTACCTTCAGATCAGATTTCCTATTCTATTTGGGACTTTTTAATGGTGACAAATCTGATTCTAGCATATTTAGAATGGTAATTTTCGGATTTTTATTATTTTCTTCTTAGTCTTTGGGTTATTATTACTTATTTGGGTCAATTGTAAGTGGGCTTAATATAAGTCCACCTAAGGGGAGTCCATTAGGGTTTATTTAAGTCTAGAGTTAGTATAAATAAAGGCATAACCAGACATGTAAGTTACGCAATTCAGATTAATAAAACTTCTTATTTGCCGCACTTTGTGTGTGTGTGTGTGTTGGTGAGATAATCTCCCTTCCATGGTTCTCTAAAGAACTGAAAACAACTTATCGAATAACAATTGGCTTTGTGGCGACATCCCTATACTTCTCGTTCATGAATCAATACTTGTTGGGTGTGGGTTTTCCGTTTTCAATAGTGCTGGTGCCTAGATACAAGTTATCCTTGTGTCACACTCCTATCAAACTTGATTTACTTGGCTTTCCGGGAATTGATGTCTTTGCGTGACCACATGATCACGAGGTTTGCATCATTTGGAGTGGGAGAAAAAGGTGGATTGGATTTTTGAGTGCCATAACTATTCAGAGGCGAAGAAAGTGAAATTGGTAGTCATCGAATTCACGGATTATACACTGATTTGGTGGGATCAGAATGTGATTTGTAGAAGGACGAGTGGAGAGAGGCTGGTAGCGTCATGGGAGGGGATGAAAGTGTTGATGAGAAGGCGATTTGTGCCTAACTACTATTATAAAGATTTGTATCTGAAATTGCAGGGTTTGAATCAGGGTTCTAGGTCCGTGGATGAGTACTTTAAGGAGATGGAGATTGCAATGATTCGAGCCAATATGATTGAGGATAAGGAAGCTATTATGCGAATGTTGTAGAATTACAACATTGTGTGGAATTGAAGGATGATGCGAACCTTGTGATCACGTGGTCACGCAACCCTCAATCACAATTGAGATCTGATCTCGAAAAGCCGAAATAGGTGTGATAGGAGTGTGACACAATGGAAACATGTCCCAAGGCTTGGAATGAGTAGAATGACACCACGAAGCCAGTTAATCTTCGATAAGTCATATTCAGTTCGTTCAAGAACTGAAGAATGCAAGAAGTAATAATCATCAAAGGCTGCAGAATGTATTTAAATAGTTCTTAAAAGTAACCCTAATGGATCTACCTTTGTGGGCTGAACTGACCCACATACAAAACTAACCAAAAAACCCTAAACTGTAAAGCCCATAACCTGATCCAAACAAGCCTTGGATCAGAACAAAGTTCTATAAGCCAAAACATGAAAGAAAATAATAAAAATAACTGATTTGTCATTAAATACCACCAGCCCTTCTTTCCTTGGGTAGCTAGGATGGATAAGAAATCCTTATAAGAAAACGATTCTGAAACATTAATGAATCCTTGCCACACTTGGAGATTATATTGCAGCTTATTAAAGATCCTTGTGGAACTAGGAAATTCCCTAAACAAGCTCCCACATCCTTGGAGGAAAAGGATCCTTGCCAAATAGGAAGTCCACTAGTGAAAAAGAAGTAAATAACATAATTCGTAAGCCTATTCTGACCTATATCACAAGTCCTTTCCGAATGTGGATTCATATGAAAATGTGCCCCAATATAGACAAATACCTCTGGAATCTTATGGTTAAGTTTCAGCTCGATCCAACAGTTGGATTTGAAGTTATGCTCAATAGCGTAAAACTTAACGGTAAAAACTCTTACGCCAAAATCAGAATCTGACCTTGCTTGGGTCGTATCACAAGGCTGAACCGTATCAGAGGACATGGTCCATATGGCAATGAAGGTGGAGAGGCAAATAAAGAGAAGGGGTAGTGCATGTTTTCAGACCAATTTGGCTTCATCTTCCTCAACATGGAAGCCGAATCTGAAGAGAGAGGGGCATGTCCAACCAAAGCCTTATGCAAAGTCCGAACCACCTAAGGGGCAAAAAGGATGCTCATACGGATGTGACAGGTAAATCTGAATCTCAACCTACTCATGATGAGATATTAAATGTTTTAAGTGTTTAGAAAAGGGCCACGTTGCATCTCGGTGTCCAAAGCGAAGAGTTATGCTGACAATCACCTTGGTGGATTGTAGTGATAAGGGGGAGGCCTTGGTTATAAGGCAGACGCTGAACATGCAAATCAAAGAAGATGATGTAGATCAACAATGAAAAAACATATTTCACACTTGATGTCACATCCGAAACAAGGTATGTATTGACATCAGTAGCATGTATAAAAAAAGGAGAGATTAGATGAAATTTGAAAGATGATTCAATTTTACCGCAAACACACAACTCTTAGGGAACCATAAACAAACCACCTTATAATCAATTGAAACTTCATATTCTGTCTATTGGGGGTGAGATCGCAATATTTATAAAATTTGGGCATATTTTGATATCGTTTACTTGAGAATTTAATTCATGGTTCAATTCTGCCGCAAAAACACTACTCTTAGTGAACCATAATCAAACGACCTTATAATCAATTGAAACTTCATATTCTATGTATTGGGGGTGAGATCGTATCATATATTAAATTTGGGCTTATTTTGATATCGGTTTCTTGAGGTTTTAATTCGGGTTCTTCATCATCATAGAAGCCGAATCTAAGGAGAGAGGGTACTGTCCAAAAGCTAAAGTTGATGTCCCTATTGGTACCAAAGGTAAATCTGAAACTCAACTTAAACATACTCATAATAAATGTTTCAGGTGTCAAGGATATGGACTAAACAGGATGAGTTAGCATTATGCTTCGGAGTGTCCAAACAAGAGAATCATGATGATTAGAGATAATGGTGATATCAAATCTGAAAGTAACATATCTGATTTTGAAGGCATGCCACCATTGAAGGATAGTGATGGGGGTGAGTTAGCATTATCGGTTCACGTCAAGGAAGATGAAACTAATCAACAAGGGGAGAACATCTTCCATACGTGTTGCTATATACCAAGCAAGGTGTGTAGTTTAATTATAGATCGTGGAAGCTATGTTAATGTTTGTAGTACCACCCTTGTTAGTAAACTGAATTTGTGTACTGTTAAGCATGCTAAACCATATAGATTGCATTGGCTCAATGATAGTGGTGAAGTGAAAGTGACTAAACAGGTTTTGTGGTTCCATTTTTTATTGGGAAATATGTTGATGAAGTTATGTGCGATGTGGTACCAATGCAAGCAAGTCACATCTTGTTAGGGAGACCATGGCAATATGATAGGAAGGCAATTCACAATGGGGTTAAAAATAGGTATACTATTATAAAGGATAGTAAAACCATCACTCTTGCACCTCTTACACTCAAACAGGTGTATGATGATCAAATAAAGCTATAAAGTGAGCATGAGGCGATGAGAAGAGAAAATGAAGGTGAGGAACAAGGGGAGAAAAGACCATAAGATTCGGCCACCCATCCAAACACAAACAAATATTCCGTCAACACTCCAAACAGATCAGACAATTCGACCACTACTCAAAAACACTCAAATCTAGCTGAGAGTGGAGGAGTATAGTGTCAGATCGTGGTGTTAAGTTCCTTAGCTATTTTTGGAAGACTTTATAGGAAAAATTGGGAACTAAACTATTATTTTCAACAACTTGTCATCCTCAAACATATAGCAAACTAAGGTAGTGAATAGAACAATATCCCAACTGTTACAAGTTGTAATTCAAAAGAATCTGAAAAGTTAGGAAGAATGTTTGCCTTCCGTTGAGTTTTCTTATAATAGAACAATGCATTCGACCATTGACTTTCTCGCTTTAAAATTGTGTATGGGTTCAATCCACTTGCTCCTATGGACTTAATTCCTTTACCTTTTGAAGAAAAAATAAGTTTAGATGGTGAAAAGAAGGCAAAGATGGTGAGACAACTCCATGAGAGAGTTCGACTCCAAATAGAGAAAAAGAACAGACTATACGCTTCTAAAACAAATAAGGGACGTACACAGGTTGTTTTCTAACCCAGTGATTTGGTTTGGGTACACATACATAAGGAACGATTTCCTAACCAAAGGAAATCAAAATTACAGCCTCATGGTAAAGGTCCATTCCAGGTTTTAGAGAGAATCAATGACAATGCATACAAACTGAATTTAATTGAATGCACCATATATTAAATTTGGGCTTATTTTGACATCGGCTTATTGGAGGTTTAATTCTGCCGCAAACTAATCATACAAGGGATTTGGGTACCTAGACATAAGGGAACGACCTATAAATTGAGTTTTATTGTTTGCTTAGTATTGTAATGCTAAATATTGAATTTGAGATCATTTCGAGATCGTTTGGTCTGGGTTTCAATTCTGTTACGTAAAAATTGTGTAACAGGTTAGATTTGCATCAAGTTTCAAAACATGATCCTTACTATTTAGTTTTGTTCAAATCTTTTCTTTCTATTATATTTGGGTTATCTAGGAGTCAAGTAACTGTTTTCGCTAATATTCTCTTCTGTTTTATTTCGTGTCTTCATTTCGTCCACAATTCGTACGAATTTGCATTGCTACTCGCAAAATCGTAATCGTAGTTTTGTTTTGCTTTGTTTTCAGTATATTTATTGATTCTTGAGTCTGAAAATTATAATTAGAGTGCGCTGCAAAGGCTACTGACTTTGATTTGTGGATTTCAGTTCCTAAAGAACCAAAAGAAAGCAAGTTGTGAGGTAAAAGGCATTGTGAGCTTATTAGAGTGAAAAGCCCTGATTTTTTTGTGTGATACACGAGAGGTGTGAGGATATATTTTGTGCTACTAACCAAATTTTGCAGATTTAAAGAATGTCTAAAAACAACGAATCAGCGACACAATATGCTGACGTAGCTTTCCAATTGCGAGCCATAGGCCAACACCTTGAGCTGTTGTCTAGAACGTACAAGGATCTAAAAGATGAAGTGAATTCAATAAAGCAACAGAATGGTGGGGCTGATCGCCGAGGAAATAAGGTCCATATGGCCGTACGGAATGTCAGATCTGATTTTGACGAGTTTGTTGACGAAAACGCAAATGCGGGTGAAGATGACTATGATTTTGCATCTGCTGGCCGAGGAATCAGGTCTGGACCGAACAGGGCTAGGAGGACTGTGAATTTTCGTGGCATGGGCACTTATGAAAATATGGATGGGGACTTGGACACCATTAAATTGAAAATTCCCAACTTTCAAGGTAAAAACGATCCCGAGGCTTATTTGGAGTGGGAGAAAAAGGTAGATTGGATTTTTTATTGCCATAGCTATTATGAACAAAAGAAGGTGAAATTGGTGATAATTGAGTTTACGGAGTAAGATACTATCCAGGGAAGGTCAAATTCATATTTCGATGTAAAATATGCAACAATCCAGTTTTACGACAACATTCATAATTCTCAATCCGACCGCTGGATAAAGCTGAAATTTTACGTGGAGTCTCATGACATGTTTTCCTACCTTGGTTTAAAATTGTAGGTCAATCAAAGTTCAGAAAGGCATCGAAACACGGGTCAACAAAGGCTCTACGAATTTTGTTATTTACTTCCTTTTGACTTGTGGACTTCTAATTTGGCGAGGATTCTTTTGCTAAAAGGATATGGTAGCTTATTTTGGGAATCTTCTAATTCTACAAAGATCTTTAATGGACTGCAACATAGTTTCCAAGTGTGGCAAGTATTCATAAATGTTTCAGAATCCATTTTTTACAAGGATTCCTTGTTCATCCTAGCTATAAAAAAAGGAAAGAAGATTTCAGAATTAATTCTACCTTCAGATTTGATTCTCCTAGCTTATAAGAGACTTCTAAAGGGCAACAAATCTGATCCTATTATATTTAGGATATTAAATTCGGATTTATTATTGTTATTATTATTTTCTTCTTAGTTTAGGGTTTATTTATATTATTTGGGTTTAATTGTAAGTGGGCATCATATAAGTCACTATAAATAAGGGCATAACCAGACATGTAAGGTTACACAAGTTTCAGATCAATAAACTTCTTTGCTGCACTTATTGTGTACTGGTGGGATAATCTCCCTTCCTTGGTTCTCTAAAGGACTGAAAACGACTTTTGGAAGAACAACTGTCTTCGTGGCGTCATCCTTATACTTCTTGTTCGCGAATCAATATTCATTGGGTGGGGGTCTCCGTTTTCAATAGTGATGGTGCCTAGGTACAAGTTATCTTTGTGTCACACTCCTATCAAACCTGATTTACTTGGCTTTCCGGGAATTGGTGTCTTTGCGTGTGGGTTGCGTGACCATGTGATCACGAGGTTCGCATCATTCACTATCAGAGCTTGGTTCCATTAATCAGGTTATATCCTTCTGAAATCTTTGTTTCTTGTTGTTTCCGCAAAAATTCCTTAGTGTCCAATTTCTTCTTCTCCTTGATTTTGCAGCATATCAAAAAAAGAAAAAATAATTATTTCAATTAGTTACTGTACAAAATATATCAGTAGCATAAAAAAAAAGAAAAAAAAATCGTTCAAAGAGACATTTATTGGTTCTGCCGCAATAAGGGAAAATTGGACCAAATCAACTCAGAATTAGCTTAAATTTGATACGCTTATTAATGGGGCCCTAAACGCATCACATATTAAGTTTGGAGTCAATTCGATATCGGTTGCTTTGGTTTCATTTTTGGGTCTAATCAGGTCTGATTCTTACCCTTTTTGCGTCAGTATATCAAACCTTATCGTAAATTGCTCAAAATTCATATTCTTTCTATTTGGGTTGATATTGCACTATATCTGAAATTTTAACTCAATTGGATATCATTCACTTTAGGTTTCAGATTCAGACTTAACTCGTTGTAAACGAGTCTGTTTTGCGTCAACTTTTGAAATTCGCTTTCTTTGTGTTGTTTTCATTTCTTGAAGTATATTTTCAACATATCCAATATATTTGGGTGCTGTTTCATCATCTTTGCATATTTCGTTTCTGTTTTTATTCGAGTCTTCAATTTTGTTCATATTTCGGATAGATTCGCTTGCTACTCGCAAGACTATCATCGCAGTTTTGTTTTGCTTGTTTTTCTGGTTTTTATTGCTTCTTGAGTCATATATATATATTTAGATTGCGCTGCCAAGTTGGTTCTATTTGGTATTGGTTTGAGTTCTGCAAGAACTGCAAGAAGGTGAGACGAGAGGTGTGAGCATGTGAGGATATTAAGATTGTTTTACCACTAACCAATTTTTGCAGTTACTATCATGTCAGCGCAAAACAACACACCACCCCCTCCCGATGTAGAACTTAAATTCCAAATGCAAGCCATGACGAAGATGATGGAAAGCATGAATTCCGTGATGGGGAACATGTGTGACAGACTTGAGAAGGTGGGAAAACATGGTAATGTGGCTGGAACATGTACCCAAAACGTGAGAAAGGTTGGGGCTGAACCAAAATCAAACAATGACAGTGGGGCCAAAAGGCCAAGGTGGGCAGATTATGAGGATTTTGAGGTGGACGTTGATGATATTGTTGATGATGATTTTAAGGATGAGAGCATAGGCCATCAGGAAGGTTTTCGGCAGCCTAGACACTGAAGGGATTTCATGTATTTTGATGAGGTGTTATGGCAAAAGAAAAGGAGGATTCAAAAGGAGAGGTGGTATCAAATGGAGAGAAATAAAGAGATTAGTGTTCTAAAAAAAGAATCCAAGAGTCTATCCCGTTTTCTAAGGGAGATGAAGCAAGAACTTGATGTGTTAACGGCAACAGTCAATGTCCAGCAAGCTTCAGAAAGAGAGGAGAAAATACGCTGCAATGATGATATACGAAATAGAACGGCCGCTACTTTCATTCAAAGTTATTGGCGACGATTGTTAGCAAGAAAAGAACTCAAAAGGCTTTAAAAAGAGGCTAAGGAATTGTCTATTCAACTTGTTGGTGATTCCATAATGAATCATCTTGAAGAGAGAGGGAATGATACGATCCATGACAGGTCAAATTCAGATTTGACGTAAAATATGCAACTATCCAGTTTTACGGCAACAGTCATAATTCTCAATCCAACCCTGGATCGAGCTGAACTTTTACATGGAGTCTCCTGACATGTTGTTGTACCTTGGTTTAAAATTTCAGGTCAATCAAAGTTCGAGAAGACATCGAAACACCTGTATGAATTTTGTTATTTACTTGCTTTTGACTTGTGGACTTCCTATTTGGTTAGGATTCTTTTCCTAAAAGGATGTGGCAGCTTATTTTAGGAACCTTCTAATTCTACAAAGATCTTTAATGGGCTGCAACATAGTTTCCAAGTGTGGCAAGGATTCATAAATGTTTCAGAATCCTTTTCTTACAAGGATTCCTTGTTCATCCTAGCTACAAAAAAAAAGAAAGAAGATTTCAGAATTAATTCTACCTTCAGATTTGATTCTCCTAGCTTATATAGGACTTCTAAAGGGCAACAAATCTGATCCTATTATATTTAGGATATTAAATTCAGATTTATTATTGTTATTATTATTTTCTTATTAGTTTAGGGTTTATTTATATTATTTGGGTTTAATTGTAAGTGGGCATCATATAAGTCATTATAAATAAGGGCATAACCAGACATGTAAGGTTACGCAATTTTCAGATCAATAAACCTCTTTGCTCCACTTATTGTGTACTGCTGGGATAATCTCCCTTCCTTGGTTCTCTAAAGGACTGAAAACAACTTATCGAAGAACAACTGTCTTCGTGGCGTCATCCGTATACTTCTCGTTCACGAATCAATATTCGCTGGGTGGGGATCTCCGTTTCCAATAGTGCTGGTGCCTAGGTACAAGTTATCTTTGTGTCACACTCCTATCAAACCTGATTTACTTGGCTTTCTGGGAATTCGTGTCTTTGCACGTGGGTTGCGTGACCATATGATCACGAGGTTCGCATCAGAGTATGCATTGATTTGGTGTAATCAAATTGTAATCAGTAGGAGGAGGAATGTGGAGCGACCCGTTCAAACTTGGGGGGAGATGAAAGTCTTAATAAGGAGACGATTTGTGTCAAACCAATGCAAGCAAGTCACATCTTGTTGGGGAGACCATGGCAATATGATAGGAAGGCAATTCATGATGGGGTTAAAAATTGGTATACCATTGTAAAAGATGGTAAACCATCACTCTTGTACCTCTTACACCCAAACAGGTGTATGATGATCAAATAAAGCTAAAAGGTGAGCATGAGGCGATGGGGAGAAAAAATCAAGGTGAGGAACAAGGGGAGAGAAGACCATCAGATTCAGCTAGAACTCAAACCACTACAACCCATTCGGCCACTCATCCAAACACAAACAAATATTCAGCCAACACTCCAAACAAATCAAACCATTCGACCACAACTCAAAAACACCCAAATCTGGCTGAGAGTGGAGGTAAGACAAGAGGTGTGAAGAAAGTCAGTAAGGGTGATGAGAATTGTGTGGAAAAACTAAAGAAACAACCCAATTTTTATGCTAGAGAGGGTGAGGTCAGATCTGCATTTTTCACTAACAAGCCAATGATTTTACTTGTGTATAAAGAGGCTTACTTTAATACTAATGATCTTGACCATATTGTGCCTAGTGTTGCTATTGCTTTGTTGCAGGAGTTTGATGATGTGTTCCCCGACGATACTCCTAGCTGATTACCACCATTGAGGGGGAGAGAGCATCGGATTGATTTCGTACCCGGAGCTTCAATTCCTAACCGACCAGCCTATAGAAGCAATCCCGAGGAGACGAAGGAGCTTCAAAGGCAAGTTGATGAGCTGATGGAAAAGGGCTACATTCCTGAGAGTATGAGCCCGTGTGCTGTACCCGTGCTACTTGTGCCTAAGAAGGATGGAACATGGAGGATGTGTGTTGATTGCCGAGCCATCAACAACATAACGGTAAAGTATAGACACCCCATTCCTAGGCTTGATGACATGTTAGATGAGTTACATGGATCCTGTATTTTCTCTAAAATCGACTTGAAAAGTGGGTACCATCAAATTAGAATGAAAGAAGGTGATGAGTGGAAAACAGCATTTAAGACTAAGCATGGTTTGTATGAATGGTTAGTAATGTCGTTTGGACTTACAAATGCACCTAGTACGTTTATGCGTTTAATGAATCATGTGTTGCGTGCATTCATAGGTAAGTTTGTGGTTGTGTATTTTGATGACATTCTGATCTATAGCAAGCACTTAACTGAGCATCTTGATCATTTGCGTAATGTACTTAGTGTGTTGCGTAGTGAGAAATTGTATGCTGATCATCTTGATTATTTGTTCAAAGAGAATAGATTGTGTGTTCCTGCTAGTTCTTTGCGTGAATTGCTTATTCATGAAGCACATGGGGGTGGTTTAATGGGTCACTTTGGGGTTGCGAAAACCTTGGATGTATTGCATGAGCATTTCTATTGGCCAAAGATGAAAAGAGATGTGCAACGAATTTGTAAATAGTGCATTGCTTGTAGAAAGGCAAAATCTAGAATACAACCACATGGACTATATACACCATTACCTGTGCCTACTGAACCTTGGGTAGATATCTCTATGAAATTTGTTTTAGGTTTACCTAGGTCAAAGAAAGGTAGAGACTCTATTGTGGTTGATAGGTTTTCTAAAATGGCGCATTTCATTGCATGCAATAAAACGGATGATGCATCTCATATCGCAGACTTGTTCTTTAGGGACATTGTACGTTTGCATGGCATTCCTAAAGAGTATAATATCAGATCGTGAGTTCCTTAGCTACTTTTGGTAAACCTTATGGGGAAAGTTGGGAACTAAACTCTTATTTTCGACAACATGTCATCCTCAAACAAATGAACAAACTGAGGTAGTGAATAGAACATTATCCTAACTTTTGTGTGCTATAATTCAAAAGAATTTAAAAAGTTGGGAAGAATGTTTGCCTTTTGTTGAGTTTGCTCATAATAGAATTGTGCATTCGACCACTGGTTTTTCTCTTTTCGAAATTGTTTATGATTTTAATCCACTAACTCCTATGGACTTAAATCCTTTACCTTTTGAAGAAAAGGTAAGTTTAGATGGTGAAAAGAAGGCAAAGATGGTGAGACAACTCCATGAGGGAGTTCGACTGCAAATAGAGAAAAAGAACAGACGTTACGCTTCTAAAGCAAATATAGGACGCAAACTGGTTTGGGTGCACATGCGTAAGGAATGATTTCCTAACCAAAGGAAATCAAAATTACAGCCTCGTGGTGATGGTCCATTTCACGTTTTAGAGAGAATCAATGACAGTGCATACAAAATTGACCTTTCAGGTGAGTATGGTGTTAGTGCTACCTTTAATGTTGCTGATCTTATGTTGTTTGACACAGATTTTGATTCGAGGTCGAATCCTTTCGAGGAGAGAGGGGATGATGTGGACCAGCCCAGAAACACCAGCAAGGACCCATTACATGTTCCAAATGATCCAATGACTCGGTCCAAGACAAAGGCATTGAATGCATTGGTTTTGAATGTTTCAACCAAGTCAGAATTGAAAGGTCCATTAGATTATCAAGAGGAGACCCTAGTACATCTTATTCATATGCAACAGGGGTCCAACACAACCTTATTTGGGCCATGAGGTGAGGACAACAAAGGAATCAAAAGAATCCTACTACAACTTGGAAACAACATGGGTGGCTACCTTTTGCTTTTGTTTCTAGGATTAAGGGGCTGCATGGAAGGCTACAAATAAGCCTTGAATTAGTTCTGTGATATTTTACTTCCTTCTCTTCTTCTCATGGCAGAACATGGATTTAATATTAGGGGTTTTATTTATTTTGTTAGCTACAGCCCAAGGCTTGTTTGGGCTTAATTAATACTTTGTTTTTAGTTAGGATCCAAGGCTTGTTTGGATTAAGTTATGGGCATTTCAGTTTAGGGTTTTGGGTCAGTTTTGAGTGGACCTCATATAAGTCCACATAAGGGGTCTATTAGGGTTAATTTTTCAAGAACTATTTAAACTCATGTAAGCCAAATTTTGACAGCTTTGATGATCATTATTTCTGAAATTTTTAGTTTTAACGTGTGGGAGTGATTCTTGCATTCTTCAGTTTTTGAACGAATGGAATCTGACTTATCAAAGATTAACTGGCTTCGTGGCGTCGTTCCACTCAATCCAATAGTGTTGGTGCCTTGGGGCAGGTTTCCATTGTGTCACACTCCTATCAGACCTATTTCGGATTTCCGAGATCAGATCTCAATCTTGATTGTGGGTTTCGTGACCACGTGATCACGAGGTTCGCGTTAATATTAGGATGAAAGAAGGTGATGAGTGGAAAACAACATTTAAAACGAAACATGGTTTCGTATGAATGATTAATAATGTCGTTTGGACTTACAAATGCACCTAGTCAGTTTATGTGTTTAATGAACCATATGTTGTATGCATTCGTATTTGTGGTTGTGTATTTTGATGACATTCTGATTTATAGTAAGAACTTAACTGAGCATCTTGATCATTTGCGTAAAGTATTTAATGTGTTACGTAGTGAGAAATTGTATGCTAATCTTAAAAAATGTACCTTTTGCATGGAGAAAATTGTGTTTTTTTGGCTATGTTGGAACTGCATAAGGTATCAAGATGGATGAGGAGAAAGTTAAGGCCATCCGAGATTGGCCTCCACCAAAATCAGTGAGGTAAGGAGTTTTCATGGGTTAGCTAGTTTTTGTAGGTGTTTTGTGAAAGATTTCAGTATATTAGTTGTACCCTTGAACGAAGTTGTTAATAAATCAATTTGGTTTAAATAGGGGGAGGAAAAGGAATTGGCTTTTGTTCTTCTGAAAGAGAAATTATGCTCTGTACTTGTTTCATCTCTACCTGACTTTACAAAAGCATTTGAAATAGATCATTTGCATGGCATTCCTAGGAGTATAATTTCTAATCGTGAAGTTAAGTTTTTTCGCTGCTTTTGAAAAACTTTGTGGGGAAAGTTAGGAACAAAGCTTTTATTTTCAACAACTTGTCATTCATACAGATGGACAAATTAAGGTAGTGAATAAGACTTTATCACAATTGTTGTGTGTTGTAATTTAAAAGAATCTGAAAAGTTAAGGAGAATGTTTTGCTTTTTGTTGAGTTTGCTTGTAATAGAGTGTGCATTCTACCACCGACATTTCTCCTTTTGAAATTGTTTATGGGTTTAATACTAGTACTCCTATGGACTTAATTCCTTATCCTATTGAAGAAATTGTAAGTTTAGATGGTGAAAAGAAGGCAAAAAGGGTCCAACAAAGGCATTAGAAGGTTCGGTTTTAGATTGAGAAGAAGAACAAGTTGCATGCTTCTCAAGCCAATAAAGGGCGTAAACAGGTTGTTTTCCAACTAGGTGATTGGATTTGGGTGCATATGCATAAGAATCGATATCCTAACCAAAGAAAATAAAATTACAGCCTCGTGGTAATGGTTTATTTCAAGTTTTAGAGAGGATCAATGACAACGCATACAAAATTGATCTTCCAAGGGAGTATTGTATTAGTGCTTCTCAAGCCAATAAAGGGCGTAAACAGGTTGTTTTCCAACTAGGTGATTGGATTTGGGTGCATATGCATAAGAATCGATATCCTAACCAAAGAAAATAAAATTACAGCCTCGTGGTAATGGTTTATTTCAAGTTTTAGAGAGGATCAATGACAACGCATACAAAATTGATCTTCCAAGGGAGTATGGTATTAGTGCTACCATTAATGTTGTTGATCTTACTTTGTTTAACACAGGTTGCGTGACCACGTGCTCCCGAGTGATGAGGTACGATGCGAACCTCGTGATCACGTGGTCACGCAACCCACAGGCAAAGACATCAATTCCTGGAAAGCCAAGTAAATCAGGTTTGATAGGAGGGTGACACAAAGATAACTTGTACCTAGGCACTAATACTATTGGAAACGAAAAACCCCCACCCAACAAATATTGATTCGCGAACGAGAAGTATAAGGATGATGCCACGAAGCCAGTTCTTCGATAAGTCGTTTTCAGTTCTTTAAAGAACCAAGGTGATGCGAACCTCGTGATCACGTGGTCACGCAACCCACATGCAAAGACATCAATTCCCGGGAAGCCAAGTAAATCAGGTTTGATAGGAGGGTGACACAAAGACAACTTATACCTAGGCACCAACACTATTGTAAACGGAAAACCCTCACCCAACGAATATAGATTCACGAATGAGAAGTATAATGATGACGCCACGAAGCCAGTTGTTATTCGATAAGTCATTTTCAGTTCTTTAGAGAACCATAGAAGGGAGATTATCTCATCAACACACACACACACACACACACACACACACAGAGACACACACACAAAGTGCGACAAACAAGAAGTTTTATTAATCTGAATTGTCTAACCCTTCATGTTTGGTTATGCCTTTATTTATACTGACTCTAGACTTAAATAAACCCTAATGGACCCCCCTTAGGTGGACTCATATGAGGCCCACTTACAATTGACCCAAATAAGTATAATAACCCAAAGACTAAGAAGAAAATAATAAAAATCCGAGAATTACTAAATATGCTAGAATCAGATTTGTCACCATTAAAAAGTCTCAAATAGACTAGGAAATCTGATCTAAAGGTAGAATTAATTCTGAAGTCTTTTTTCCTTGTTGTAGCTAGGATGAATAAGAAATCCTTCTAAGAAAAGGATTCTGAAATATTTATGAATCCTTACCACACTTGGAAACTGTATTGCAGCCCATTAAAGATCTTTGTAGAACTAGGGGATTCCCAAAACTAGCTGCCATATCCTTTTAGAAAAACAATCCTAGCCAAATAGAAAGTCCATAAGTCACAAGAAAATAAATAACAAAATTTGTACAGCCTCTGTTGACCAGTATTGTGGTGCCTTCCCAAACTTCGATTGACCTAAAATTTTAACTCAAGGTAGGACAACATGGATGGAGACTCCATATAAAAACATAAAAGTTCAGTCCGATCTAACAGTGGGATTGAGAATTATGACTGTTGCCGTAAAACTGCATAGTTGCACATTTTACATCAAAATCTGAATTTGACCTTGCCTGGATCTTATCACAAGGAATGAAGATTATCCTACCAACACACAACAAGTAAGGCAAACAAGAAGTTTTACTAATCTGAATTGTCTGACCTATATTTATACTGACTCTAGACTTAAATAAACCCTAATGGACCCCCTTTAGGTGGACTTATACGAGGCACACTTACAATTGACCCAAATAAGTAATAATAACCCAAAAACTAAGAAGAAAATAATAAAAATCTGAAAATTACTATCCATATGCTAGAATCAGATTTGTTACCATTAAAAAGTCCTAAATGGACTAGGAAATCTGATCTAAAGGTAAAATTAATTCTGAAGTCTTCTTTCCTTGTTGTAGCTAGGATGAATAAAGGAATCATTGTAAGAAAAGGATTCTGAAACATTTATGAATCCTTGCGGCACTTGAAAACTATGTTTCAAGCCATTAAAGATCTTTGTAGAACTAGGAGATTCCCAAAACAATCTACCACATCCTTGTAAGAAAAGGATCCTCGTCAAATAGGAAGTCCGTAAGTCAAAAGGAAGTAAATAACAAAATCCGTACAGCCTGTTCTGACTTTTATCGCATGTTCTTCTCAAACTCCTATTCAACTGAAACGTTACCCAACATAGACCAATAACTCCAGAATCTTCATGTCAAATTTCAGCTCGATCCAATGGTTGGATTTGGAGTTATGATTGATAGCGTAAAATTGGATAATAAGAAATTTTACGCCAAAATCTGAATTTGACCTTAGTTAGATCGTATGATTCCCTCTCTCCTTTAGATTATTCATCCTCGAATCACCAACAGGTTTGATGGAAAATTCTTTAGCCTCTTGTTTCAGCAGTTGGAGTTCTTTTCTTGCACGCAATTACCTGTAACAACGTTGTATGAATGTAGTTGCCGATAATAATTTCAAATATGCATGTCTTCCCATCCACTTGCGTGTATATTTTTGAAAGATAACCATTACTATCCTCTTTCGTTTGTTATCCCTTTGAAGCTGAGTTGAAGTTCTCTATTCTTCACATTCTTTATTTGTTTCTTTATAAACCTTTGCAAATCGTTCAGGCTCGCGCTCTTTATCTAACATCACAAAAGCATTATGAGCATAAATATTTGAAACTCGTAACCTCCGTTTCTCTTCCTTACTAATATTGAATTTCCTCCAATCAACGCACCTTGGACTTTCGGCCCTACCGCTACTATTTGCTTTTAGTTCATCCTCAACCTTCCTCACGTCTTGGGTGCTTGTACCTGGCTCATTACCATGTCTCTCCACCCTATCAAGTCTGTTACACACTTTCCCCATCACAAAATTCATCCTCTCCATCATCTGCGTCGTGACTTGCATTTGGAACTTAAGATCTCCCTCAAGAGGAGGTGGTGTGTTGTGTTGATCTGACATGATAGTACCTCCAAAAATTAGTTAGTGGTAAAAAAAATCCTCACGTCGCTCGTGTTTCCCTCAAACACTCTTAATATCCTCACACCTCTCGTCTCACCTTCTTGCAGTTCTTGCGGAACTGAAACCAACACCAAAAAGAACCAACTTAGCAGTGCAATCCAAATATGTATATTTGACTCAAGAAGCAATAAAAACCAGAAAACAAGCAAAATAAAACTACGATGATAGTGTCTCGCGAGTAGTAAGCGAATCTATCAGAAATATGAACGAAATTGAAGACTCGAATAAAAACAGAAACGAAATATGCAAAGTGATGAAACAACACCCAAATATGTTAGATATATTGAAAATCTACTGCAATAAATGAAAATAATAGAAAGAAAGTGAATTTCAAAAGTTGACGCAAAATATACTCGTTTACGACGAGTTAAGTTCGAATCTGGAACCTAAAAGTAAATGATGTCCAATTAAGCTACCATTTCAAATATAGTGCGATTTAAATTCAAATATACAGAATATAAAGTTTGAGCAATTTATGATAAGGTTTGATATACTGACGCAAACACGTTATGAATCTGATTAGACCTGAAATTGAAAACCAAAGAGAACAATATCCAATAGACCCCAAAATTAATATTTGGTGCGATTAGGACCCCGGTAATCCGAGTATAAAATTTGAGCTCATTTAGAATTGATTTGATCTAATTTTCTCTTATTTAGTTTTCTGCGGCAGAAATCAATAAACGCCTTTTTGAACGATTTATTTTTTCTTTCCTTTTCTCTTATTTTTTTATGCTACTGATATATTTTGGACAGCAAGAGAATGAAATAATTTTTTTTTATATGCCGCAAATTCGAGGAGAAGAAGAAATTGGACACTAAGGAATTTTTACGGAAACAACAAGAAACGAAAATTTTATAAGGATGTAACCTGATTGATGGAGCTAAGCTCTAATACCAAATGATGCGAACAGATTAGTACTTAAAAGTGCATTATTATTAAGGCTTTATATCATCATATTATACTTTCAGTATCATTAAATTCCCTAACTTAAGCATGTTTTATAATAACAAGTCTGATAGTATAAGATGACTTTAATTTATGGTTTCAAAGGATTGATTGATATGATTAACTATTGAAAACAAAAAAAACAAAGAAAGGGCTAAGGTTAGAGAAGAGATGTTGGATCAAAGTAGAACATCATTTAGTCATTTGATCATATCTCAGGTTGTGGATCTTGGATTGATGTTTGGTTTATTATTCTGGAAAGTTAAGACATAGGCCTACAACTTTCATGAGAGTGGAAGACCCAAATCTGTCGTTTTCAAATTCAAAGCTTGGCCACAAAAGAGAAGTCAGAATTTCCAACGGGAGTTATAGAAGGCAAAATGACGTAACATTTGGTGGGTGGAAAGATAAGACAATTTTCAACAACTTTAATGAGGACCACCTGCTCAAGTTCTGATGTTAGCAATGACATTTCACCCAGATAAGAGCTTGAGGGCTATCCACCACGTCCACCAGAAGCACTACTCAGTATTTTAGCCATATCTCGAGCTGTAGTGATCCAAATAATCTGAAATGTTGTGGGTGGAAAGCAGAGATTATTTCCAACAACTTTCATAAAGAACACTTTGCCAAATTATGATTGCATCAATGTCATTTCATCCAAAGCCAAAATGCTTGAGTGCTGCTGACCACCAAGTCCATTAAATCAATAGTTGGCCACTACATCAATAATCAATTACCAAATAAATAGTTCTAAATTTTAGCCTATAAAAGGAAGCATTTGCCATTCATTTAGGCATCTTGATTCTTAGATCAAGATCATGTTCTTGCTTTCTTTGTATTTTTGTAGTGTTTAAATTTTATTTCATGTTATAGTAGTTTCTTGTTTATGTTTTTCATTTCCTTTACTATACTTAGTTAACTATGTTCTTATCTTATTTATTTATGTTCTTCTTCTTCATAATGTCTAGCTAAGTTAATTATGTCAATGTGAAAAGGTTTCACTAATGGTGTTATATAATATAAACTCAACATGGACTTCAATGTTTATATCCATGAAAGTTTGATATTAACATGTCTTATCTTTTTATCCTATCAATCCTTAATACCTTGCTTATTAAACGGTTAATCTAGATTTGATGCGGATCAGCCCAACACGTAATCATGCCAACAACCCATTAGAGGTGCCAATTGGGCCAATCACAAGAGCTAGGACAAAGAAGCTTAAAGAAGCATTGAATGGGCTTAACATACGGAGCAAAATAGACCTAGAGAGGCTTGGGACATTTAAGGAGCATGAAGGACAGCCTTTAATTCATCTAGTTCCGGTCCAAGAAGAGCCCAATTCATGTGGAACAAGGGGTTGATGTGTCCGGCCCATACCAGCCTTGTTAGGCTTGTTATTTTTCCTAATGCTACAAGGATAAAAAGTCAGCAATTTATTCTCCTAATTAAGTAAGGAAGTTGGCCATATCTTATTCCTAAAGAGCGGAGGACTATTTAATGTTTTTCCTAATTTAGGAAGGAAAGTAATTAAATCAGCAACAAATGAGAAAATTTATTTTCTTATTTGTCCAAGTTAAACAAGGAAATCCAAGCTAATCAAGGACATCAAGTGGGGGTGGCAACACAAATTTTCCAAATCAGATTTTTCCTAGTTTATTTAAGACTTCTTAAGGGTGACAAATCTGATTCTAGCATATTTAGCATGATAATTTTCGGATTTTTATTATTTTTATTATTTTCTTCTTAGTTTTTGGGTTATTATTACTTATTTGGGTCAATTGTAAGTGGGCTTCATATAAGTCCACCTAAGGGGGGTCCATTAGGGTTTCTTTAAGTTTAGAGTCAGTATAAATAACAGCATAACCAAACATGTAAGGTTACGCAATTTTCAGATCAATAAACTTCTTTGCTGCACTTATTGTGTGTTGGTGGGATAATCTCCCTTCCTTGGTTCTCTAAAGAACCGAAAATGACTTATCGAAGAACAACTGTCTTCGTGGCGTCATCCTTATACTTCTCGTTCATGAATCAATATTCGTTGGGTGGGGGTCTCCGTTTCCAATAGTGCTGGTGCCTATGTACAAGTTATCTTTGTGTCACACTCCTATCAAACCTGATTTACTTGGCTTTCCGGGAATTGGTGTCTTTCCGTGTGGGTTGCGTGACCATGTGATCACGAGGTTCGCATCAAGATTTGTGTTGTATAACACTTGGTACATCAAATGCTTGATCCTTCATAGTCTTCGGCCAACATCGTTGTTATGAGAGGAACTTGATTTGTTGTCAATATAAGTTAGCGTCATGAATACCTAAAAAAAATTATAAGTATGGTGTTACGTAAATAAGATGATTAATATGATCATGTTGATAATTTATAAAGAGTTTATACTTTATTTATCTTTAATACTACTAGAGGATCCTCTAACTTTGACAATTGTTTTATCTTTGTTTTTATCCTTACGTTAATATCACATCTCACAATTCTCTTTGACTCTTTATTATTATTATTATTATTAGTATTAATTTATATAGTTAATCTCCATGTGGTTTGACCCTGGTCTTGCTGGGTTATTTATTACTTTGACACTCCTGCACTTGTAATAAGACATCAACTCTTTGATCGTGTCACGAACCTCGTGATCACATGGTCACGCAAAGACACCAATTCCCGGAAAACAAAGTAAATCAGGTTTGATATGTGTGTAATACAAAGATAACTTTTATCTAGGCACCAATACAATTGGAAACGGAAAACCTCCACCCAACGAATATTGATTTGCGAACGAGAAGTATAAGGATGACACCACGAAGCCAGTTGTTCTTCGATAAGTCGTTTTCAGTTCTTTAGAGAACCAAGGAAGGAAGATTATCCCACCAACACACAACAAGTGCGGCAAAAAAAGTTTGTTGATATAAAAATTGCGTAACCTACATGTCTGGATATGCATTTATTTATACTCTCTAGACTTAAATAAACCCTATTGGGCGCCCCTTAGGTGGACTTATATGAGGCCCACTTATAATTGACCCAAATAAGGAATAATAACCAAAAGACTAAGAAGAAAATAATAAAATAATAAAAATCCAAAAATTGCTGTCCTAAATATACTAGAATCAGATTTGTTACCGTTAAGAAATCCCAAATAGACTAGGAAATTTGATCTGAAGGTTGAATTAATTCTGAAGTCTTCTTTCCTTGTTGTAGCTAGGATGAATAAGGAATCCTTGTAAGAAAAGGATTCTGAAATATTTATGAAACCTTGCCATAACTTGAAAACTATGTTGTAGCCCATTAAAGATCTTTGTAGAACTAGGAGATTTCTAAAACAAGCTGTCATATCCTTCTGACTTAAATCGCATGTTCTTTCCGAACATGAAGGACAACCTAGAGAGCATGAAGGACCTAGAGGAGCAAGATATGGAGCAAGATAAACCGAGGGGAGCTCGGGACGCCTAGGGAGAATGAAGGACAACCTCTAATTCATCTAATCCAAGTATAAGAAGAGCCCAAGGGGTCCATTAGGGTTTATTTTAATCTAAATTAAGTATAAATAGAGTCATAACCAGACGTGGAGGGCTACGCAATTCAGATTAATAAAACTTATTTGCCGCACTTTATCGTGTGAGTTCGTGAGATATTTTCCCCTTCATGGTTCTTTAAAGAATTAAAAATGACTTATCGAAGAATGATTAACTTCATGACGTCATTTTTATACTTCTCGTTCGTGAATCAATATTCATTGGGTGGGGGATTTTGTTTTTAATAGTGTTGATGCCTAGCTACAAGTTATCTTTTCTATTTCACTTTGGTTTGATAATTGGCACCATTTGGGCCCCTTGATCGAGTTCTTTGGAGACAAGATTATCATGGATTTTGACTTGGGGAGGGATGTGAGGTTGAGTTGTATTATTGCTAGTATGAAGTGGATTTGGCCTCCTCCTAGATGCCTCGAGTGGATTGAACTTATTCGATGTACTCCCTCCTCCTGAATTTTGGTTTATTTGTTTTGTGGATTTCTAATTTGTTTTGGACGTCCTATTATGTATGGGAACATTACTTATTTTCTTTAAATATTAGGAGTTATTATTTTTTTTATTTTCTTGTTAAGCGAGGAGAAAACACAACAAAGAAACTAAAAGAATCCTACTACAACTTGAAAACAACTTGAACAAACTTTTCCTTTAGTTTCTAGGATTAATGGGTGTTTTTATTATCACAGTGATCAGTTGTTGACAAGGATTAGTCAAAGCACAACTGGAAATAATGAAGAGCACATGTCAATGCTTTGTTTATTGTCGCGGTTCCAAGTTTCAGCCAACATATTCTCCATCATGGAACAATAATTGGTCATTAGCCCGGCGGTTCGGGAATTGTTTTTTTAATAATTGTGCATTGCAGTACAATCAATGAGTTTGTAGCTCAAGGATTTCTTATAAACGCAAGAGGGGTAAGATCTTTGTAGCTCAAGAATCCCTACCGTTAGATTTTTTATAATGAAAAGATAAAGTATAGCAGTCCTGGGGCAGACATGCCTAGTCTAGTGACTCTAGTCTGCAGCCGAAGCCTCCAGGCGGGTGTGTTTCGTATTGCGGTTGCTGTCGTGGTTGTGGTTTTAAAAAAGTTGTTTTATAAAAAGTACTTTTAGTTGAGGTTGGTTTGGAAAAATATATGTTTGGTTAAAACTGTGGTTGAAATTGAGGTTGAACAAAAAGTAGTTTAATGTGTTTGGTTAAAAAAATATTTTCAAATTGAGGTTATAAAATAATTAAAAAATATTTTAAATTTAAATATTGTAGATTTAACTACTATTATTACATCATGAAATAAATAATATTGATATCAAATATTTTTTATTATTCCATTAAACTATATGCAATGTCATCACATACGAAATCTATGATTACAATGACTATATTTTTCATGGTTTCTTAAGCACGCAACAACAAAAACTGAATTTTTTGTTACGTCATCAAGCGATCTCCTTCTAATTTTTTGAATAAAACACAATTAAAATAAAAATAAAAACTGAATTTTTTTTTAACTTGGTCGGACCCGGCAAGAACATAATTGGAATTGCGATCAAATTCCACAAATACTACGTCATCATGCGATATCCTTCTAAATTATGTAGTGTTATTAAAAAATATTAAATACTATTTTTTGGAGTAAAACTCAATTTTTTTTAAAAAAATTTACAATTTCATTACGTACAAAATTCATTCGATAAGAACTACAGTTTTCATGATTTTTTGAGCGTGCAATAAAATTAGGTAAAATATTATCAGGAATAAAATTGAGATTACAATACGAGTAAATTTAATTCACCTTAAACTAATTTTTTAAAAAAACAAAAAAATAATATTGTTCACGTTCACGTGAATAGTGCGAGTGAAATCACTTAACTGCACTAGTTTTTTAGAAGAAAAAAAAACTAAACTTTTCATGTGAACAGTGCGAGTGAATTAATTCACTCGCACTGGTTTTCGAAATATAAAAAAAAATTGTTCACTTTAGTGAACACTGCTACAGTGGAGCCATGCTCCACTGTTGAGGTTTCTCCCAGACTCTACAAAATGCTGCTTCTCCGAAACCTGCGGTGCCATGTGGGTCCTACGTGTTGAAAACACTTTTATTTTCTTAACCAAACGTTTATTAGCGAGGCTGCGGGTGAACCTCACCCGCAACCATGTTACTAAACGAGCACTAAATCCATTAACAAGAAACATCAATTCCTATAGACCTCAGTGTACGACAGATCTTGATCGGTGAAATTGTGGATTGGACTGAGAACCTATTTTCACTTCAAACTATAGTTTTGAAACCCAACCCGGTAGTTGACCTGGTCTAATAATTAGGGCACGGGTCAGATGGGTTGATCCGGGTCAACCCGGGTTAAACCAAAAAAAAGAGGCAAAGAATAAAAAAAAAAACTAAAGAGAGATGGCATCTTTCCATCTATGAGACTAATTAACATTTTTTTTCTCTTGATATGTTAGGTTGCCATCGAGTTGCGTAAATTTTCAAGGCCTCCCCTAGAAGACTAGATGGCATCTTACCACTGGACTTGACTGCTATCATGGTTCTTCAATACAGGTCTATGCCTAATTCTGCCATATATTCAGCCAACCACCCTTTACTAGGCAGTTTATGTCTCTGGCTCTCCGCATAAGTAAACCTTTCCTGATCCATGTCAACCTAACAATGGAATAAATTTTAAGCAAACCACTGTTTGCAGCACCAAGGCATACGTTACCTGTCTCACTCCAATAGCCTGTACCAGATCTCCCAGCAGGAACATAGTCAGAAGAACTTAAATCTTTACCAAAGATTATATCCATTGCTTCTTCAAAGGTACAACCACCTGAATACTCTGTTCCACTAGTCTTTGATCCAATTTGTTAACTAGAGAACCTAACGGCTGAGCGACCGTAACATAGCCCTTAAGGAACACAATCATGAGAAAATGCAGTGTTGTTCTTATATTCAGAATGTGTGTTTGAGGATGAAGTGCTATAATTACTTATGTAAATAAAGAATGAATCCACTCATCTCTACTGGAAAATTTGTCCGCTTCTTGAGTGTCTTCTAACTCTTCTAGTTGAGCTTGAAGAGAGGACAAGGAATCCTTCGTTGATAAGAAAGTGTTGGATGAGAGTACAAGAAGCAACAGCAAGCGACGTAGTTTCACATTTATGTATATTTTTTAAAAAAGGGTCGGGTCTCAGCCGAGTTTACCCGGGTCGTCTGGGTTCCGGGTCGACCGGGTTTCACCGGGCCAACTCCCCGACGAGTTTTTACTTAGACCCGGATCAGTTCCAAGCCCGGGTTGGCCGGGTCCCGGGTTGATCCGCCGGGCCGGTCTGGATTTCAAAACTATGCTTCAAACACTCTCTATCCATGTAAAATTCACCTTCTGAATTTTTCTTTTTCTAGTTTTTTGTGAGTCGAACTTATTTCATCATTAATGTAAGAATATTGTTTAGTTTACAATTAAATGTTTTATAGGCTACTCCAAAATCTATATATATTTGCCTTGTAGGCATACTTTTATATTTCAGTGTGAAGTATGTCAACCAGAAAAGATAATATTGTATTAGTTGAACTACAACTTTAGGAAGTGGACGTAAAATTTATGAGCTTATAGCATGATGCTATATATATATATATATATATATATATATATATATATATATATATATATATATATATATATATATATTTGTTGTTTAAAGATTATTTTCTATTCATACTACAACTCATTGAAGTTTTGGGTTTTTATATTAAAAAAATAGTTTTGACGAGGCAACTTGACATGGATAATAATGCTATTAGTGCATTATGCACGTGTAACCTTATCATTAGACAAGTATTGTCAGGGAAAGTTTTTTGAACATAACTTCAATGAGTTGATCTTTCGCTACATTTTCACAACTCCACTTGGACAAAGTAGTCTCTGGGACGGGGAGAGGATAATGGGAAATGACGAATCAATACATTTATTTTCATGAATATGCAATCTCGACGTATGTGGTGTGTGATAGACACCAATGGTCTTAATTTGCACAAATTACGTGACTGCCCTTGACAGTCCTCTTAGAAACTAGCAGTCTTGTCTGGTTCTCCTTCAGCTAATTTTTACCGTTGCAGTGGTATGTAAAAATTTCCTTCTGAAAAGCTCGTGTACAAGATTACAATAAAAGAAAGAAACGAAAAGAACACCAAAATCTTTATGGCCATCCTTCTTTTTGTATTCAAAGATGATGTGGAAATATTTACACCAATTATTTAATTTCTAGCAAATCTAATATTAAATAATAAATTATTATTATTATTACTATTATTGTTACTACTATCATTATTATTATCATTATTATAGCTATAAATATTTACCATTAATAATAAGTAATATTATTGTTGTTATTATTATTATTATTATTACAATTATTTTTACCTCCACCACCATCATCACTACTATTACTGCTTGACCGCTTTTTATGTTCGGCTTGTTTTAACTCGCAAGTGCACGAGTGTGCGATGTAACAATTAACTCGGTAAGATCGAGGTCATATCCACAGAGAGCTAGATCTGGAAATTAAGTTAGGTAACAAAAAAACTCAAGAGAAATTAAATTAACAATAACTTGGTTGAAAATGATTGATGGATTTGTTTTCAAAGATGAAAAAGTGTAAATAGATTTTAAATAACAAGAAAAGGTAAGTCTTGGTCCAAATCAATTTTAATGGTGATGTATTGGTGATTCCTTCAACATATATAAGATAACTCAACCTAATATCAACGATGGTGATATTAGATCGGAAGATATTACAATGAAGTTTAAAAAGATGAAGATTGATTATTGCTTAAGAATGAACAAGTACTTTCATATTAAGTAAGACATTGAATCAAGCAATCTCTATACCAAAACTAAGGTTTGTGCATAAAAATTCAAGATTATAACATTACCTAAATGATTTCTAAAATTTCTTTGCAATAATAAAACATTCATGAAGAAAATAAGAAGCTAAACATTAAGATTCATTCATATCTTAAAGAACTCACCTCAATCACCATCATCCTTGATTTGGATCCAAGAAAGAGATTAGCCAACCATGATTATATATAAGAACACTTCAATAAACATGAAATAACTTGAATCACACTAAAATAATAAGTTTTACAAGCTAAAGAACCGAAATCTATAAAGAAGAACACAACACAATTTCAGTAAATATTCGGACACAAATCTGACTCTAACTTTGGACAGCAATTCGACCCTCCTATAAGCCTCTCTTGGAGATGGCTATTAGAGACATATTTATAGGCCATTCTGTTATCTTTCCAGATCATTAAAGAACAGCTCATTTGGATATCTGAGTCAAAAGTTATGGGCAAAACACCAAAAGGTGTTCTGGAAAATCAAATCAGGCCAGCTTGGAGAACACTTTGGTGCATGTTTTTCTTCCTCCTTTGTAAGCTGTCTCTTACTTCTTTTTTACCCAAAATAATGTGACAATGTCCCCTCCAGCTTTCCATTCATGTGCTTGCCCTCTTGGGTCAATGAATTACCCAAAATAAATCAAATGTTATTTGTTCTGTGGACATGTAAGATCATGGATTGTGCTTGGGCTGATTTGGAGGCTGATTTGGGGCTGATTTAGGGCTGAATTTAAGCATCAAATAAGGATACAAATGTACCTATTATTTGGGTTAAGATTGACATTAAAACCTTGAGTGTTTGATGGTTGAAGTTTGCACACAACATAAGGCAAGTTTGGGCTTGAAATAGATCATATGATATTCTTTTCTAGAATTGGAATAAAATTGATTTTTGGGGCAAATTTGGAGTACTTATTTGAACCAAGATTTGCTTCAATCTTCAACTAAATTTCTCTTCAATTCTTTGTTCTGAATTCTGACGTTGAATTTTCTGAAATAATTCATTTAAACTCCAAAAACCTATTGAAACATTAAAAGAAACTTCATTACTAAAAAGCACATCAATTATTATAAAAAACCCAAATAAAAACAATAAATACATATGTAAAATAAGAGACTTAATGATACTTTTGATGCATAATCACACCCCCCAACTTAGATTTTGCTAGTCCTCAAGCAAAACAAAACATTAAACCTTTAAAATAAAAAGAATAATAATAACATAATTAGGCTCGACTCATCACACTTAAAGGACCTATCATGCAAACATTGGTATCTTTAACTTAGTGTACACAATAGCAAATAAAGAAAAATAAGCACACTCACATTCTCTAAATCAAACATCCATACAAAATTCCAAATTCAATCGTATTTATCATGCAACCAACATAATTGATTCACGCGAAAACTCAACTTGTAATCTTCCCTTCTCACTACTACAAACAATGTAGCAAACTAGAGAAGTATATATATATATATTTTTTTTTTCTCTTTTTTTTTATGATATTATTTATTCTTTTTCTTTAAGTGGTCACTTCCCTTTTGACGCGAATACAAACATTTGTGATGAATGCACCCGGTTACTCACAAAGTCACAAACTTAAAGTGCTTTGCATACTCATATTTCAAGCTGCCGTTTGACGTAAAGATAAACATTTGTGATGAATACCCCTAGTTACTGAGCAACTCAAAACATTGGAGTAGATAGAACTTTGTACACATTTGTGTAATAATGATTACTCTATTTATTTAAACCTTGTTTAGGACTAGATCAAAATGGATGATCACAAGTAAAGCATCACACTCATCTTTCATGCATAATCACACAACTCACACAACTTTTACAAGGAAAGATGTACTTCAATAATCTTAAGAAAAAAGTATGCTATATCTTGCTTTATAATATATTATCTATCCCAAATTAAAGCATGCAATGTTCAACACAATAATGAATCCAAAAATGTAATGTTGATCCTAAACAAGTCTCATTCACATATGAATACAAGTTTTTTTTTTTTAAACAAGCATGGTTATCTCAAGCATTCAACATAATCAAATATCTAAAATTAAGTTTTTCATCCAAAGATCTTTAATGGGCTGCAACATAGTTTCCATGTGTGGCAAGGATTCATAAATGTTTCATATATTTGTTTAAGTGTGTTTCAGGTTTGTCAGTGTTCGCTGTTTTAGGTGATGTCTCGTTCTAGTTGACATTGAGGACAATGTCTCATTCTAGTTGGGGGGAGAGGGTAGTAGTTGACATAAAAAAAATTAACTTACTAACTGTTTTTACTATTATTAAAACCATTTGACAAAACTGTTATTAGGATGGCAGAGTAAGGAGGAATTTTATTGACTCTTGAGACGCATCTTCGTAAACATTCTTATCAAGGTCTATCATAACACTTCTTGAAATATTCAGGTTTACAAACTCTCGCATTATTATCACTTGATTCTGCTAATATACTCATTTAACAAGTATTCTTAAACCTTCATTTTCACACACACACTTTAACATATGATTGTGGGTTGCACATTGGATTATTACATTATTTATGTTCTTTTGTTAAAGGTAACAACTAAGGGAAAGGAATAGTATATAATTTGCAAAAAAAAAAACAAACAAAAAAATGATGATAATAAAAACATAGATAAGTTTGGTTTCGTATCCTCCCTAACCTAAGCAATTAAGCCCGAAGGGGTGTTTTAACACCTAATACCCTAAAGTCAACTGACTTGGGAGCTATTGGCCCAACGCTTGTTACATGGGTTGAGGAGAAAAGATTAAGGGAATCAAACATTGCACTATCTACGTATCAATATCTGCAACCCGAGTTACTAAGCTCGTAGGGGTGTCTTAACACCTAATGCCCTAAGACCAACTGGTCTGGGAGTCATTAGCCGAAAGCTCATTACATGGGTTAAAGATGTATTGTGTTTTAAGTTATATGTATATATTAAAAAAAAGAAAAAAAAAGAAAGAAAGAAGAAAAAGATAATAATCGCCCAAGGAAGTTAACCTTAAACATTAGAACAAAAATTTTGTTTTCTTCCAAGTGAAGCTCCATAACTATGTGTTGATATATTAAGCACAAAAGGAAGGTTTATTAATATCTTGTTTAAGAGGTATTGAGCAGATATATAAATTTAATGAGAGTTTGTTTATCTGGATAGATTAATGGAAGTTGAATGATGAATGCCTTGCTTTGTGGAATTTGCAAATTATTTTTCTATTTTAACGCTTTGATTACTAGGGACTAGTAATAATCTAGTTGGGGGGGTGATTAGTACTTAAAAGAGCATTTTTATCAAGGTTTTATATCATCATTTTGCACTTGAAGTATCAATAACTCCTTAACTTAAGCATGTTTTATAATAACAAGTCTGATACCATAAGATACATTTAATTTTTCACCCTTAAGAAGTCTTAAATAAACTAGGAAAAATCTGATTTTGAAAAATTTGTGTTGTTGCCCCCTTTGATGTCCTTGATTAGCTTGGACAAATAAGAAAATAAATTTTCTCTTTTGTTGCTGATTTAATTACTTTCCTTCCTAAGTTAGGAAAAACATTAAATAGTCCTCCCCTCTTTAGGAATAAGATATGGCCAACTTCCTTACTTAATTAGGAGAATAAATTGCTGATTTTTTTATCCTTGTAGCATTAGGAAAAATAACAAGCCTAACAAGGCTAGTATTGGGCCGGACACATCAACCCCTTGTTCCACACGAATTAGGCTCTTCTTGGACCTGAACTAGATGAATTAAAGGCTGTCCTTCATGCTCCATAAATTTCCCAAGCCCTTCTAGGTCCATTTTGCTTCATATGTTCTGAACAAGCTCATTCAATGCTTCTATAAGCTTCTTTGCCCTAGCTCTTGTGATTGGTCCAATTGGCACCTCCAATGGGTCGTTGGCATGATTACGCTTGGTGTTGGACTGATCTGCATCACCCACCCAACGAATATTGATTCGCGAATGAGAAGTATAAGGATGACGCCACGAAGCCTGTTGTTCTTCGATAAGTCATTTTCAGTTCTTTAGAGAACCATGGAAGAGAGATTATCTCACCAACACACACACACACACACGAAGTGCGGCAAACAAGAAGTTTTATCAATCTGAATTGTCTAGCTTACATGTCTGGTTATGCCTTTATTTATACTAACTCTAGACTTAAATAAATAAACCCTAATGGACCCCCCTTAGGTGGACTTATATGAGGCCCACTTATAATTGACCCAAATAAGTAATAATAACCCAAAGACTAAGAAGAAAATAAAAAAAATCCAAAAATTACTATTCTAAATATTCTAGAATCAGATTTGTCACCATTAAGAAGTCCCAAATAGTCCCAAAAATTACTATTTTGAAGTCTTCTTTCCTTGTTGTAGCTATGATGAATAAGGAATCCTTGTAAGAAAAGGATTCTGAAACATTTATGAATCCTTGTCACACTTGGAAACTATGTTGCAGCCCATTAATGATCTTTGCAGAACTCAAAGATTCTCAAAACAAGCTGCCCTTTTAGGAAAAGAATCCTAGTCAAATAGGAAGTCCACAAGTCAAAAGGAAGTAAATAACAAAATTCATACAGCCTTTGTTGGCCAGTATTGCGGTGCCTTCCCAAACTTCGATCCAACTGAAATTGTAGCCTTTATAGGACTATATGTCAGGAGACTCCACGTAAACTTTCAGCTCGATCCAACGGTTGGATTGAGAATTATGATTGTTGCCGTAAAATTAGATAGTTGTACATTTTACATCAAAATCTGAATTTGACCTAGCCTGGATCATATCATTCCCTGTCTCTTCAAGATGATTCGTCCTCGAATCACCAACAAGTTGAATGGATAATTCCTTAGCCTCTTTTTAAAGCCTTTGGAGTTCTATTCTTGCCAACAATTTTGGATGAAAGTAGCAACCGTTCTATTTTGTATATCATCATTGCAGCATTTTTTCTCCTCTCTTTCTAAAGTTTGTTGGGCATTGACTGTTGTTGTTAACACATCAAGTTCTTGCTTCATCTTCCCTGGACTCTTGGATTCTTTTTTTAGAACACTAATCTCTTTATTTCTCGCCCTTTGATACCACCTCTCCTTTTGAATCTGCATTTTCTTTTGTTATAACACCTCATCAAAATACATGAAATCCCTTCGGTTTCTAGGCTATAGAAAAACTTCCCAATGGCCTATGGTCTCATCCTTAAGACCACCATCACCAAAATCATCAACGTCTTCCTTAAAATTCTCATAATCAGCCCACCTTAGCCTTGCGGCCCCACTGTCATTGTTAATGGTGCCTTTCCGAACTCCGATTTACTTGAAATTTTAACCCAAGGTAGGAAAATATATCAAGAGACTCCACGTAAAATTTCAGCCCGATCCAGGCAAGGTCAAATTTTGATTTTAATCCATTTTAAAATTCAAAATTTGGTCTATTTTCATGGGCGCCCTACCATTTTCAAACTTCAAAAAGAATTTCAGCAAGCGTCCATGTTTCCTTGAAATTGGTCTATTTTCACAGGCGACATGCCATTTTCAAATTCCAAAAGGAACTTTAGCAAACGTTCATACTCCCCTAAAATTAGTTTATTTTCACGGACGACGAGTCCATTTTTAAAATAAAAAACTAATCTATTTTCATGGGCGGCCTACTTTTTTTAAATTTCAAAAAGAACTTTAGCAAGTGTCTATGTTTCCATGAAAGTGGTTTATTTTCAAGGGTTACCTGCCTATTTTGAAATTCAAACTAAGATCGTCATCAACATTCTTCAAAACTTTCCTATAAAAAAATTCAAAACAAAATACTTGCTAACACTCTTAAAACGAGTACCTTATCTTATGACCTTAGTTATCCACACCATATGGATGATATTTCTTTGTCATTTCTTGACATTCATTCACTCATGCAGATTTGACCTCCTTTCCTCTTGATTGACAAAGTTGAGGTTAAACCATATACAATGCATGCCTTTTAAAATATAGGTCCCCCATTTCTTCACAATCTCTTTTTCATTGCAGAGGGTTATAATTTTTGAGGTGGTCTCTTTTGCTGGTTCATCCTCCCAATTTACTCGAGCAAGTCCATGCAAGTTACTTTCAAATCTTGAGTGTAGAGATGCCTTTGTAGCCTTCTCCTTTTGTGAGTATTTAAGTTGTGGAGAATGTTATCCTAATCAGAAATGAAATCTTTCATGGTGATTTTTGTTTTCAATTCAGTCGACCTAAACTCCTGTATCTTAGATTAGAACTTTGGTTTCACAGCTCGGCTACCCTGAAATTCTAATTTGATGATTCCTTTGAACTAGAAACCAAACTCTTTATCTTACCTACGATCCCAATCTGGAGATTCCATTTAACCATAACCAAAATTTGTCTTCAGCTCGATCAATCTAAGACCCCAATCTGGTGATCCCTTTTAACTAGAACCAAAATCTTTGTCTTTAACTTGGCTAACCTTAAATCCCAGTCTAGCAATCCTAATACGGTTCAGGTTGAGGCTTGGATTCTTATATAGTAAGCATTTAGTTGTGTGTTTGAGATTTATTGTTGATACGATTCAGTAGATAGTTCAACCTTGGGTTTTTCATGATGGGTTTTTACCTAGGGATGCATTTGGTTAGATTGAGGTTCTTATGATGATGCAAACCCCGTGATCATGTGGTCACAAAACCCATACGCAAAGGCACCAATTCCCAGAAAGCCAAATAAATCAGGTTTGATAGGAGTGTGACACTAAGATAACTTGTATCTAGGCACAAACACTATTGGAAACGGAAAACCCCCACCCAACGAATATTGATTCACGAATGAGAAGTATAAGGATGACGCCACGAAGCCAGTTGTTCTTCGATAAGTCATTTTCAGTTCTTTAGAGAACCAATGAAGGGAGATTATCCCACCAACACACAACAAGTGCGACAAACAAAAAGTTTAATTAATCTGAATTGCGTAACCCTTACATGTTTGGTTATGCCTTTATTTATACTGACTCTAGACTTAAAAAAACCCTAATGGACTACCCTTAGGTGGACTTATATAAAGCCCACTTACAATGGACCCAAATAAGTAATAATAACCCAAAAACTAAGAAGAAAATAATAAAAATCTGAAAATTATCATGCTAAATATGCTAGAATCAGATTTGTCACCCTTAAGAAGTCTTAAATAAACTAGGAAAAATTTGATTTTTGGAAAATTTGTGTAAGAGGTACAACAGTGATGGTTTTACCATCTTTTACAATGGTATACCTATTTTTAACCCCATCATGAATTGTCTTCCTATATTGTCATGGTCTCCCCAACAAGATGTGACTTGCTTGCATTAGTACCACATCGCACATAACTTTATCAACATACTTTCCAATTGAAAATGGAACCACACATGTTTAGTCACTTTCACTTCACCACTATTATTCAGCCACTGCAATCTATATGGTTTAACATACTATACACAAAATCAGTTTATTAACAAGGGTGGTACTAAAAACATTAACACAGCTTCCACTATCTATATTTAAACTACACACCTTGTTTTGTACATAGAAACGCGTATGGAAAATGTTCTCCCTTTGTTGATTAGTTTCATCTTCTTTGATCTGAACTTGAAGTGTTCGCCCATCATTATCCTCTAATGGTGGCATGCCTTCATAATTGGATCTGTCACTTTTAGATTCGATATCACCATTATCTCTAATCATCATAATTCTCTTGTTTGGACACTCCGAAGCATAATTTCCATGTCCCTGACACCTGAAACATTTAATATCATGAATACGTTTAGGTTGAGTTTTAGATTTTACCAGTATGGACATCAACAAAGCCTTTGGTGGTTCGACTTTGGAAGGAACAAATGACCTCGGCTGGACAATACCCTTCTTAAATTCAACTTCCAAGATGATGAAGAACCCGAATTAAACGCAGGTTGAACATGTCCCTTCCTTTTAAGTTGTAGCCATGTAAACCATGTCCTTTAGCTCCACATAGTGTTATAGTTAAACAACATTGGCAATTTCCCAATTCAACCCATTAAGAAATCTAGCCATGATGGCTTCTCTATCCTCAACAACATTAGCCCAAATCATTGTTATTTCCATCTCTTTGTGATATTCATCTACTGACTTAAAACCTTGATTCAGACCTTGTAGCTTTAGATATAAGTCTTTTCTCTTTGTGATATTCATCGTTTGGTTTCTAGCTGCCTTTTCTCCTTCTAGTTGCTTCTCTAAGGACATGATTTTCTTGTCATTTTTTCCTCCAGCTCTTGCTCTGCAAAATTTCTCAATTTCTCTTCAATGAGGATTTGCTACTCGAGGGATATCATGATGTTAAGGATGAGAAGTATAAGGATGATGCCACGAAGTCAGTTGTTCTTCGATAAGTCGTTTCAGTTCTTTAGAGAACCAAGAAAGGAAAAATATCTTGCCACTCACACAACAAAGTTGTGGGACAAGATCTTTATTAATATGAAAACTTTGTAGCTTTCACACATTTGGTTATGGCTTTATTTATACTAAATCTAAACTGAAATAAACCGTAATGGACCCCTCCTTATATGGACTTATATGAGGCCCACTTACAAATGACCCAAATAAGTAATAATAAACCAAAGAATAAGAAGAAAATAATAAAAATCCAAAATTAATATCCTAGATATGCTAGAATCAGATTTGTCACCCTTGAGAAGTCCCAAATAGATTAGGAAATCTGATCTGAATGTGAAATTAATTCTGAAGTCTTCTTGCCTTGTTGTGCTTGGTTTTCTTAATTTGCATGGACAATTAATGAAGAAAATCTCTCTTTTATTCCTACCAATTTAGTTTCCTTCCTAGCTTAGGAAATCAGATCTAGCAACCTTTTGATCCACACGAATTAAGCTCTTCTTGGACTTGGATTAAATGAATTAGAGGTTGTCCTTCATGCTCCCTAGACGTCTCAAGCTATTCTAGGTCCATCTTGCTCCATATGTTCTGAACAAGCCCATTCAATGTCTCTTTAAGCTTTTTTGCCCTAGCTCTTGTAATTAGCCTACTTGGTACCTCAAATGGGTCTTTGGCATGATTAAGCTTGGTGTTGGGCTGATCCGCATCATATCATAGGGCTTTTCCGATGCACATCTCTATTTAGAGTCTTTCTAGTTGTCCCCTCAACTCTTTCTCGTTGTTAATTCTCTTTCTTTCTAGTTGTCAATTCTCGATTTCAAATTCAAAAGTCATGGGGATGGTGACTAATGATAGATTTCTCCATATTGGATACTTATCACTAGTAACCGGATCTTTCAGACCATCTAATTCCTTATTGACCAATATCAGAAGCTTTTAGTCTTGCTTGATGTTTTTCATAACTTCCAAAGTAAATTGATCCTTGAATAACCTAGAGAATTGGGATAACCCGGTCATCCTTGGCATATGTTATACACCCCCAAGTTACCTCACAACCTAAGCACCTGCATAACTAACATATTTGGCCACTCCTATCAGAGGCACCCATCGTCTTTGCCCATAACTCATCAAGCAATTTGTTGCTCTCATCCATAAGGCTTTCCACTTCACTTTTCCTTGCAATATTCCTTGCAATTTTACTTTTCAGTTTTCCTAGCTCAGGTCCTTTCATTCCTCTTATTTAACTATCTCAATGGTCCTTGACTAAACCATTAAAAGTTGTTAACTATCAGCCTTTCAGTTTCTATATGAGTAATTAGTCGTATATACAACAATTGTTCACACATCTCATTCATCCCTTACTAACCCTCTCTTACAATGGTTGAGTGTTAGGATAGTTTCTGCTAGTAGAATTTATTTGAGCATTTTCATATGCAATAAAAGCTGCAACCACCTCTAAACTGATTATTCTAGTGAGGTTTGGAAATAACACTAACCTGATCATTCTTTCCTTCTTTCAAATACCTCTTTGATCATCTTCCACTTTAGGCTAGTAACACTTTTCTTCAATATCTTATGAAAATATGGAACTTTGATCAATTCAACCAATTCGATTAGCATTTTGTCATGCCTTTGGTGGAAGTAGACTTTGTACAGATTTCGAGGGAATTCAGTCAGTAAACCATATTCTTTCAAAGTAGGACACATGTCTACATTCCCAAAAGTGAAGCACTGGTACATGGGGTCCCAAAAATACATTAAGGCCTTAATTGCTGAATTTTGCATGGACACTTTCGTGATTTCCACTTACCTCCCATATTTCTTTAAGAACTCATTCTTGTGGATACTTTTCATGTGTAAGATGAGCTTCTTCAAGTTGTTTCTAGAGCAACTCACATTTATAATGGGTGACAATTTACTATTATCATCCAGTCTCAACCAAACCCTTTATAACATCTGTAAGGATTCAAAATTCAACCCATATTCAACATAGGTCATCTCTTTAATGGTGCCCTTGTTATTATTAAGTCCTGCAATTTAAGATGCTTTTTAAGGTTAAGCATATGTTAATGCAACAATGTTTATTTGTGGAACATACTTCTTATAAGCAGGTTCTATGTCTTTTTATGTGAGATATTAAGGTAGGTATTATCTAGTCTCAAAAGGGTCTCTTGTTATCCCAATGATTACCCTCATAAAGGTATAGGGGCTTAGTAGGTAGTGAGAGGGTACGTATAACAATCACTGCTAGTCCAAGCACTTAGCAAAGAGTTGGATGGTTTCACGAACTTAAATCTTGATTGAAACTCATAGAGTAAGCTGCTACTTCCCCACCTAACCTAAAATTTCTATAAGTGTGCATTCCAAAGCGATATATCATGAAATAAACTAGTGAAGCATGAAGACATTCATCCACATCTAAGATTTATGCATGAGCAAGATAAAACATGCTAAAGTGAAAAACAAAAGCCAAATGTAAAAGTTTAAACACATCAATTCAAATAAACAACATAAAACACACAAAGTCTATTCCAAAACGGTCAAAATAAAAGGTCTTTAGTGGAGTTGTCATTCTGTTACACGTGAGCGCGCGATGTGAGTGCTGTCGTAGGTGTCAAGGAGTCTGCACCTAGTTATTTGGTTCTGGGTTGCTAGGAGACCCGGGTATACTGGTCTTATTAGAAATTCTAGGGTAAGGGACTAGTTGTGGCTAGATAAGGTTTTAGTACCTCTAGCGTACTTTACCTGAGGTAAGTTGTATTATATGGTCTTCATGTGGTTTAAAGGTTTTGATGGGTTCCTAACCGATGGTCAGTATATGGCTCAAAAAATTAATCTTATGAAAAAATCTAGCTTTTGATGGGTTCCTAACTGATGGTCAGTCTATGGCTCAAAACAATTACTCTTAAAAAAAAATCTAGCATTTTGAATTTATTAACGCTCGTATGCCCAGATAAATTCTTATAGGCAAACTCCATGTAAGTTCCTGACAAGGTTCAACTATAATGGAAGGCTTTGAGTTATCCACAACTCATGTATTGTGGTGCAAAATACTCCCAATTAGAATTGGTGAATATTCAGAAAACTTTTAAGAATTTTTTGACCAACTTCTGGTATTTAAATATAATCATACTTGTAAGTTTAACATTTTATATCAAAATATTGACCATTAATTCTCAGGAATTAAAATTTTTAAGGGGATTATTAAAATATTGGTCAAGTTCTCAAGTATTTAATAAACTGGTTATTAAATCCAAAAATACATGCAAAGATATTTTTTATGTATATAAAAAAGTGCTAAAACTTACTATGTATTTTTATTTTTTTTTAAATATGATTTTATTATTATTATTTGAGAGACTTGGTTGTATGCACACCAAACAAAACTCGTTTATATATATATATATATATATATATATATATATATATATATATATATATATATATATTTTTTTGAAATGAGAAGATTTTTTCAATTCTTTTTATTTTTGTTTTTTTGAAATTTTGGTAAAAGCAGGTTTTAAATACTAGGCCTGCATCTTATAATGTAAGTATATAGTCCCAATATTAAATAAAATTGTTGAAAAAAATGTGCAAGTTACCCACAAATAATTTTAGATTGGTCCTCAAATTTTGTTTTTAATTTTTTTAGGTCATGTTTGGCAAAACTCATTTTATTCAAAAACCAAACAGTCAAAATAGGTCTAAGGTTGTGTTTTCCAAATAACCCCTTAGTCCAGAACCCTTTCACAAAAATATTAGCAAAGCAAACAAGCCTTTACCAAATGACCTGATTTTAACCCGACTAGATTGATTAAAAAACATTGAATCAACCATGGACCGAACAAAAAACCAAGGTTTAACCCTAAACCAAACCAAAAATAGAGATTTAAACCAAAATAAAATCAAAACTAAAAAACACAAAAAACATAAAATTTTCTTACAAAAGCATATCAAACACCAAGAAAAACAAAGAACAATGAAGAATATTCAAATTTAAAAACAATAACATACACATCAAACCAGACCATACGTCAAACAACAAAAGGCAACGTATTGTTCGAAATCACGCATAGATTAAGAATCAGGGGTCCATTTGCTTCGATTATCATTAAATCAACATGATTTTGTCAAAAAAAGGTTTTGGTTCGAAACCAAAACTCTAAGATTAAAACACTTAAAAATCTGTTGTTGATGCATCACCCTATGAATGTTTTCATTGTGTCACACTTCTATCAAACCTGATTTCTTAGGTTTTGGGGAGTTGTATCATCTTCGTTGTGGGTTGCTTGACCACATGATCAAAAGGTCCGCATTAGGAAACCAAATGGTTTGTGAAAGTCTGGGAAAGGGCGTTGGTTATGCAAGGAGAAGATGTATCACCCCAGTGCACCGTACTTATGGGAAACTGCATTGTTGATTGGTCTTTTCTAGATTCAAGGTAGATGATGCGAACCTCGTGATCACATGGTCACGCAACCCACACACAAAGACACCAATTCCCAAAAAGCCAAGTAAATCAAGTTTGATAGGAGTGTGACACAAAGATAACTTGTACCTAGGCACCAGCACTATTGGAAAACGGAAAACCCCCACCCAACGAATATTGATTCGCGAACGAGAAGTATAAGGATGACGCCACGAAGACAGTTGTTCTTCGATAAGTCCTTTTTCAGTTCTTTAGAGAACCATGGAAAGGAGATTATCTCACCAACACACACACACAAAGTGCGGCAAACAAGAAGCTTTATTAATCTGAATTGTCTAACTTACATGTCTGGTTATGCCTTTATTTATACTAACTCTAGACTTAAATAAACCCTCATGGACCCCACTTAGGTGGACTTATATTAAACCCATTTACAATTGACCCAAATAAGTAATAATAACCCAAAGACTAAGAAGAAAATAATAAAAATCCGAAAATTATCATCCTAAATATGCTAGAATCAGATTTGTCACCATTAAGAAGTCTCAAATAGACTAGGAAATCTGATCTGAAGGTAGAATTTATTCTGAAGTTTTCTTTCATTTTTGTAGCTAGGATGAATAAGGAATCCTTGTAAGAAAAAGATTCTAAACATTTATGAATCCTTGCCACACATGGAAACTATGTTGCAGCCCATTAAAGATCTTTGGAGAATTAGGAGATTCCCAAAATAAGCTGCCACATCCTTTTAGGAAAAGAATCCTAGCCAAATAGGAAGTCCACAAGTCAAACGGAAGTAAATAACAAAATTCGTACAGCCTCTGTTGACCTATGTTTCGATGCCTTCCCGAACTCTGATTGACTTGAAAGTTTAAAACAAGGTAGGAAAATATGTCAAGAGACTCCACGTAAAATTTCAGCTTGATCCAACGGTCGGATTGAGAATTATGACTGTTGCCGTAAAACTGGATAGGTGCACTTTTTACGTCAAAATCCGAATTTGACCTTTCCTGGATCGTATCAGTAGATCTCCATTCATGAGGAAATCTGTACTTTATCAGGTTAAATCCTAACTGTTCTAAAGCCCTAAAATTAACATTGCATTTATGTTCTATTTTTTACTCTTTAATACTTGAAGGTATATTTTATAATGTAATTTTATAACCCTAAATATTAAAGTCTACATCTAAATCCTAACATTTATTGCTATTAATTCATTTAATTTAATACTGAGAGTATGGATTATGTTGTAAAATTCATAACACAAATATTAATTAAACAAATTAATTTTTGTGGTGTTTTTGAAATTTTAGCTAAATTCTAATAGATAATCATAAACTGGTTATGATACTCATTTATTCATTTTTTTATATATAAAATATGCATGAGAATTTTTTTAGAATTTAGTAGAATGCAAGAAAAACAAAATATATATTTGAAATACGAAAACTTTTTAGAATTTCTGGAATTTGTTGAAATTTTAGAGAAAAGCGGATATTTTTAATATTGGGTTAGTATCTTACAATATAAGTTTATTATTGCTTTGATATTTAGTTAAATAGTTGGAAAAATATACGAGGGACCCATAAATAATTTAAAAATAATCCATGATTTTTTTTCAAATTTTTTTAAAGATATGTTTGGCTAGACACTAAAATAAAGACAAAGAAAAATAAAGAAAAGGCAACTAAGATGTGTTTGACAAACATACCCTTAGTCTAAAAGCTTGGCTTGTTAAGCTAGAAGCCCAAGTTCAAACCAGTTTGGTTGGGCCAACAAACAGCCCAACAATTTATTCTCTTTTTTTTATATAAAATAAAATGAAAGAGGGTTGGACCTAGCCCGATCATACGAGTTGAGCTCGGTCCAACTCACATAACTCTCGATCTCTGGCCTTGTCTAGTGATCAAGTTTGCAACAACAACCATACATGAATTATAATTCGTATATTTTTGTACAAGAGGGGTAATTAAAATGAAGATGGGAGAAGAAGGCTTACCTAGCTTGGGGAAGGTGTTTGCTGCAGTGTGGAGAGGTTGGAAGCTGTGGAAGAAAATATCATTGTTGACAGGTGGTGCTCACGGTGTTGGTGCAAACGAGAGGACGAGATTATTGCTTGGTTGTTGTGGCTGTCGTGACCAGAAAAGAAGTCGTAGATGTCACTGGCGCTGTCGCTTCCCCTGGCTAGAGATGTCTGCTACTGCAGATGCTTCAAGGGAGAAGAAATAAGGAAGCAAGGTTGTTGAGGCTTATAACTTCTGCTACTGGTCACAGTTAAGTCAATGGCTGCTCATGGCTGTAACAGAGGAGATGCGGCCGATGCTCATGACTGAAACCATGCTGCTTAAGGCTGCAACGCGACCACTGTTACTTGAGAAAATGAGAGAGACAATGAAGGAGGATGAAATGGCCATGGCTTGCTGCTGATACTGGAAAGGTGGTTTCCATGGCTGCGGAGTTGTTCTTTTTCTAAACATTTGCTTTGAAAGAGAAAGAGAGCTGAAGAGGGTCACAGTTTTTTGCTAGAGAGAAGACCGAGTTTACTTTAGCTGCTGCTTTCCATGGCTGCCAGTGAGGTGGAGCTAGCTGGCAGTGCATGGCTATTTTTTTATGGTGGGAAGTGAATGGTTCAGTTATGGATGTTTCGCTGGTGTAAGAAACGGAGAAGAAAACAAAAGGCTTAACTAGTGTGGAGGACACTATTTTTTCTATGGGTGTGGGTCAGGATATTTTTGTGTGTGCCCTCTCAAACTAATTTCTTTTGTTTTTTTTTGTTTTTATTAATGACTCCTTCAATTTCTCTTTTTTTTTTGGTGTGTATATAATTATTTATTTATAGAAAAAAATATTGTTCTTTTCCCCTCAAGTCCTTAAACAAACAACTCAAAATTACTTTGGTCATTTATTTTTTTTCCTTTGCATTTTTAGTCCCCTTGTCCATATATTTTGATTTTTTTTTAATTTTTAATTTTGATATTTTTTTGACAAAAACAACGTCAATGTTGACTAGATGAGAAAAATAAATAATGATTTTGAAATGAGCATAGTGGAACGCATTTTTATTTTTTGGAAAAGGTAATGTCAACATCAATGCGTTAATAGTTGAATGCATTGAAATTTTTTTTTTTGAATTCTTTTGGAAACACGTTAAAAATGCTGAAAATATGTCAAAAATATATTGTTTTGGATTTTTTTTTATTGTTTTTTTGCTATTTTTTGGATTGTTTTTGAAAATTGTTAATAAAATGAGGTAAAATAAATCGGATTATGATAGTTCCCCCCCTCTTTACAATGCTTACGACAGAAAGTTTCATAAGAGAGTATATATAGTAAGCTTGTAAAGAAAAAAAGATAAAGGGATGCGAAAGATATTTAGAATAAAAACTTCAAAAGGGGCATGCAGGTTCACTAAAACAAGAAGTGATTAGTCCCTCTCAAAGTGATGAGATATTCAAAAATATCTTCAAGAAAGACAAATCTAACAAAATGTGTTAAAAACAAGAGCTTTACAAAGCGCATATGAAAGGTGATAATGTCAAAAGCTTTATTCAAATGAGATAGGGGCTAAATAACGTACTATCTAAAAAAAAAGGGCTCATAAGCGCACTTAAAAACTAATAGTGTTAAAAGCATAAGTCAAATGAGATAAGGGCTAAAAAGCATTATTTGAAAGGCTAGGG
This sequence comes from Populus trichocarpa, assembly GCF_000002775.5. Lineage (NCBI taxonomy): Eukaryota > Viridiplantae > Streptophyta > Magnoliopsida > Malpighiales > Salicaceae > Populus > Populus trichocarpa. The sequence continues at coordinate 13,729,376 of NC_037289.2, read as the reverse complement.
CTCAAAGGAACACTCGAAATCTGATAGTGTCAAAACATTATTCAAAGGAGATAGGGCAACAACGCCTTATCTGAAAAGCAAAAGCTCAAAGACGCACCTAGAAACAAATAGTATCAAAAGCACTATTCAAAGTAGATAGGGACTAGAAAGCGCATTAGCTAAAAGGCAATGGATCAAAAGCATACTAAAAAAACTAATAGTGTCAAAAGCATTATTCAAAGGAGATAAGGGTTAACCAACACACTATTTGAAAAGCGAGGGTTCAAAGGCATACTTAGAAACTAATAGTGTAAACCCCGGGAAAATAAAGGCTGCGTAAATTGCAAACTAACTAAATGAGAAATAAAAGTGAAGAAATTCATGCATAGGGTTAAATAAAAACAGGTATTCAAAAATTTTTGGATATAAATTTCTGGGCGAAATAATTCGAGACATTATAAATTAACCCGGAAATGTTGAGGGTTGGATTAAATTGAAGAAAATAAACTAAACTAAAAGTTATGGGGTGGAATTATAAGAAATGAAAAGACATATAACTTATTTATAAGAAGAAAAAGATGTGGGGGGGGGGGGCAAAAATAATACACTTAAAGGAAATAGGGCCTAAGTTCAAATAAGAAAAATTATAGAGCATAAATACTTCTCTCCTCACCAAAAATCTGTAGCAACCATAAGGAAAGAAAGAGGGAGTTTTTGTATCCATTCTTGCCAATCAAGAGAGAAACACTAAAATTTCAAGAACCCATCAAAGATTAAGGGTTTATAGGTATAATAAACACTTGTGGGCAAGCGATTAACAATAAAATTTGAACAAGAAGAGAAGAGGGAGGGCCGACTGTCATTAGAGAAAAAAAAGAGAGAGAGTTGAAAATCTTTGACTGGTTGAAGATCGAAACTTGATTCTTATCGGGTAAGGTGTTCTAAACATGGTCTTATAAGTCATTTCAAATTCGATTATGAATTGATGCCTTGATGTTGAATTATAGATTACTTGATTTGGGGGGAAAAGTATTAGTTGTTAAAATTAAGTAAATTCATGTGTTGTATATAATTAGGAATGCGAAATTATGATGATTTGTCAAAGAAAAGGTATGGGTAATTAAGTTAAGGATGGTCAGCCATATAAAGAAAAAGAAGGAGGAAATCGTGGTTTTTCCTTATGGAATTTCCTTATTATAATAGATTGTTTGTGGATGTTGTATGTAAATGGAAAACGTTGACGAATCTGAACAGTTTTGTCTCCTGACTTTCAGAGAGATTTTGGGTAGGAGAATTAAGGAATTAGGATCAGGTTCCTGCGTAGAAATTGTAGTTTTGAATGTTGACTAACTATGAAAATTGTTCTTGCTCAATTTGGAGCTATAAAACTCCAGTTATGGGTCACCAACTGAAACTGGGTCATGACAGACCCTGTAGGGCAGTGGGTCTGATTCGTTGATGAGCAATTTTGACTGTCTTGGGGGTAGAACTAGGTTCTCCTTTTTGCAAGGGACTTGTAGCCCCGTGTCTTAGATTTCCAATGTGACCAACCTCACTTGAAACAGAGTCCTAGAACTCTGGATATAGTTAAAATTTTGAGAAGCGATCGAAATGCGACCTCTGCAAATAATAGCGCTTGGACAGTAACAGTCAAATGTCTAGACAGTAACAGTTAAAGATAGTAACGGTGGACAGTAATAGTCCAAGGTCAAGACAGTAACGGCTGGACAGTAACAGTTTAAGACATTACGGTTGAATAGTAACAGTCTAGTGTCTAAACAGTAACAATCCAATGTCTAGATAGTAACAGTTCAAGACAGTAACAGTCCAAGGTCTAGACAGTAACAGTTGGACAGTAACAGTCTAATGTCTAGACAGTAACAATTCAAGCGGTAATGGTCCAAGATCTAGACACTAATGGTTGGACAGTAATAGTTCAATGTCTAGACGGTAACAGTTCAAGATAGTAATGGTTGGACAATAACAATCCAAGGTCTAGACAGTAACGGTTGGATAGTAACAGTCCAAGGTCTGGACAATAACAATTCAAGGTCTGGATAGTAACAATTCAAGGTCTATACAGTAACAGTTGGATAGTAACAATTCAAGATTTAAACAGTAACAGTTCAAATATAAAGAAAGAAATGATAACTATGGTTGGATAAAGAATGACGATATTAATGGGTGTAATGAGAAAAATGTAAAATATAAAGAAAGAAATGATTGAAAGAAAGACCTATTAGTTGTTGATATGGTTATTATAAAACGTATCCTTGAATGAGAAAAATTTATGAGATAAGCCTGTGATTGCAGGAGAGACCACAGGCGTGGTGCAGCAGCAAGGGAGCACGAGTAGAGCTTCTACTACAGGTAGGTGATCTTCACCTAAGCTTTCTAGTTAAATTTAAGAATTTAATATGTTAATAATGTGAGATGTGAATTTGCAAATGTTGGATATTATGTGAAATGATGGAAGTTGGTGTAATGATGTTGTTATTTCGGATAGTATCCCGAATGTATGTGTGTTCAAGGTGAACGACCCTTATGGGAATTGCCAAGTGATGAGAGTACCACTGACAAAGAAATTATGAGAAGTGTAATATGTGTTTCGGCTAACATACATTTAGTGCATGTTAGGGTCCCGGGTAAGGGGATCACGGAAACGAAAAGGGAAAAGGAATAGAATAAGAATATGCATCTACCATTTTAAATTATTGAAAATTTGTGTTACTATACTTATCATGATATTCATATTTCAATAATATGTATTTTATTTCAGGACCATCATATGCACGCTAGGAGTAGATGTTAGCTTTTATTCACCTTTTGTTATGTAGTCTAGGTTGGATGACCTTACATTTTGTAAACATGTAAACATTTATATGACTTAATTTGTATAATTAATGTTTAAACTTGATTGGATGAACTTAACTCTGTAGTTCATATAACCATGTTCCATGTATGTGTATTTATGTCTTCTATCCATCCATAATGATATTTGTTAATTAATGTATATCATAAATATTATGGTTGATATGAATGATGTTGATTGTGGGATTGAGACCTAGGATGATTGTATCGTGATTGAGTTAGGAGAAGTGGGTTATTAGAAGTGTAAACAGGTTATATGTCGATAACTTGGGACCTTCCGGTATAGGGGAGACTCTGTTGAAATTTCGATAGACTTTAATATATATATATATATATATATATATATAATTAATTACTCTGTTTTTCGGTTGACATGAGATTGTTGTTTTATCCCGGATATGAGGATGTTACAGATAGTATCAAAAGCACTATTCAAAAGAGATATGGGTTAGAAAGCGTACTATCTAAAATGTGCTCTCAAAAGAAATGAGATAGGGCTAAAGACATGTTATCTGAAAGGCGATGGCTCAAAGGTGTTTTTAGAAGAAAATAGTGCCAAAAGCACAATGTAAAAGAGATAGGGCTTAAAGGCACGCTATTTGAAAGGCAAGGGCTTAAAGGTGCTCTCGAAAGAAAATAGTGACAAAAGAACTATGTAAAAGAGATGGGGCTAAAAGGTGCGCTATCTAGAAGCCTAGGTGATGTGCCGTGAACGATTCGAAAATGGATTATAGTGAATCTAACGAAAATGAATCTGACGAAAATGGATGAAGGATGGGTCTGGTTGTGTTGTCTTTCTTTTGGTGTTTAGGCTGGATTATAGTGATTTCAAGGTAAATAAGATGGAGGATAGACTAGAATGATACTTTGATAAGTTAATCTGGACGCCACAAAGATCAATCTAGGATTTCGACGCCACACTCTTTGTGATTGCAGAGTGATAAGTCAGGTAGGGTTCTTCACAAAATCAATTTGGAAGAACAACTCTTAATTCTGTGAATTAAGTTTCAAATCTTGGCCAAAAGTCCTTTATTACATATTTTAATACTATATTTATAATTGCAACATCCCTCCAAAGTTAGGAAAAATTCAACATGGCAGAAGTCAAGCCCAAAAAACAGACTTTGACAAACTAACCTAGACAAATTAACTAGCACACGTTTTTTGACCTTTCTAACATAAACAAACCAAATTTAAAACAACCATATCTTCTTACACAAAAGTCCAATGCAATCATGGTTGGACAATCTAGAAAGAACACGTTCTGAACTTAAAATCCACCTAGATTAGTCTTGTTTTCACATGCAATGGATGACTTCAAATTCGGGTTCAAATTCATTTGCTGTTCTGACCATAAACAGCATCAATTCCTTCACTTATTTGCATATCAACCCAAATTCAAGTAGCCCAGCATCAAAAGAACCATTAAGGGCTTTTCCCATCTCCAAGTTCCAATTGTAGGCAAATAAACATCTTTAAACCAATTTCAAATTGATTGCTAATTTTTAACTCCGAAGCAGCTTCAATCATTCCAATTTGACTCGTTAAGGCCCTTTGTAGTTGTTTCGCTCTCGCTCTTGTCATTGGAACATCTGAATCCTCTTGCATATTAGATTTAGCTTTACAAGATGGATTATTATAATTCCCATGATGCACATCACTAGGGCTCAAAGACACTCACATAAGAAAATAGTGCCAAAAGCACCATGTAAAAGAGATAAGGCTCAAAAACGCGTTATCTAGAGGACGAGGGCTTAAAGACATACACAAAAGATGATAAGATAAGGCTTAAAGGCACGCTATCTAGAAGGCGATGGCTTAAATGCGCACTCAAAAGAAAAAAAAAGAAGCTAAAAGCACTATGTAAAAGAGATAGGGTTCAAAGGCATGCAATCTGGAAGGCGGGGGCTCAAAAGCGCACTTAGAAGAAACAATGCTGATAAAAGCACTTTGTAAAAGAGATAGGGCTCAAATGCACACTAAAAAGGATGAGATAGGGTTCAAATATTGATACGATCCAGGAAAGGTCAAATTCAGATTTTGAAGTAAAATGTGCAACTATCCAGTTTTACGGCAACAATCATAATTCTCAATCTGACCGTTGGATCAAGCTGAAAGTTTACGTGGAGTCTTCTGACATGTTTTCCTACCTTGGTTTAAACTTTCAGGTCAATCGCAGTTCGGGAAGGCACCGAAACATGGGTCAACAGAGTCTATACGAATTTTGTTATTTATTTCCTTTTGACTTGTGGACTTCCTATTTGGCTAGGATTCTTTTCCTAAAAGAATATGGCAGCTTATTTTGGAAATCTACTAATTCTACAAAGATCTTTAATGGGCTGCAACATAGTTTCCAAGTGTGGCAAGGATTCATAATTATTTCAGAATCCTTTTCTTACAAGGATTCCTAGCTACAAAAAGGAAAGAAGACTTCAGAATAAATTCTACCTTCAGATCAGATTTTCTAGTCTATTTGGGACTTCTTAATGGTGACAAATCTGATTCTGGCATATTTAGGATGGTAATTTTCAGATTTTTATTATTTTCTTCTTAGTCTTTGGTTTATTATTACTTACTTGGGTCAATTGTAAGTGGGCTTAATATAAGTCCACCTAAGGGGGGTCCATTAGGGTTTATTTAAATCTAGAGTTAGTATAAATAAAGGCATAGCCAGACATGTAAGTTAGACAATTCAAATTAATAAAACTTCTTGTTTGCCGCACTTTGTGTGTGTGTGTGTGTGTGTGTGTGTGTTGGTGCGATAATCTCCCTTCCATGGTTCTCTAAAGAACTGAAAAACAACTTATCGAAGAACAACTGTCTTCGTGGTGTCATCCTTATACTTCTCGTTCGCGAATCAATATTCGTTGGGTGGGGGTCTCCATTTCCAATAGTGTCGGTGCCTAGGTACAAGTTATCTTTGTGTCACACTCCTATCAAACCTGATTTACTTGGCTTTCCAGGAATTGGTGTCTTTGCGTGTGGGTTGCGTGACCATGTGATCACGAGGTTCGCATCAAATATGCGTAATCTACAAGGCGAGAGCTCAAAAGCGCACTTAAAAGGGATGAGATAGGGCTCAAAGGTGTGCTATTTGGAAGGCGAGGTGATGCAAACCTCTTGATCATATGGTCAAGCAACCCACACGCTAAGACACCAATTCTTGGAAAGCCAAGTAAATCAATTTTTATAGGAGTGTGACACAAAGATAACTCGTATCTAGACACCAGCACTATTGGAAACAAACCCGCAACCAAAAAATATTGATTTGTGAACAAGAAGTATAAGGATAACGCCACGAAGTCAGTTTGTCCATCTGTTTGGAGATGACAAGTAGTTGAAAACAATAGTTTAGTGCTTAATTTTCCCAATAACACCTATCATAAGTTTTGTCTTCGGATAATGGTTTCTTCATCTTCAATTTTGATTATGTCGATCATGCCACTAATGTGCTGGAAAGAGCCCCATAGCACATGGCAAACAGGCCTTTGGTGCTTAAACGTTGGCAACCGAACATGCAATTTTTGAAAGATGATTTAGCCAGAGTTCCGGTATGGGTTCGGCTGTATAATGTCCCTCTCGAGTATTGGACTATTAAGGGGTTGAGCTGTGTAGCGAGTGCTATTGGAGTCCCCCTTCATGCGGATCATACGACATTGTTGCGTAAAAGGCTTAGTTACGCAAGAGTTTGCGTTGAGATAGATGCTTCGAAGACGTTGGTTAAGGAATATGATCTTCGCTGTCCAAATGGGTTATTCATAACAATTTCAGCTGAGTACGAATGGATACCGTCGAAGTGCAGTAACTGCAATGTCTTTGGACACACCACAGCGCTATGTGCTACTAATAACATTGATAATCTTAAAGTGGTGGCAAAGGGTAAGAGGAATCTAGGAGCTATGAACTCTAAATCTGCGGATAACAAGCAGAATCAGTTTCAGTGGCAGGTAGTTGGTAAACGAAACAAGGGTTCTGTGAGTGGGGAGAATGCTCCCTTGGCATCTAAAGTGGGTAATTGTAATGAGAATGGTTGTTCAACATCTGGTATACATATGTCTGATTGTAATATGATTGATCATGCGACATCAGATGTGCGCAATGCTGCTTGTCATGAAGATGAAAATCCTTCCTCTCCTCTTGTCTTGAAGAGTTTTCGAGAAGACATGAAACAGGAGCAAGGGGCTGCAAGTACTGCTTTAGATCAAGATATGGACGCAATGGGAGGTGATACAGATGGGGAACAAACCGATAAGGAGTTAACGTCAACGATCTTGACAACCCCTCAAACCCTGAATTCCACCGAAAGGGAAACTGTTAATCAGTTAGCTATTAAGGCTAGAGACTCTCTAGAGAAAAAGAAAAGGGGTTCAAAAGCCTCTTCAAAGAAGAATAAGAAATCTGGCTCCTCTCCAGGAGGCACGTCAAGGTAATCTTTGTGTTGCTGTTTGTACTCCTCTCTATTTTCCTATGATTATTGGATGTTGGAATATTAGAGGTTTGAATGATCCTATAAAGCATTCAGAATTGCGTCGGCTCATCCATCAAGAGAGGATAACTCTTTTTGGTCTGGTTGAAACTCGAGTTAAAGACAAGAATAAAGATAATGTTTCTCAATTTCTTCTGCGTTCTTGGTCCTTCTTGTATAATTATGATTTCTCTTGTCGTGGGCGTATTTGGGTTTGTTGGAATGCTGATACGGTGAAGGTGGATGTTTTTGGAATGTCAGACCAGGCTATTCATGTTTCTGTCACTATATTAGCTACCAATATCAGTTTCAATACTTCAATTATTTATGGAGACAATAATGCTTCCTTACGTGAGGCATTATGATCTGATATAGTTAGTCGTAGTGATGGATGGGAGTCAACCCCGTGGATTCTTATGGGTGACTTTAATGCTATCCGCAACCAGTCGGACAGGTTAGGAGGGTCTACTACGTGGGCTGGTTCTATGGACAGATTGGATACATGTATTCAAGAAGCGAAAGTAGATGATCTTCGGTATTCAGGTATGCATTATACTTGGTCGAACCAATGTCCTGAGAATCTGATTATGCGGAAACTAGATAGAGTGCTTGTCAATGAGAAGTGGAATCTGAACTTCCTATTATTGGAAGCGAGATTTTTGCCTTCGGGTATATCAGACCATTTTCCTATGGTGGTAAAGGTTATTGGCAATGATCAGAACATAAAGAAACCATTCAGATTCTTCGATATGTGGATGGATCATGACGAGTTCATGCCCTTGGTGAAGAAGGTATGGGATCAGAATTCGGGGGGTTGTCCAACGTATCAGCTGTGTTGCAAACTAAGAAAGCTAAAGCAGGAATTGAAACTTTTCAATATGGCTCACTTCTCCAACATTTCAGATAGAGTTAAAGATGCAAAAAACGAAATGGATAAGGCTCAACAGGCTCTGCATACAGCGCATGAGAATCCAATTTTGTGCATGCGAGAAAGGGATGCTGTTCATAAATACGCTTCTACCGTCAGGGCTGAAGAGAGTTTTTTCAAACAGAAGGCAAGGATACAATGGCTTAGCTTGGGGGATCAGAATACTAGCTACTTTCACAAATCAGTAAATGGAAGACAATAGAAATAAGCTTCTATCACTTACAAGGGAGGATGGAGAGGCTGTCGAAGGACACGAGGCAGTCAAATCAGAAGTAATTGCATATTTCCATCGTGTGTTAGGAGTGGATCAGATGCCTAGGGTTCTGAACGAGGAAGTGATGGAATCGGCAATTAACTTGAAATGTCTTCAACGCAACAGCATATACTCGCACAAGATGTAACAAGGGAGGAGATTAAGCATGCTATGTTTAGTTTGAAGAACAACAAAGCCCCTGGTTCGGATGGCTTTAACGCAGGTTTCTTCAAAAGAATGTGGCACATAGTTGGGGAAGATGTAATCAACGCTGTTAGATCCTTCTTTCAAACTCGTAGAATGCTTAAAGAAATGAATGCTACATCCATTTCCCTTATTCCTAAAGTTGTTAATCCTACAAGGTTGACAGATTTTCGTCCTATATCTTGCTGCAATACAGTGTACAAATGCATCGCTAAGATTCTAGCTGGTAGAATCAAAGTTGTTTTGCCATCCTTAGTTGGTCCATATCAGACTGCTTTTATCTCAGGACGGAGAATCAGTGATAACATTCTTTTGTCTCAGGAACTAATGAAAGGCTATCATAAATCTACGGGACCTGCTCGTTGTGCTATGAAAGTTGATCTGATGAAGGCTTATGACTCGGTGCGGTGGGATTTCATTGACGTTATGTTAATAAAAATGGGATTCCCTAGAACAGTCATTGATTGGATCATGGTTTGTGTTACATCATGTCAATTCTCTATCAACGTCAATGGTGAGCTTGCAGGTTACTTTCAAGGGGGAAGAGCGCTGAGACAAGGAGATCCATTGTCCCCGTATTTGTTTGTCCTATGTATGGAAATCCTTTCGGGGCATTCTGCAAGATGAGTGCCAACTAAGAATTCAAGTTCCACTGGAGATGCAAGAAGGACAAAATTTCTCATCTTTGTTTTGCTGATGACTTGATGATTTTTAGCAACGGGGATGTAACCTCAATTCGTATGATCAGAACTGTGCTCACAAAGTTTCAAGATCTATCAGGTCTGTATCCAAATCCAAACAAAAGTGACATCTTCTTGAGCGGTGTGTTAAATGCTGAGAGGGAACAAATTATTCATATTCTTGGGTTTAGGGAGGGGGAGCTCCCTATGAAATATTTGGGAGTACCTCTTCTCTCGTCCAGACTAAAGGCTATTTATTGTAAGGGCCTCGTGGATCGAATCACCTCTAAAGTTCAACATTGGACTTGTAGAACACTCTCGTATGCAGGACGGGTACAACTGATTAATTCAGTCTTATTTTCCATACAGGTCTATTGGGCATCTCTCTTTCTCTTACCTGGGCAAGTAATTAAAAATGTGGAGCAAATTATGAAATCCTTTCTTTGGTCAAGTTCAGATATGAGAACTACTGGGGCTAAAGTGGCTTGGGATCAGGTATGTCTTCCAGAAAAGGAGGGGGGGCTAGGAATAAAAAGGATAACAGAATGGAACAAGATTGTTTTGTTGAAACACATTTGGAACCTGTGCAATGACTCAGATGGCTCAATATGGTCTACTTGGATCAGATCCAATATGTTGCGAGGTAGGAATTTCTGGACAATCAAGACGCCACAGAATTGCTCTTGGGCTTGGGGAAAGATTCTAAAGCTCAGATCCTTAGCATGGCCGAAGATGAAGTACATCATAGGAGATGGAATGACAACCTCTCTATGGTTTGATAATTGGCATCCTCACAGCCCACTCGCGGATTCTTACGGGGAAAGATTCATCTATGATTCAGGTATGGCCAAGAACGCGAAGGTGAATGTGCTAATTCAGAACTCAGAATGGAAAACTCCTACCACCCAAGCTATTGGCTGGCACCCCATTATAGAAGCTATTCCTTCCAATTCTAATCCTAAGATGGGGCAAAAGGATGAGATAGTTTGGTTGGATTCGCCAAATCACAGATTCTCGATCAAAGTAGCTTGGGAACAACTAAGACGTCATCGTTAGATGGTTGAATGGCATGACATTGTGTGGTTCAAGAATGCTGTTCCAAGACATTCATTTCTTCTATGGATGGCTGTCCAACAGAAACTCACAACTCAAGATAAACTTCATCGGTTTGGTATACATGGTCCCAATAGATGCTCACTCTGTCTCCGCAACAATGAGGATCACAACCACTTGTTCTTTGAATGCTCCTATACTAAAGCGATCTGGTGGGATGTTTGTGACAGATGCGACATTCCAAGAATGACAAAAGGCTGGGATGAATGGATTCGATGGGCCACTATCTCTTGGCATGGCAAGAGTTTCGTCAATTTTTCTCGTAAACTGAGTTTTGCAGCTACAGTGTATCATGTATGGCAAGAACGGAATGCAAGGATCTTTGCTGGACTGTCTAGAACTTCGAATTTGGTCTTTAATCAAATCGAATGTATCATTCGTGATAAGCTTGATTTGATGAGGAATGTCGTACCAACAAATGAAAATAAAAGGATCCAACGAGCTTGGAGGGTGAATACCATAGATTCTTAATTTGTTAGTTAGCTGGTTGTATTGGTTTCCCTAACGAATCTAGTGAGGTTTCAGTTTTATGGTCGGTGGCTAGCCTGTAGCCATCTGTTGTTTTATGTTTCTGTTATCATTGTAAATCTGGGGTATGCCCCTTATAATGTTTGTATCCTCTTCTTTTAATACATACGTCAACTTACCAAAAAAAATGGTTTTAATTCGAGGCTCAATTCTGCCGCAAAAACACTACTCTTTGTGAACCATAAGAAAACCACCTCACAATCAATTGAAACTTCATATTCAGTCTATTGGGGGTGCGATCGCATCATATGTCAAATTTTGACTTATTCTGATTCTGTTTGCTTGAGGTTTTAATTCTGCCGCAGAAACACTACTCTTTGTGAACCATAAGAAAAATACCTTAGAATAAATTGAAACTTCATATTCTGTGTATTGGGGATGATATCTCACCATATATTAAATTTGGGCTTATTTTGATATCGGATTCTGGAGGTTTTAATTGGGGGTTCAATTCTGTTGCAAACTGATCATACAAGGGGTTTGGGTACCTAGACATAAAAGAATGACCTATGAATTGATTTTTGTTGTTTTTTTAGTATTATAATAGTAAATATTTAATTTTAGGTCATTTCGAGATCGTCTGGTCTGGGTTTCAATTCTGTTACGTAAAAATTGCGTAACAGGTTAGATTTGCGTCAAGTTTCAAAACGTGATCCTTACTGTTTAGGTTTTTCCAAATCTTTTTGTTTCTATTATATTTGGGTTATCTAGGAGTCAAGTAACTGTTTTTGCTAATATTCGCTTCTGTTTTATTTCGTGTCTTCGTTTTGTCCACAATTCGTACGAATTTGCATTGCTACTCGCAAAATTGTAATCGTAGTGTTGTTTTGCTTTGTTTTCAGTATATTTATTGATTCTTGAGTCTGAAAATTATAATTAGAGTGCGCTGCGAAGGCTACTACTGACTTTGATTTGTTGATTTCAGTTCCTAAAGAACCAAAAGAAAGCAAGTTGTGAGGTAAAAGGCATTGTGAGCTTATTAGAGTGAAAAAGCCTTGATTTTTTTGTGTGATACACGAGAGGTGTGAGGATATATTTTGTGCTACTAACCAAATTTTGCATATTCAAAATATGTCTGAAAACAACGAATCAGCTACACAAAACGCTAACGTAGCTTTCCAATTGCGAGCCATAGGCCAGCAACTTGAGCTATTGTCTAGAACGTACAAGGATCTGAAAGATGAGGTGAATTCAATAAAGCAACAGAATCGTGGGGCTGATCGCCGAGGAAATTCGGTCCGTATGGCCGTACGGAATGTCAGATCTGATTTTGAAGAGTTTGTTGATGAAAATGCAGATGCGGGTGAAGATGACTATGATTTTGCATCTGCTGGCCAAAGAATCAGGTCTGGACCGAACAGGGCTAGGAGGAATGTGAATTTCCGTGGCATGGGCACTTATGAAGATATGGATGGGGACTTGGACACCATTAAACTGAAAATTCCTAACTTTCAAGGTAAAAACGATCCTAAGGCTTATTTGGAGTGGGAGAAAAAGGTAGATTGGATTTTTGATTGCCTATTCTGAACAAAAGAAGGTGAAATTGGTGATAATTGAGTTTACGGAGTATGCATTGATTTGGTGGGATCAAATTGTAATCAGTAGGAGGAGGAATGGGGAGCGACCCGTTCAGACTTTGGGGGAGATGAAAGTCTTCATGAGGAGACGATTTGTGCCAAACCACTATTATAGAGACTTATATCTGAAGCTCCAAGGTCTGAATCAAGGTTATAAGGCAGTAGATGAATATCACAAAGAGATGGAGATAGCAATGATTCGGGCCAATGTTGTTGAGGATAGAGAAGCCACCATGGCTAGGTTTCTTAATGGGTTGAATCGAGACATTGCCAATGTGGTTGAGCTACAGCACTATGTGGAGCTAGAGGACATGGTTCACATGGCTACAAAGGTGGAGAGACAACTTCGGAAGGGACATGCTCGACCAGCGTTTAATTAGGGCTCTTCATCATCTTGGAAGCCGAATCTAAAGAGAGAGGGTACTGTCCGGCCAAGATCCTTTGTTCCTTCTAGAACTGAACTACCAAAGGCTAAAGTTGAGGTTCCTCCTGATGCCGAAGGTAAATCTGAAACTCAACCTAAACGTACCCATGATGTTAAATGTTTCAGGTGTCAAGGACATGGACATTATGCTTTAGAGTGTCCAAACAAGAGAATCATGATGATTAGAGATAATGGTGATATGGAATCTGAAAGTGACACATCTGATTGTGAAGGCATGCCACCATTGAAGGATAGTGATGGGGATGAGTTAGCATTACTAGTTGGAGAGTCCTTGGTTATAAGACGAACACTTCAGGTTCAGATGGTGAAAAGAAGGCAAAGATGGTGAGACAACTCCATGAGGGAGTTCGACTGCAAATAGAGAAAAACGCTTCTAAAGCAAATAAGGGATGTAAACCGGTTGTTTTCCAACCCGGTGATTGGGTTTGGGTGCACAAGCGTAAGGAACTGATGTGCATCATGGGAATTATAATCCATCTTGTAAGGCTAAAACTAATGTGCAAGAGGATTCAGATGGTCCAATGACAAGAGCGAGAGCGAAACAACTACAAAGGGCCTTGACGAGTCAAATTGGAATGATTGAAGCTGCGTCAGAGTTAAAAATTAGCAAGCAGTTTGAAATTGGTTCAAGGATGTTTATTTGCCTACAATTGGAACTTGGAGATGAGAAAAGCCCTTAATTGTTCTTTTGATGCTGGGCTACTCGAATTTGGGTTGATATGCAAATAAGTGAAGGAATTGATGCTGTTTATGGTCAGAACAGCAAATGAATTTGAACCCGAATTTGAAGTCATCCATTGCATGTGAAAACAAGACTAATCAAGGTGGATTTCAAGTTCAGAACGTGTTCTTTCTAGATTGTCAAACCATGATTGTATTGGACTTTTGTGTAAGAAGATATGGTTGTTTTAAATTTGGTCTGTTTGTGTTAGAAAGGTCAAAAAACGTGTGCTAGTTAATTTGTCTAGGTTAGTTTGTCAAAGTCTGTTTTTTGGGCTTGACTTCTGCCATGTTGAATTATTCCTAACTTTGGAGGGATGTTCCAATTATAAATATAGTATCAGAATATGTAATAAAGAACTTTTGGCCAAGATTTGAAACTTAATTCACAGAATTAAGAGTTGTTCTTCCAAATTGATTTTGTGAAGAACCCTACCTGACTTATCACTCTTCAATCACAAAGAGTGTGGCGTCGAAATCCTAGATTGATCTTTGTGGCGTCCAGATCGACTTATCAAAGTATCATTCTAGTCTATCCTCCATCTTATTTACCTTGAAATCACTATAATCCAGCCTAAACACCAAAAGAAAGACAACACAACCAGACCCATCCTTCATCCACTTTCGTCAGATTCATTGTTGCCGATTTTCGAATCATTCACGGCACATCATCTGGTATCAGAGCATCAGTTGCGATCTAAGGCAGAGCCAAAAACAGAAGAAAGGCTTACTGGAATTGAGGTTGATAAACTTAATTATGGCTGGAGATTTGTTGGTTGTGCAACGGGTTCTGAATGCACAAATTGACGTTAGTGATGAGCAACGCGAGAACATCTTTCATACTCGATGTCAGATTCGAGATAAGGTGTGTGGGATGATCATTGACAATGGAAGTTGCACTAATGTTGCTTCAACTAATTTGGTGGAGAAATTGGGTTTAACTACCCTTCCACATCCCAGGCCATACAGTTTGCGATGGCTGAATGAGAATGGGGAGATTCGGGTGACAAAGCAAGTCCGTGTACCTTTTTCCATTAAAACCTATCATGACGAGGTTTTGTGTGACGTTGCGCCGATGTCAGCTAGCCATTTGTTGCTGGGTCGTCCATGGCAGTTTGATAAGGATGTGACCTACAATGGACAAAAGAACACTTATTCTTTTATGCTGAATGGAAAGAAGGTGAACTTGTTACCATTGAGTTCTCAACAGGTTAGAGAGGATCAGATACGAAGCCAACAAAAGGAGGTGAAATCACGTAAGGGGCTGTTGTTAGCCAAAAAAGGAGACATCAAACAAGCATTACCTTCAGCAGGGGCTGTTTTCATGATCTGGGCAAAGCAATTACTACAAGTAGAAGGATTGGACTTACCAATACATATTAAAGAATTGCTTGAAGAATTTAAAGATGTGTTTCCAGATGAATTACCTAAAGGGTTACCACCTATTCGTGGAATTGAGCATCAAATTGATTTGGTGCCGGGAGCTTCACTTCCTAACAGACCAGCATACAGATGTAATCCAGAGGAAGCAAAAGAGATTCAAAGGCAGGTTGGTGAGCTCTTAGAGAAGGGCTATGTGCGAGAATCACTTAGTCCATGTTCTGTACCTACTTTGCTTGTACCGAAGAAAGATGGTACCATGAGGATGTGTATGGACAGCCGCGCTATCAACAAAATAACAGTTAAGTATCGATTTCCTATACCCAGACTTGATGATTTGCTTGATGAGTTGCATGGAGCTGCATTGTTTTCTAAAGTCGATTTGATGAGTGGTTATCACCAAATTAGAATGAAAGAAGGAGATGAATGGAAAACAGCATTTAAAACTAAACAGGGGTTATATGAATGGATGGTAATGCCGTTTGGGTTATCTAATGCGCCTAGTACATTTATGAGGCTTATGAATCATGTTTTGAGGAAGTATATTGGGCTGTTTGTTGTAGTATATTTTGATGATATCCTGGTGTATAGCAAGACCTTTGATGATCATATGAAGCATCTTAGAGTTGTGTTTGAAACTTTGGGAGATTCTAAGTTGTATGGGAAACTCACAAAGTGTTACTTCTGTAAAGAAAGTGTCGTGTTTCTTGGGTATATTATCTCTAGCAGGGGAGTTAAGGTTGATGAGGAGAAAATTGAGGCAATTCGGGACTGGCCAAAACCTGTTAGTATCGCTGATGTGAGGAGTTTCCATGGTTTAGCTTCTTTCTACAGGCGATTTGTGAAAGACTTCAGCTCTATTGTTGCTCCTATGACAGAATGCTTGAAAAAAGAGAACGACTTTAGATGGAGTGAAGATGCGCAGAAAGCATTTGAGCTAATTAAGGAGAAGTTGTGTACTGCTCCAGTTTTAGCACTTCCAGACTTTGCTAAAACATTCGAAATAGAGTGCGATGCTTCCGGAGTTGGAATTGGGGCTGTCTTGCTGCAAGAAAAGAGGCCGATTGCATTCTTCAGTGAAAAGCTAAATGGAGCACGTTTGAACTACTCTATTTACGACAAGGAGTTCTATGCTTTGATTCGGGCTCTAGAGGTATGGCAGCACTACTTGTTGCCTAAAGAATTTGTTATACATACTGATCATGAATCCTTGAAGTATCTTAAGGGGCAAAGCAAGCTGAATCGCAGACATGCTAAATGGGTGGAGTTTATGGAGTCATTTCCTTATGTCATAAAGTACAAGAAAGGGCAAGTTAATGTGGTTGCTGATGCTCTTTCTAGGAGGTTTGCACTGATCTCTATGTTGAATGCAAAGCTGATGGGTTTTGAACAAGTGAAGGAACAGTATGCTAATGATTCCTACTTTGCTAATGTGGTTGTTGAATGTGCAAAGGGAGCTTGTGATGGGTTCTTTATGCATGAAGGTTACTTGTTCAAAATGGGCAGAATGTGTATTCCTTCAGGATCGTTACGGGAGTTGCTTGTGCGAGAGGCTCATGGTGGTGGTCTTAGTGGTCATTTTGGGGAGAAGAAGACTTATGAGCTGCTGAAAGAACATTTCTTTTGGCCTAGCATGTTACGGGATGTGCACAAGGTGATTGAGAGATGTGCTATTTGCAAGAAAGCTAAGGGTAAAGAGAATGCATATGGACTGTATATGCCATTACCTATTCCAGAGCAACCATGGATGGATGTTAGCATGGACTTTGTACTTGGGTTACCAAGAACACAGCGTGGAAAGGATTCAATAATGGTCGTGGTTGATCGATTCTCCAAAATGTCTCATTTCATTCCTTGCAACAAAACTGATGATGCAGTACATGTTGCTGATTTGTTCTTTCAAAAGATTGTTCGTTTGCATGGAGTTCCTAAAAGCATTGTCTCTGATCGTGATACAAAGTTCTTAAGCCACTTTTGGAAGACTCTTTGGAGGAAGCTTGGAACGAAGTTACTTTTCAGTACGGCATGTCATCCACAAACTGATGGACAAACTGAGGTTCGATTACATATTGAGGAGAAAACGATAAAGTATGCTAAACAAGCTAACAAGGGGCGGAAAATGGTTAGGTTTGAACCTGGAGATCTTGTTCGGATTCATATTAGCAAGGGCAGATTCCCAAGCAAACGTAAGTCCAAGTTGATGCCAAGAGCTGATGGTCCATTTCGGATTATAGAGAAGGTGAATGACAATGCGTATAAGGTAGATCTTCCTGGTAATTACAACGTATCAGCTACTTTTAATGTGAAAGACTTGACTCCATACTTGGATGACGATGACGATTCTGATTTGAGGACAAATCATTTTCAACCCGGGGCTGATGATGTGCATCATGGGAATTATAATCCATCTTGTAAGGCTAAAACTAATGTGCAAGAGGATTCAGATGGTCCAATGACAAGAGCGAGAGCGAAACAACTACAAAGGGCCTTGACGAGTCAAATTGGAATGATTGAAGCTGCGTCAGAGTTAAAAATTAGCAAGCAGTTTGAAATTGGTTCAAGGATGTTTATTTGCCTACAATTGGAACTTGGAGATGAGAAAAGCCCTTAATTGTTCTTTTGATGCTGGGCTACTCGAATTTGGGTTGATATGCAAATAAGTGAAGGAATTGATGCTGTTTATGGTCAGAACAGCAAATGAATTTGAACCCGAATTTGAAGTCATCCATTGCATGTGAAAACAAGACTAATCAAGGTGGATTTCAAGTTCAGAACGTGTTCTTTCTAGATTGTCAAACCATGATTGTATTGGACTTTTGTGTAAGAAGATATGGTTGTTTTAAATTTGGTCTGTTTGTGTTAGAAAGGTCAAAAAACGTGTGCTAGTTAATTTGTCTAGGTTAGTTTGTCAAAGTCTGTTTTTTGGGCTTGACTTCTGCCATGTTGAATTATTCCTAACTTTGGAGGGATGTTCCAATTATAAATATAGTATCAGAATATGTAATAAAGAACTTTTGGCCAAGATTTGAAACTTAATTCACAGAATTAAGAGTTGTTCTTCCAAATTGATTTTGTGAAGAACCCTACCTGACTTATCACTCTTCAATCACAAAGAGTGTGGCGTCGAAATCCTAGATTGATCTTTGTGGCGTCCAGATCGACTTATCAAAGTATCATTCTAGTCTATCCTCCATCTTATTTACCTTGAAATCACTATAATCCAGCCTAAACACCAAAAGAAAGACAACACAACCAGACCCATCCTTCATCCACTTTCGTCAGATTCATTGTTGCCGATTTTCGAATCATTCACGGCACATCAGGAACGATTTCCTAACCAAAGGAAATCAAAATTACAGCCTCGTGGTGCTGGTCCATTTCAGGTTTTAGAGAGAATCAATGACAACGCATACAAAATTGACCTTCCAGGTGAGTATGGTGTTAGTGCTACCTTTATTGTTGCTGATCTTACGTTGTTTGACACAGATTTTGATTCGAGGTCGAATCCTTTCGAGGAGAGAGGGGATGATGTGGACCAGCCCAGAAACACCAGCAAGGACCCATTACATGTTCCCAATGGTCCAATGACTCGGTCCAAGACAAAGGCATTGAAAGAGGCATTGAATGCATTGCTTTTGAATGTTTCAACCAAGTCAGAATTCAAAGGTCCATTAGAGTATCAAGAGGAGACCCTAGTACATCTTCCATGTGCAAGAGGGGTCCAACATAACCTTATTTGGGCCATGAGGTGAGGACAACAAAGGAAACAAAAGAATCCTTCTACAACTTGGAAACAACATGGGTGGCTACCTTTTCCTTTTGTTTCTAGGATTAAGGGGCTGCATGGAAGGTTATAAATAAGCCTTGAATCAGTTCTATAATATTTTACTTCCTTCTCTAAGGTTATAAATAAGGTTACCAACAAATGAAAACAAAAGGATCCAACGAGCTTGGAGGGTGAATACCATAGATTCTTAATTTGTTAGTTAGCTGGTTGTATTGGTTTCCCTAACGAATCTAGTGAGGTTTCAGTTTTATGGTCGGTGGCTAGCCTGTAGCCATCTGTTGTTTTATGTTTCTGTTATCATTGTAAATCTGGGGTATGCCCCTTATAATGTTTGTATCCTCTTCTTTTAATACATACGTCAACTTACCAAAAAAAAATAACACCTTCTAGAAATAGCTAAGAAACTTATCATCTTTATAAAAAACAATGCTTCTAGGGACCCCACAAAGCCGGATTATCTCCCTAGAGAACATATCAACAATATTAGTGCATCATCAGTTTTATGACATAGAATAAAATGTGTCATCTTTGAAAACCTATCAACGACTATAAATATTGAGTCCTTATCATGTTTTGACCTAGGCAAACCTAATACAAAATCCATTGAAACGTTGATGTGGACCTCTTGATCATGCGGCTAAGCAAACCACATGCTAAGACACCAATTCCTAGAAAACCAAGTAAATCAGGTTTGATAGAGGTGTGACATAATGAAAACCTGTCCAAGGCACCGGCAAAATTGAAATAAGAAACCCCTACCTAATGAATACCAATTCACGAACAAGAAGTATATTGAAGATGCCAAGAGGTTAGTTATACCTTGATAAGTCAAATATGTTCTTTGTCCTAGCAAAGAAAACTTGTTTCAACATGCAAAACACTAGTTTATTTCATAAATCCATGGTTGCTAAAAATTTCGACTTATAAAACCTTATATATTATTTCATCTAGTAACCCTAATAAACCCAAAACTTGTGGGCTAATATTTACTCACTTACAATAAACCTAGAGTATGTTAACTAAGCCCAAACATGAAGAAAATAATAAAAATAACAAAATCTGACAAATAAACAAATGCATCTAATTAAACAAAATAACCTAAAATGGAAAATTTTCCTAGTTTAAATAATGTCATGAACGAAATTTTCATCCTATAAATGCTAGGATCTTTGTTGTCACCTTTAGATATCCAAAAAGCTAAGAAATTGATTGCTGAAGTTGTCTCCCCTTTAGTTTCTTTGTTTGTCTAGGATAATTAATTGTACCTTTAAAGAATCCTCTCAAAACGTGGAAACCCTTATTGCCTTCCTTTAACCTTCCTTGTAGGATTAAGAAACTCCTTAAAATAAGATAACCAGTCCGACATTAAATACCATCGGCCCTTCTTTCCTTGTGTAGCTAGGATGAATAAGGAATCCTTGTAAGAAAAGGATTTTGAAACATTAATGAATTCTTACCACACTTGGAGTTAATGTTATAACTCATTAAAGATCCTTATAGAACTAGGAAATTCTCAAAATAAGATGTCACATCCTTGTAGAAAAAGGATCTTTGCCAAATATAAAGTCAACAAGTCAAAAAGAAGTAAATAACAAAATTCATACAACATATTTTGACTTATATCGCAAGGCATTTCTGAACCTCGATTGACCTCAAATTTACCCCAACATAGAGTAATATGTTGGGAATCTCTGGGTGAATTTTCAGCCTAATCCAATGGTCAGATT
This sequence comes from Populus trichocarpa, assembly GCF_000002775.5. NCBI lineage: Eukaryota > Viridiplantae > Streptophyta > Magnoliopsida > Malpighiales > Salicaceae > Populus > Populus trichocarpa. The sequence goes on along the minus strand of NC_037289.2, from coordinate 13,708,719 downwards.
GAGAATTATGATTGTTACTGCAAAACTGGATAGAAGGAACAATTACGCTAGAATCCGAATTTCCTTGTTCAACCTTTCTTGGATTGTATCAAATATCTACCCATGGTTCCTTAGGTATAGCTAAAGGAACCATGTGGTTGAGTCTTATACTTTGCTTTTCTACAAGTTCTGCATTTATCATATATGTGTTGCACATCTTTTTTCATTTTAGGCCAATAAAAATGCTCATGCAACATATTCAAAAGCTTAACAACAATAAAATGCCCCATCAATCCGTCCCCATGTGCTTCATGTATAAGCATTCACACATAGAACTTAATGGAACACACAAACGATTCTCTCTAAACATTCCCAAAGTCTATAGAGAACTTCCCAAAAACCAAAGTTTCACAAGCATTGTAAATATTACCAAAATCAATTCCTAGTATAATTCTTTTATTTATTCAAATCCTAGAAATCTAGCATCTAAAGTATATAAAAGAACATATTTGTGAGAAATTGCATCAGCTAAAATGTTTTCTTTCCCTTTTATATTAGATCACATATAGAAAAGTTTCAATAAATTCAACCTACTTGGCATGTCTCATATTCAACTTACCTTACCCTTTCAAGTGCTTCAATGATTCATGATCTGAATGTATCATGAACTCCTTTGGCCACAGGTAATGTTGTCACGTCTCTAAAGTTCTCACCAAGGCATAGAGCTTCTTTTTATAGGTAGGGTAATTCAAGACTACCCCACTAAGTTTCTCGCTGAAATATGTAATGGGCCTCTTATCCTGCATTAACACAACTCCAATACATATGCTTGAAGCATCACATTCAACTTCAAAAGCTTTTGTAAAGTCTGGCAAAGCTAAAACATACATAACACAAAAGTTTTATGTTGTTTCTCATCCCATTTAAATCCAACAGGCATTTTCATAATTTCAGTTAAAGGTGTTGCAATAGTACTAAAATCATTCACAAATCTTCTATAAAAGCTAGCAAGTCTATAAAAACTCCTTACCTCAGTCACAAACTTAGGTGTAGGCCAATCTTAGATGGCCTTAACCTTCTCTTTATCTATCTTAATACCCTATGCAATTACTACATATCTAACAAAAATAATTTTCTCCATACAAAAGGTATATTTATTGAGATTAGTATATGATTTCTCATTACACAATACACTAAGCACACTATGCAAATGATCAGGATGCTCATTCAAGTTCTTGATATAAATTAAGATGTAATAAAAGTACACAACCACAAACTTACCCATGATTGCACGCAAAATATGATGTATCAACCTCATAATTGTACTATGTGCATTTGTAAGCTCAAATGGCATGACTAACCATGCATACAAACCATGTTTAGTTTTAAATGTTGTTTCCCATTCATCACCTTCTTTCATTTAGTCTGATGGTACCAACTTTTTAAGTCAATTTTAGAGAAAAATGCTCAATATAAATCATCCAACATGTCATCAAGCCTAGGGATAGGATGTCTATACTTTATTGTTATGTTGTTTGATGGTGCGATAGTCAACACACATCTTCCAAGTCCCATCCTTTTTGGCACAAGTAACATTGGCAAGCATAAGGGCTCATACTCTCACGAATGTACCCCTTCATCATCAGCTCATCTACTTAACTTTGAAGCTCTTTTGTCTCCTCGGGATTACTTCTATAGGCTAGACGATTAGGAATTAAAGCTTTGGGTACAAAGTCAATCTGATGTTCAATTCCCCTTAATGGTGGTAGTCCATTATGGATGTCTTTAGGGAATACAACACCAAACTCCTACAACAAGGAAACAACCATACTGGGAACAACATAATCAAGATCATTATCGTGAGTGTTAAGATAAGCCTCCTTACAGAAAACGCCCCAAAAGTAAGTGACTAGTATGCATTGGGACTACATCACACATAATCTCATCAGAGTACTTCCCAATAAAAAACACAAGAATTACTTGCTTAGTGATCACTTCACTACGTTCATTCAATAATTGCAGTTTATAAGGCCTAGGATGCTTAATATAACTTTGATTCAATTGTTTTAAAAGAGTATTACTAGCTACATTAACACAACTACCTCCATTGATTATCTTGCTACATTCCTTGTTTTGAATGTGGCATCGAGTGTGAAATATGTTATGTTGTTGCTGATCTACATCATCTTCTTTTATCTTCATATTTAGCACACACCTTATATAACCAAGGCCTTCCCCTCAACAAGATATGCAATCTTCACATCACTACAATCCTCTAAAGGTGACATCTCTTCACTTTCAGATTTGTCACTTTCAGATTCAACCTTCTCATTGTCTCTTGTAAGCATAACCTTTTGGTGGTTCGACCTTTGCATGCATATAATGTTTTAATTAGACAACCCCCTCTCTCTTCAGATTTGGACTCTATACCGATGAAGATAAAGCCGAATTAGTCTGAAAAAGTGAGTTGCCCCTTCTCTTTATTTGCCTCTCCACCTTCATTACCATATGGACCATGTGATGTGGATCAACTCACAAACACCAGCAAGGATCCATTACATGTTCCAAATGGGCCAATGACTCGGTCCAAGACAAAGGTATTGGTTTTGAAGGTTTCAACCAAGTCATAGTTGAAGGGTCTATTGGAGCATCAAGAGGCCTTAGTGGTATTAGTACATCTTATCCATGTACAAGAGGGGCCCAATCCAACCTTATTTGGGCCACGAGGTGAGGAGAAAACAAGCAAAGGAAACAAAAGAATCCAAGCTGCCTTAAGAAACAAAGTGGCGACAAGGCTTCCTAATTATGTAAGGAGATTATTCTAGTAACTTTAATTGTGTTTCCTAGTATTAGAAGGATCTTAAGAGATGGCAAAAGAAGGGAGTTAATACCAGCAATTACTGATGTAAATCTCTTGATCATGTGGTCAAACAACCCCTAAAAAAGATGATACTTCCCCAAGAAAGCAAAAAATCGGTATGAGAAGTGTGACACAATGACATCCTGTCTCAGGCACCAACATTTTTGGAATTGAATTGAATGATGCAACAAAGTCAGTTATACCTTGATAAGTCAGATTTGATCTTTGTTCCAACAAAGATAACGTGTTATATCATGCAAACACAAGTTTATTTCATAAATCCATGGCCACCCGATTTCAGCATACAAAACACTTATATAATGCTTCAAATAACCCTAATAGATCCCCATATATGGGCTGATTTGAGCCCACTTATAAAATTGACCAAAATAATAATAATAAATCAAAGACTAAGAAGAAAATAATAAAAATCCAAAATTAATATCCTAGATATGCTAGAATCAGATTTGTCACCCCTGCGAAGTTCCAAATAATGGTTACATGATCTTTTTGTTCAAGTCAGAAGCAGAGATGCAAGCAGTGTTGGAAAGAGGGCCATGGTTGTTTGCGGGCGAAAACTATTGTCTTGCAACAATGGCACCCCAACTTTCAGTTCGACAAAAACGAGATCTCCAAGCTACCAGTCTGGATTCGACTCCATGGACTTCCATTCCCTCTATGATTTAAGAAGGGGATGAGCCTGACAGTTAGCATGGTAGGTAGATCCCTATCCTGTGATGAACAAACCTACAGGTGTACCAAGCTGGAATATCCCGACTATGTGTAAAGATTGATTCCTCACTCCCTATCCTCAGAACCTATCACCACTGAAGTTCAATACAAATGGAAGCCGTTAAGATGTGAAAAATGTAAGCTCTTCAACCACTTATACCCTCCTTAGATTGTTCCTAACAAGGGTAAGCCCATAGCTACTTCTCCTCAAACTCAAGATCCAGTTCACCTAGCAAACCCTTTTTTTTTTTGGATTCGAGGAAACCCCACCCCCCGGAAAGCGCTCACCTAGCATACCCATTCTTAACCAACCCCCCAGCAAATTCATCAACCTTTGGCCAAACTGATGCTCACAACAAGACCATGCAACCCCTTACCACAACCATTGTCTCTATCCCCTCACCTTTGTCTGACCACAACACAAACATACAAAATACTACAATCCCTAACCCCCCCCAGCCCCCTATGCAAAACAAAATCTTCATCCTACTAGACGCTCGGAAACATTTGACTGTGAATCAGACCATAACTCAGGTAATGATCTTTTGCTTATTGACCAAAACTACCTACCCCTAGTTGGTATATGATGAGGATTAGCGCACCATTAAGCACAATCATGCCAACGACCCATTGGAGGTGTCAATTAGACCAATTACAAGAGCTAGGGCAAAGAAGCTTAAAAACGAATTGAATGGACTTGTTCAGAATATATGGAGCAAGATGGACCTAGAGGAGCTTGGGACATCTACGGAACATGAAGGAAACCTCTAATTCGTCTAATTCAGGTCCAAGAATAGCCCAATTCGTGTGGAACAAGGGGTTGATGTGTCCGGCCCCATACCTGCCTTGTTAGGCTTGTTTGTTCCTAATGCTACAAGGATAGAAAGTCAACAATTTATTCTCTAAATTAAGTAAGGAAGTTGGCCAGATCTTGTTCCTAAAAAGGAGAGGATTATTTAATGCTTTTCCTAACCTAGGAAGGAAAGTCATTAAATCAGCAACAAAGGATGAAATTTGATTTCTTATTTTTCCAAGTTAAACAAGAAATATTAAGGACCTAAAAGGGGGCGGCAACATAAATTTTTCAAATCAGATTTCTCCTAGTTTATTTGGAACTTCTTAATGGTGACAAATCTGATTCTAGCATATTTAGAATAGTAACTTTTGAATTTTTATTATTTTATTCTTAGTCCTTGGGTTGTTATTACTTATTTGGGTCAATTGTAAGTGGGCATCATATAAGTTCACCTGAGGGGGGTCCATTAGGGTTTATTTAAGTCTAGAGTCAGTATAAATAAAGGCATAACCAAACATGTAAGGTGATGCGAACCTCGTGATCACGTGGTCACGGAACCCACAATCAAGATTGAGATCTGATCCCGGAAAGCCGAAATAGGTCTGATAGGAGTGTGACACAATGAAACCTGCCCCAAGGCACCAACACTATTGGATTGAGTAGAATGACGCCACGAAGCCAGGTAATCTTCGATAAGTCAGATTCAATTCGTTCAAAAACTGAAGAATGCAAGAATCACTCTCACACGTTAAAACTGAAAAATTCAGAAGTAATTATCATCCAAGCTGCTGAAATTTTGGCTTACATGAGTTTAAATAGTTTTTGAAAAGTTAACCCTAATGGACCCCTTATGTGGACTTAAATGAGGTCCACTGAAAACTGACCCAAAACCCTAAACTGAGAAGCCCATAACTTAATCCAAACAAACCTTGGATCCTAACTGAAAACAAAGTATTAATTAAGCCCAAACAAGCCTTGAGCTGTAGCTAACAAAATAAAACAAAGCCCATAATATTAAATCCATGTTCTGTCATGAGAAAAAGAGAAGGAAGTAAAATATTATAGAACTGATTCAAGGCTTATTTATAACCTTCCATGCAGCCCCTTAATCCTAGAAACAAAAGGAAAAGGTAGCCACCCATGTTGTTTCCAAGTTGTAGAAGGATTCTTTTGTTTCCTTTGTTGTCCTCACCTCATGGCCCAAATAAGGTTATGTTGGACCCCTCTTGCACATGGAAGATGTACTAGGGTCTCCTCTTGATACTCTAATGGACCTTTGAATTCTGACTTGGTTGAAACATTCAAAAGCAATGCATTCAATGCCTCTTTCAATGCCTTTGTCTTGGACCGAGTCATTGGACCATTGGGAACATGTAATGGGTCCTTGCTGGTGTTTCTGGGCTGGTCCACATCATCCCCTCTCTCCTCGAAAGGATTCGACCTCGAATCAAAATCTGTGTCAAACAACGTAAGATCAGCAACAATAAAGGTAGCACTAACACCATACTCACCTGGAAGGTCAATTTTGTATGCGTTGTCATTGATTCTCTCTAAAACCTGAAATGGACCAGCACCACGAGGCTGTAATTTTGATTTCCTTTGGTTAGGAAATCGTTCCTTACGCTTGTGCACCCAAACCCAATCACCGGGTTGGAAAACAACCGGTTTACATCCCTTATTTGCTTTAGAAGCGTTTTTCTCTATTTGCAGTCGAACTCCCTCATGGAGTTGTCTCACCATCTTTGCCTTCTTTTCACCATCTGAACCTGAAGTGTTCGTCTTATAACCAAGGACTCTCCAACTAGTAATGCTAACTCATCCCCATCACTATCCTTCAATGGTGGCATGCCTTCACAATCAGATGTGTCACTTTCAGATTCCATATCACCATTATCTCTAATCATCATGATTCTCTTGTTTGGACACTCTAAAGCATAATGTCCATGTCCTTGACACCTGAAACATTTAACATCATGGGTACGTTTAGGTTGAGTTTCAGATTTACCTTCGGCATCAGGAGGAACCTCAACTTTAGCCTTTGGTAGTTCAGTTCTAGAAGGAACAAAGGATCTTGGCCGGACAGTACCCTCTCTCTTTAGATTCGGCTTCCAAGATGATGAAGAGCCCTAATTAAACGCTGGTCGAGCATGTCCCTTCCGAAGTTGTCTCTCCACCTTTGTAGCCATGTGAACCATGTCCTCTAGCTCCACATAGTGCTGTAGCTCAACCACATTGGCAATGTCTCGATTCAACCCATTAAGAAACCTAGCCATGGTGGCTTCTCTATCCTCAACAACATTGGCCCGAATCATTGCTATCTCCATCTCTTTGTGATATTCATCTACTGCCTTATAACCTTGATTCAGACCTTGGAGCTTCAGATATAAGTCTCTATAATAGTGGTTTGGCACAAATCGTCTCCTCATGAAGACTTTCATCTCCCCCAAAGTCTGAACGGGTCGCTCCCCATTCCTCCTCCTACTGATTACAATTTGATCCCACCAAATCAATGCATACTCCGTAAACTCAATTATCACCAATTTCACCTTCTTTTGTTCAGAATAGGCAATCAAAAATCCAATCTACCTTTTTCTCCCACTCCAAATAAGCCTTAGGATCGTTTTTACCTTGAAAGTTAGGAATTTTCAGTTTAATGGTGTCCAAGTCCCCATCCATATCTTCATAAGTGCCCATGCCACGGAAATTCACATTCCTCCTAGCCCTGTTCGGTCCAGACCTGATTCTTTGGCCAGCAGATGCAAAATCATAGTCATCTTCACCCGCATCTGCATTTTCATCAACAAACTCTTCAAAATCAGATCTGACATTCCGTACGGCCATACGGACCGAATTTCCTCGGCGATCAGCCCCACGATTCTGTTGCTTTATTGAATTCACCTCATCTTTCAGATCCTTGTACGTTCTAGACAATAGCTCAAGTTGCTGGCCTATGGCTCGCAATTGGAAAGCTACGTTAGCGTTTTGTGTAGCTGATTCGTTGTTTTCAGACATATTTTGAATATGCAAAATTTGGTTAGTAGCACAAAATATATCCTCACACCTCTCGTGTATCACACAAAAAAATCAAGGCTTTTTCACTCTAATAAGCTCACAATGCCTTTTACCTCACAACTTGCTTTCTTTTGGTTCTTTAGGAACTGAAATCAACAAATCAAAGTCAGTAGTAGCCTTCGCAGCGCACTCTAATTATAATTTTCAGACTCAAGAATCAATAAATATACTGAAAACAAAGCAAAACAACACTACGATTACAATTTTGCGAGTAGCAATGCAAATTCGTACGAATTGTGGACAAAACGAAGACACGAAATAAAACAGAAGCGAATATTAGCAAAAACAGTTACTTGACTCCTAGATAACCCAAATATAATAGAAACAAAAAGATTTGGAAAAACCTAAACAGTAAGGATCACGTTTTGAAACTTGACGCAAATCTAACCTGTTACGCAATTTTTACGTAACAGAATTGAAACCCAGACCAGACGATCTCGAAATGACCTAAAATTAAATATTTACTATTATAATACTAAAAAAACAACAAAAATCAATTCATAGGTCATTCTTTTATGTCTAGGTACCCAAACCCCTTGTATGATCAGTTTGCAACAGAATTGAACCCCCAATTAAAACCTCCAGAATCCGATATCAAAATAAGCCCAAATTTAATATATGGTGAGATATCATCCCCAATACACAGAATATGAAGTTTCAATTTATTCTAAGGTATTTTTCTTATGGTTCACAAAGAGTAGTGTTTCTGCGGCAGAATTAAAACCTCAAGCAAACAGAATCAGAATAAGTCAAAATTTGACATATGATGCGATCGCACCCCCAATAGACTGAATATGAAGTTTCAATTGATTGTGAGGTGGTTTTCTTATGGTTCACAAAGAGTAGTGTTTTTGCGGCAGAATTGAGCCTCGAATTAAAACCATTTTTTTTGGTAAGTTGACGTATGTATTAAAAGAAGAGGATACAAACATTATAAGGGGCATACCCCAGATTTACAATGATAACAGAAACATAAAACAACAGATGGCTACAGGCTAGCCACCGACCATAAAACTGAAACCTCACTAGATTCGTTAGGGAAACCAATACAACCAGCTAACTAACAAATTAAGAATCTATGGTATTCACCCTCCAAGCTCGTTGGATCCTTTTGTTTTCATTTGTTGGTACGACATTCCTCATCAAATCAAGCTTATCACGAATGATACATTCGATTTGATTAAAGACCAAATTCGAAGTTCTAGACAGTCCAGCAAAGATCCTTGCATTCCGTTCTTGCCATACATGATACACTGTAGCTGCAAAACTCAGTTTACGAGAAAAATTGACGAAACTCTTGCCATGCCAAGAGACAGTGGCCCATCGAATCCATTCATCCCAGCCTTTTGTCATTCTTGGAATGTCGCATCTGTCACAAACATCCCACCAGATCGCTTTAGTATAGGAGCATTCAAAGAACAAGTGGTTGTGATCCTCATTGTTGCGGAGACAGAGTGAGCATCTATTGGGACCATGTATACCAAACCGATGAAGTTTATCTTGAGTTGTGAGTTTCTGTTGGACAGCCATCCATAGAAGAAATGAATGTCTTGGAACATGATGTGCCGTGAATTATTCGAAAATCGGCAACAATAAATCTAACGAAAATGGATGAAGGATGGGTCTGGTTGTGTTGTCTTTCTTTTGGTGTTTAGGCTGGATTATAGTGATTTCAAGGTAAATAAGATGGAGGATAGACTAGAATGATACTTTGATAAGTCGATCTGGACGCCACAAAGATCAATCTAGGATTTCGACGCCACACTCTTTGTGATTGAAGAGTGATAAGTCAGGTAGGGTTCTTCACAAAATCAATTTGGAAGAACAACTCTTAATTCTGTGAATTAAGTTTCAAATCTTGGCCAAAAGTTCTTTATTACATATTCTGATACTATATTTATAATTGGAACATCCCTCCAAAGTTAGGAATAATTCAACATGGCAGAAGTCAAGCCCAAAAAACAGACTTTGACAAACTAACCTAGACAAATTAACTAGCACACGTTTTTTGACCTTTCTAACATAAACAGACCAAATTTAAAACAACCATATCTTCTTATACAAAAGTCCAATGCAATCATGGTTGGACAATCTAGAAAGAACACGTTCTGAACTTGAAATCCACCTAGATTAGTCTTGTTTTCACATGCAATGGATGACTTCAAATTCGGGTTCAAATTCATTTGCTGTTCTGACCATAAACAGCATCAATTCCTTCACTTATTTGCATATCAACCCAAATTCGAGTAGCCCAGCATCAAAAGAACAATTAAGGGCTTTTCTCATCTCCAAGTTCCAATTGTAGGCAAATAAACATCCTTGAACCAATTTCAAACTGATTGCTAATTTTTAACTCTGACGCAGCTTCAATCATTCCAATTTGACTCGTCAAGGCCCTTTGTAGTTGTTTCGCTCTCGCTCTTGTCATTGGACCATCTGAATCCTCTTGCACATTAGTTTTAGCTTTACAAGATGGATTATAATTCTCATGATGCACATCAGAACAACATTCTTGAACCACACAATGTCATGCCATTCAACCATCTGACGATGACGTCTTAGTTGTTCCCAAGCTACTTTGACCGAGAATCTGTGATTTGGCGAATCCAACCAAACTATCTCATCCTTTTGCCCCATCTTAGGATTAGAATTGGAAGGAATAGCTTCTATAATGGGGTCCCAGCCAATAGCTTGGGTGGTAGGAGTTTTCCATTATGAGTTCTGAATTAGCACATTCACCTTCGCATTCTTGGCCATACCTGAATCATAGATGAATCTTTGCCCGTAAGAATCCGTGAGTGGGCTGTGAGGATGCCAATTATCAAACCATAGAGAGGTTGTCATTCCATCTCCTATGATGTACTTCATCTTCGGCCATGCTCAGGATCTGAGCTTTAGAATCTTTCCCCAAGCCCAAGAGCAATTTTGTGGCGTCTTGATTGTCCAGAAATTCCTACCTCGCAACATATTGGATCTGATCCAAGTAGACCATATTGAGCCATCTGAGTCATTGCACAGGTTCCGAATGTGTTTCAACAAAGCAATCTTGTTCCATTCTGTTATCCTTTTTATTCCTAGCCCCCCCTCCTTTTTTGGAAGACATACCTGATCCCAAGCCACTTTAACCCCAGTAGTTCTCATATCTGAACCTGACCAAAGAAAGGATTTCATAATTTGCTCCACATTTTTAATTACTTGCCCAGGTAAGAGAAAGAGAGATGCCCAATAGACCTGTATGGAAAATAAGACTGAATTAATCAGTTGTACCCGTCCTGCATACGAGAGTGTTCTACAAGTCCAATGTCGAACTTTAGAGGTGATTCGATCCACGAGGTCCTTACAATAAATAGCCTTTAGTCTGGACGAGAGAAGAGGTACTCCCAAATATTTCATAGGGAGCTCCCCCTCCCTAAACCCAAGAATATGAATAATTTGTTCCCTCTCAGCATTTAACACACCGCTCAAGAAGATGTCACTTTTGTTTGGATTTGGATACAGACCTGATAGATCTTGAAACTTTGTGAGCACAGTTCTGATCATACGAATTGAGGTTACATCCCCGTTGCTAAAAATCATCAAGTCATCAGCAAAACAAGGATGAGAAATTTTGTCCTTCTTGCATCTCCAGTGGAATTTGAATTCTTGGTTGGCACTCATCTTGCAGAATAGCCCCGAAAGGATTTCCATACATAGAACAAACAAATACAGGGACAATGGATCCCCTTGTCTCAGCCCTCTTCCCCCTTGAAAGTAACATGCAAGCTCACCATTGACGTTGATAGAGAATTGACATGATGTAACACAAACCATGATCCAATCAATGACTATTCTAGGGAATCCCATTTTTATTAACATAGCGTCAACGAAATCCCACCGCACCGAGTCATAAGCCTTCATCAGATCAACTTTCATAGCATAACGAGCAGGTCCCGTAGATTTATGATAGCCTTTCATTAGTTCCTGAGACAAAAGAATGTTATCACTGATTCTCAGTCCTGAGATAAAAGCAGTCTGATATGGACCAACTAAGGATGGCAAAACAACTTTGATTCTCCCAGCTAGAATCTTAGCGATGCATTTGTACATTGTATTGCAGCAAGATATAGGACGAAAATCTATCAACCTTGTAGGATTAGCAACTTTAGGAATAAGGGAAATGGATGTAGCATTCATTTCTTTAAGCATTCTACGAGTCTGAAAGAAGGATCTAACAGCGTTGATTACATCTTCCCCAACTATGTGCCACATTCTTTTGAAGAAACCTGCGTTAAAGCCATCCGGACCAGGGGCTTTGTTGTTCTTCAAACTAAACATAGCATGCTTAATCTCCTCCCTTGTTACATCTTGTGCGAGTACATGCTCTTGCGTTGACGACAGTTTCAAGTTAATTGTCTTTTTTTTGGTAAGTTGACGTATGTATTAAAAAAAGAAGATACAAACATTATAAGGGGCATACCCCAGATTTACAATGATAACAGAAACATAAAACAACAGATGGCTACAGGCTAGCCACCGACCGTAAAACTGAAACCTCACTAGATTCGTTAGGGAAACCAATACAACCAGCTAACTAACAGATTAAGAATCTATGGTATTCACCCTCCAAGCTCGTTGGATCCTTGTGTTTTCATTTGTTGGTACGACATTCCTCATCAAATCAAGCTTATCACGAATGATACATTCGATTTGATTAAGGACCAAATTCGGAGTTCTAGACATTCCAGCAAAGATCCTTGCATTCCGTTCTTGCCATACATGATACTTTCAAGTTAATTGTCGATTCCATCACTTCCTCGTTCAGAACCCTAGGCATCTGATCCACTCCTAACACACGATGGAAGTATGCAATTACTTCTGATTTGACTGCCTCGTGTCCTTCGACAACCTCTCCATCCTCCCTTGTAAGTGATAGAGCTTATTTCTATTCTGTCTTCCATTTACTGATTTGTGAAAGTAGCTAGTATTCTGATCCCCCAAGCTAAGCCATTGTATCCTTGCCTTCTGTTTGAAAAAACTCTCTTCAGCCCTGACGGTAGAAGCGTATTTATGAACAGCATCCCTTTCTCGCATGCACAAAATTGGATTCTCATGCGCTGTATGCAAAGCCTGTTGAGCCTTATCCATTTTGTTTTTTGCATCTTTAACTCTATCTGAAATGTTGGAGAAGTGAGCCATATTGAAAAGTTTCAATTCCTGCTTTAGCGTTCTTAGTTTGCAACACAACTGATACATTGGACAACCCCCCAAATTCTGATCACAGACCTTCACCAAGGGCATGAACTCGTCATGATCCATCCACATATCGAAGAATCTGAATGGTTTCTTTATGTTCTGATCATTGCCAATAACCTTTACCACCATAGGAGAATGGTCTGACATACCCGAAGGCAAAAATCTCGCTTCCGATAATGGGAAGTTCATATTCCACTTCTCATTGACAAGCACTCTATCTAGTTTCCGCATAATCAGATTCTCAGGACATTGGTTCGACCAAGTATAATGCATACTTGAATACCGAAGATCATCTACTTTCGCTTCTTGAATACATGTATCCAATATGTCCATAGTACCAGCCCACGTAGTAGACCCTCCTAACCTGTCTGACTGGTTGCAGATAGCATTAAAGTCACCCATAAGAATCCACGGGGTTGACTCCCATCCATCTCTACGACTCACTATATCAGACCATAATGCCTCACGTAAGGAAGCATTATTGTCTCCATAAATAATTGAAGTATTGAAACTGATATTGGTAGCTTATTAGTGACAGAAACATGAATAGCCTGGTCTGACATTCCAAAAACATCCACCTTCACCGTATCAGCATTCCAACAAACCCAAATACGCCCACGACAAGAGAAATCATAATTATACAAGAAGGACCAAGAACGCAGAAGAAGTTGAGAAACATTATCTTTATTCTTGTCTTTAACTCGAGTTTCAACCAGACCAAAAAGAGCTATCCTCTCTTGATGGATGAGCCGACGCAATTCTGAATGCTTTATAGGATCATTCAAACCTCTAATATTCCAACATCCAATAATCATAGGAAAATAGAGAGGAGTACAAACAGCAACACAAAGATTACCTTGACGTGCCTCCTGGAGAGGAGCCAGATTTCTTATTCTTTTTTGAAGAGGCTTTTGAACCCTTTTTATTTTTCTCTAGAGAGTCTCTAGCCTTAATAGCTAACTGATTAACAGTTTCCCTTTCGGTGGAATTCAGAGTTTGAGGGGTTGTCAGGATCGTTGACGTTAACTCCTTATCGGTTTGTTCCCCATCTGTATCACCTCCCATTGCGTCCATATCTTGATCTAAAGCAGTACTTGCAGCCCCTTGCTCCTGTTTCATGTCTTCTCGAAAACTCTTCAAGACAAGAGGAGAGGAAGGATTTTCATCTTCATGACAAGCAGCGTTGCGCACATCTGATGCCGCATGATCAATCACATTACAATCAGACATATGTATATCAGATGTTGAACAACCATTCTCATTACAATTACCCACTTTAGATGCCAAGGGAGCATTCTCCCCACTCACAGAACCCTTGTTTCGTTTACCAACTACCTGCCACTGAAACTGATTCTGCTTGTTATCCGCAGATTTAGAGTTCATAGCTCCTAGATTCCTCTTGCCCTCTGCCACCACTTTAAGATTATCAATGTTAATCTTAACGCAAACTCTTGCGTAACTAAGCCTTTTACGCAACAATGTCGTATGATCCGCATGAAGGGGGACTCCAATAGCACTCGCTACACAGCTCAACCCCTTAATAGTCCAATACTCGAAAGGGACATTATACAGCCGAACCCATACCGGAACTCTGGCCAAATCATCTTTCAAAAATTGCATGTTCGGTTGCCAACATTTAAGCACCAAAGGCCTGTTTGCCATGTGCCATGGGGCTCTTTCCAGCACATTAGTGGCATGATCGACAGAATCAAAATTGAAGATGAAGAAACCATTATCCGAAGACAAAACTTCTGATATACCGTAGGAGCTCCATATTCTTTTGGCAATAGAATTAACCACGGGATACGGTAATTTCTGCCCCACAAAATGACCAACTAGGGTGGATTTCCAAAATTCGCAGCCATCTTCAAACACATCAAGTGGAGGAGCTACTGTCACACGACCATCAGTCATAGTAGGGGGAGCAAAGTGCAGATTACGGACTGAACTAATGCCAAGGGCTACCCTCATTGTCATCAACATCAGAACCCTTCAAAGCATTTAAAAAATTCAATTTGGGTCTAAGTTTTAGTTGTTCTTGTTGATGAGACCCTACCTTCACCTCATCAACTTTAGAACCCAACACATGGTTCATTTCTGGAACAACATTAGAAGCTTGGACAGTAGAGTGTTTCTCTATGCTAACATCAGAATCAGCTTGAAACTGAGAAATCCTCATCCCATGGCTATTCAACATATCTTGCAGTTCTAATCTTAATGTATGTCTAGACTTAACTTGATTGTGTTGTTCAATGTTAGAGCTAACCATTGGAACATTTTCCACAGAAGAGCATAGAGACATTATGGTAACATACAAATACTAGAGAGAACAAAATTCTAAGAAGATAAACTGAGTCCAAGAAGCAACCTAATCTCAGAAATAACAGCAACCTAACTCAGAAACAACAAGATGCAGATTAGTTCATGAAGGAATAAGAGAATTACATAATTACGAGTCCAATATCTCCCAGCACACTGATTGTAACAATGATCCGTTCGGTCAAGATGTAGAGTAGGTTCCGAAGAACAACATACTCAAAAATGGTAACGATCCAACGGTGAACAAAGGAGATCAAGCTACGACAAACCACTCTGAAACTAGCAAGAAAAATGAAACTTTTTCCAAAGAACTGTGATTTAATCTTCACATATGGCAAAGGCCTTCATGTCTATGACAGCCATAAGAGAAATCATGAAGAAAATCCATTCACTATGCTGCAACTTCACCACTTCTCCATAGTTTCAGAACTGAAAATGCAGAATAGTAGAAATATTGCGAGATCAATATCTCTTACCTCGTTGATTGGATAACAAATCCGTTCGGTCAATGTTGAGAGAAGGTTGGAAGGAACAACATAGTCAGAAATGAGAACAATCCAACGGTGGACGGAGTAGATGTAGCTACGACAGCACCACACTCTCTCTCTTTCTCTCTTTTCTCTCTCTGTCGCCACCTTGTTTGATCACCAATTCTTCGAGCCTCGAATTAAAACCTCAAGCAAACAATATCAGAATAAGTCCAAATTTGACATATGATGCGATCGCACCCCCAATAGACTGAATATGAAGTTTCAATTGATTCCGAGGTGGTTTGCTTATGGTTCAACAAGAGTTGTGTTTCTGCGGCAAAAATTGAATGATCCTTAGGCTGTAGCTAACAAAATAAAAGAAAGCCGCTAATATTAAATCCATGTTCTGTCATGAGAAGAAGAGAAGGAAGTAAAATATTACATAACTTATTCAAGGCTTATTTATAGCCTTCCATGCAGCCCCTTAATCCTAGAAACAAAAGGAAAATGCAGCCAACCATGTCGTTTCCAAGTTGTAGTGGGATTCTTTTGTTTCCTTTGTTGTCCTCACCTCATGACCCAAATAAAGTTGTACTGGACCCCTCTTGCATATTGATAAGATGTACCAGGGTCTCCTCTTAATACTCTAATGGATCTTTCAATTCTGACTTGGTTGAAACATTTAAAACCAATGCATTCAATGCCTCTTTTAATGGCTTTGTCTTGTACCGAGTCATTGGACCATTTGGAACATGTAATGGGTCCTTGTTGGTGTTTCTGGGCTGGTCCACATCAATATGCATTATAAACAAGAACACAGTCAAGAAGGATAAAGAGTATAAATTTTCATGAATTTATTTACATGCAAACTTCAAAACTCAATTAATCGTTGGGATTTAAATGAAATCTATGCCATGCCAAAGTGATAGGTCCTCTCATTGATATACACTCCAACACTCATGTGTTTATGGCTTATGTGTTTAAATCTCTCAAATTCAATCAATGAATATGTTCTACCATATGTTTGCTCTTCAATCTCATCTCCATTACTACTAACATATTACAAGCAATGCATGAATCAAAAGATCTTATTTTCCGGTTGTAATGGGGCTAAGGTTAAGGTGAGGTAAAAGAGAGTAAAAGAAAAGGTTCAAACCAAAGAAAGTAGAGCATTATGAAAAATGATATTTCAAACAAGATATTTTATCAAAGCACATAAAATTTCCATCTTTAATCACCAATGCTGAACTTCTTTTTGATTTCAAGCTCTTTCAACATAAAATCTTAAGAACATAAAGGAACACTTTTTTCTTTTTCTTTTTTATTTTTTACCTTTGGCAACTTTGCCCATCTTTTCATCAAGCATCACTTCTTCTTTCTTTTCACATAATTTCCAATCATAATTCCATGAGATATCACAAGTTTATGCTCTAGTAATCCTTGGCTAGGGGAAAAGGAAAACATATAAAAAGTTAATGGATAAAGCAAAGAAAAGATAAACAAGCTCAAAAGGGGCTCACTAAGGATAATATGCTTTAGGTTGGCTTTTTGGCTCATGTGGTTAAAATTCCTAATGCCTTTATCATCTTCATGTATGTAATGTGAATGTAATCTCAACAAGATATGAAGCAAGTTCTAGAGATACATATCATTTTAAAGAATGCACAATCAAATAATATAATGTTGAAGGCTCAAAAGCTTGCATTGGTATAACATTTAAAACCAATGCCTCTTTTAATGGCTTTGTCTTGTACCGAGTCATTGGACCATTTGGAACATGTAATGGGTCCTTGTTGGTGTTTCTGGGCTGGTCCACATCAATATGCATTATAAACAAGAACACAGTCAAGAAGGATAAAGAGTATAAATTTTCATGAATTTATTTACATGCAAACTTCAAAACTCAATTAATCGTTGGGATTTAAATGAAATCTATGCCATGCCAAAGTGATAGGTCCTCTCATTGATATACACTCCAACACTCATGTGTTTATGGCTTATGTGTTTAAATCTCTCAAATTCAATCAATGAATATGTTCTACCATATGTTTGCTCTTCAATCTCATCTCCATTACTACTAACATATTACAAGCAATGCATGAATCAAAAGATCTTATTTTCCGGTTGTAATGGGGCTAAGGTTAAGGTGAGGTAAAAGAGAGTAAAAGAAAAGGTTCAAACCAAAGAAAGTAGAGCATTATGAAAAATGATATTTCAAACAAGATATTTTATCAAAGCACATAAATTTCCATCTTTAATCACCAATGCTGAACTTCTTTTTGATTTCAAGCTCTTTCAACATAAAATCTTAAGAACATAAAGGAACACTTTTTTCTTTTTCTTTTTTATTTTTTACCTTTGGCAACTTTGCCCATCTTTTCATCAAGCATCACTTCTTCTTTCTTTTCACATAATTTCCAATCATAATTCCATGAGATATCACAAGTTTATGCTCTAGTAATCCTTGGCTAGGGGAAAAGGAAAACATATAAAAAGTTAATGGATAAAGCAAAGAAAAGATAAACAAGCTCAAAAGGGGCTCACTAAGGATAATATGCTTTAGGTTGGCTTTTTGGCTCATGTGGTTAAAATTCCTAATGCCTTTATCATCTTCATGTATGTAATGTGAATGTAATCTCAACAAGATATGAAGCAAGTTCTAGAGATACATATCATTTTAAAGAATGCACAATCAAATAATATAATGTTGAAGGCTCAAAAGCTTGCATTGGTATAACATTTAAAACCAATGCCTCTTTTAATGGCTTTGTCTTGTACCGAGTCATTGGACCATTTGGAACATGTAATGGGTCCTTGTTGGTGTTTCTGGGCTGGTCCACATCAATATGCATTATAAACAAGAACACAGTCAAGAAGGATAAAGAGTATAAATTTTCATGAATTTATTTACATGCAAACTTCAAAACTCAATTAATCGTTGGGATTTAAATGAAATCTATGCCATGCCAAAGTGATAGGTCCTCTCATTGATATACACTCCAACACTCATGTGTTTATGGCTTATGTGTTTAAATCTCTCAAATTCAATCAATGAATATGTTCTACCATATGTTTGCTCTTCAATCTCATCTCCATTACTACTAACATATTACAAGCAATGCATGAATCAAAAGATCTTATTTTCCGGTTGTAATGGGGCTAAGGTTAAGGTGAGGTAAAAGAGAGTAAAAGAAAAGGTTCAAACCAAAGAAAGTAGAGCATTATGAAAAATGATATTTCAAACAAGATATTTTATCAAAGCACATAAATTTTCCATCTTTAATCACCAATGCTGAACTTCTTTTTGATTTCAAGCTCTTTCAACATAAAATCTTAAGAACATAAAGGAACACTTTTTTCTTTTTCTTTTTTATTTTTTACCTTTGGCAACTTTGCCCATCTTTTCATCAAGCATCACTTCTTCTTTCTTTTCACATAATTTCCAATCATAATTCCATGAGATATCACAAGTTTATGCTCTAGTAATCCTTGGCTAGGGGAAAAGGAAAACATATAAAAAGTTAATGGATAAAGCAAAGAAAAGATAAACAAGCTCAAAAGGGGCTCACTAAGGATAATATGCTTTAGGTTGGCTTTTTGGCTCATGTGGTTAAAATTCCTAATGCCTTTATCATCTTCATGTATGTAATGTGAATGTAATCTCAACAAGATATGAAGCAAGTTCTAGAGATACATATCATTTTAAAGAATGCACAATCAAATAATATAATGTTGAAGGCTCAAAAGCTTGCATTGGTATAACATTTAAAACCAATGCCTCTTTTAATGGCTTTGTCTTGTACCGAGTCATTGGACCATTTGGAACATGTAATGGGTCCTTGTTGGTGTTTCTGGGCTGGTCCACATCAATATGCATTATAAACAAGAACACAGTCAAGAAGGATAAAGAGTATAAATTTTCATGAATTTATTTACATGCAAACTTCAAAACTCAATTAATCGTTGGGATTTAAATGAAATCTATGCCATGCCAAAGTGATAGGTCCTCTCATTGATATACACTCCAACACTCATGTGTTTATGGCTTATGTGTTTAAATCTCTCAAATTCAATCAATGAATATGTTCTACCATATGTTTGCTCTTCAATCTCATCTCCATTACTACTAACATATTACAAGCAATGCATGAATCAAAAGATCTTATTTTCCGGTTGTAATGGGGCTAAGGTTAAGGTGAGGTAAAAGAGAGTAAAAGAAAAGGTTCAAACCAAAGAAAGTAGAGCATTATGAAAAATGATATTTCAAACAAGATATTTTATCAAAGCACATAAATTTCCATCTTTAATCACCAATGCTGAACTTCTTTTTGATTTCAAGCTCTTTCAACATAAAATCTTAAGAACATAAAGGAACACTTTTTTCTTTTTCTTTTTTATTTTTTACCTTTGGCAACTTTGCCCATCTTTTCATCAAGCATCACTTCTTCTTTCTTTTCACATAATTTCCAATCATAATTCCATGAGATATCACAAGTTTATGCTCTAGTAATCCTTGGCTAGGGGAAAAGGAAAACATATAAAAAGTTAATGGATAAAGCAAAGAAAAGATAAACAAGCTCAAAAGGGGCTCACTAAGGATAATATGCTTTAGGTTGGCTTTTTGGCTCATGTGGTTAAAATTCCTAATGCCTTTATCATCTTCATGTATGTAATGTGAATGTAATCTCAACAAGATATGAAGCAAGTTCTAGAGATACATATCATTTAAAGAATGCACAATCAAATAATATAATGTTGAAGGCTCAAAAGCTTGCATTGGTATAACATTTAAAACCAATGCCTCTTTTAATGGCTTTGTCTTGTACCGAGTCATTGGACCATTTGGAACATGTAATGGGTCCTTGTTGGTGTTTCTGGGCTGGTCCACATCAATATGCATTATAAACAAGAACACAGTCAAGAAGGATAAAGAGTATAAATTTTCATGAATTTATTTACATGCAAACTTCAAAACTCAATTAATCGTTGGGATTTAAATGAAATCTATGCCATGCCAAAGTGATAGGTCCTCTCATTGATATACACTCCAACACTCATGTGTTTATGGCTTATGTGTTTAAATCTCTCAAATTCAATCAATGAATATGTTCTACCATATGTTTGCTCTTCAATCTCATCTCCATTACTACTAACATATTACAAGCAATGCATGAATCAAAAGATCTTATTTTCCGGTTGTAATGGGGCTAAGGTTAAGGTGAGGTAAAAGAGAGTAAAAGAAAAGGTTCAAACCAAAGAAAGTAGAGCATTATGAAAAATGATATTTCAAACAAGATATTTTATCAAAGCACATAAATTTTCCATCTTTAATCACCAATGCTGAACTTCTTTTTGATTTCAAGCTCTTTCAACATAAAATCTTAAGAACATAAAGGAACACTTTTTTCTTTTTCTTTTTTATTTTTTACCTTTGGCAACTTTGCCCATCTTTTCATCAAGCATCACTTCTTCTTTCTTTTCACATAATTTCCAATCATAATTCCATGAGATATCACAAGTTTATGCTCTAGTAATCCTTGGCTAGGGGAAAAGGAAAACATATAAAAAGTTAATGGATAAAGCAAAGAAAAGATAAACAAGCTCAAAAGGGGCTCACTAAGGATAATATGCTTTAGGTTGGCTTTTTGGCTCATGTGGTTAAAATTCCTAATGCCTTTATCATCTTCATGTATGTAATGTGAATGTAATCTCAACAAGATATGAAGCAAGTTCTAGAGATACATATCATTTTAAAGAATGCACAATCAAATAATATAATGTTGAAGGCTCAAAAGCTTGCATTGGTATAACATTTAAAACCAATGCCTCTTTTAATGGCTTTGTCTTGTACCGAGTCATTGGACCATTTGGAACATGTAATGGGTCCTTGTTGGTGTTTCTGGGCTGGTCCACATCAATATGCATTATAAACGAGAACACAGTCAAGAAGGATAAAGAGTATAAATTTTCATGAATTTATTTACATGCAAACTTCAAAACTCAATTAATCGTTGGGATTTAAATGAAATCTATGCCATGCCAAAGTGATAGGTCCTCTCATTGATATACACTCCAACACTCATGTGTTTATGGCTTATGTGTTTAAATCTCTCAAATTCAATCAATGAATATGTTCTACCATATGTTTGCTCTTCAATCTCATCTCCATTACTACTAACATATTACAAGCAATGCATGAATCAAAAGATCTTATTTTCCGGTTGTAATGGGGCTAAGGTTAAGGTGAGGTAAAAGAGAGTAAAAGAAAAGGTTCAAACCAAAGAAAGTAGAGCATTATGAAAAATGATATTTCAAACAAGATATTTTATCAAAGCACATAAATTTTCCATCTTTAATCACCAATGCTGAACTTCTTTTTGATTTCAAGCTCTTTCAACATAAAATCTTAAGAACATAAAGGAACACTTTTTTCTTTTTCTTTTTTATTTTTTACCTTTGGCAACTTTGCCCATCTTTTCATCAAGCATCACTTCTTCTTTCTTTTCACATAATTTCCAATCATAATTCCATGAGATATCACAAGTTTATGCTCTAGTAATCCTTGGCTAGGGGAAAAGGAAAACATATAAAAAGTTAATGGATAAAGCAAAGAAAAGATAAACAAGCTCAAAAGGGGCTCACTAAGGATAATATGCTTTAGGTTGGCTTTTTGGCTCATGTGGTTAAAATTCCTAATGCCTTTATCATCTTCATGTATGTAATGTGAATGTAATCTCAACAAGATATGAAGCAAGTTCTAGAGATACATATCATTTTAAAGAATGCACAATCAAATAATATAATGTTGAAGGCTCAAAAGCTTGCATTGGTATAACATTTAAAACCAATGCCTCTTTTAATGGCTTTGTCTTGTACCGAGTCATTGGACCATTTGGAACATGTAATGGGTCCTTGTTGGTGTTTCTGGGCTGGTCCACATCAATATGCATTATAAACGAGAACACAGTCAAGAAGGATAAAGAGTATAAATTTTCATGAATTTATTTACATGCAAACTTCAAAACTCAATTAATCGTTGGGATTTAAATGAAATCTATGCCATGCCAAAGTGATAGGTCCTCTCATTGATATACACTCCAACACTCATGTGTTTATGGCTTATGTGTTTAAATCTCTCAAATTCAATCAATGAATATGTTCTACCATATGTTTGCTCTTCAATCTCATCTCCATTACTACTAACATATTACAAGCAATGCATGAATCAAAAGATCTTATTTTCCGGTTGTAATGGGGCTAAGGTTAAGGTGAGGTAAAAGAGAGTAAAAGAAAAGGTTCAAACCAAAGAAAGTAGAGCATTATGAAAAATGATATTTCAAACAAGATATTTTATCAAAGCACATAAATTTTCCATCTTTAATCACCAATGCTGAACTTCTTTTTGATTTCAAGCTCTTTCAACATAAAATCTTAAGAACATAAAGGAACACTTTTTTCTTTTTCTTTTTTATTTTTTACCTTTGGCAACTTTGCCCATCTTTTCATCAAGCATCACTTCTTCTTTCTTTTCACATAATTTCCAATCATAATTCCATGAGATATCACAAGTTTATGCTCTAGTAATCCTTGGCTAGGGGAAAAGGAAAACATATAAAAAGTTAATGGATAAAGCAAAGAAAAGATAAACAAGCTCAAAAGGGGCTCACTAAGGATAATATGCTTTAGGTTGGCTTTTTGGCTCATGTGGTTAAAATTCCTAATGCCTTTATCATCTTCATGTATGTAATGTGAATGTAATCTCAACAAGATATGAAGCAAGTTCTAGAGATACATATCATTTAAAGAATGCACAATCAAATAATATAATGTTGAAGGCTCAAAAGCTTGCATTGGTATAACATTTAAAACCAATGCCTCTTTTAATGGCTTTGTCTTGTACCGAGTCATTGGACCATTTGGAACATGTAATGGGTCCTTGTTGGTGTTTCTGGGCTGGTCCACATCAATATGCATTATAAACGAGAACACAGTCAAGAAGGATAAAGAGTATAAATTTTCATGAATTTATTTACATGCAAACTTCAAAACTCAATTAATCGTTGGGATTTAAATGAAATCTATGCCATGCCAAAGTGATAGGTCCTCTCATTGATATACACTCCAACACTCATGTGTTTATGGCTTATGTGTTTAAATCTCTCAAATTCAATCAATGAATATGTTCTACCATATGTTTGCTCTTCAATCTCATCTCCATTACTACTAACATATTACAAGCAATGCATGAATCAAAAGATCTTATTTTCCGGTTGTAATGGGGCTAAGGTTAAGGTGAGGTAAAAGAGAGTAAAAGAAAAGGTTCAAACCAAAGAAAGTAGAGCATTATGAAAAATGATATTTCAAACAAGATATTTTATCAAAGCACATAAATTTTCCATCTTTAATCACCAATGCTGAACTTCTTTTTGATTTCAAGCTCTTTCAACATAAAATCTTAAGAACATAAAGGAACACTTTTTTCTTTTTCTTTTTTTATTTTTTACCTTTGGCAACTTTGCCCATCTTTTCATCAAGCATCACTTCTTCTTTCTTTTCACATAATTTCCAATCATAATTCCATGAGATATCACAAGTTTATGCTCTAGTAATCCTTGGCTAGGGGAAAAGGAAAACATATAAAAAGTTAATGGATAAAGCAAAGAAAAGATAAACAAGCTCAAAAGGGGCTCACTAAGGATAATATGCTTTAGGTTGGCTTTTTGGCTCATGTGGTTAAAATTCCTAATGCCTTTATCATCTTCATGTATGTAATGTGAATGTAATCTCAACAAGATATGAAGCAAGTTCTAGAGATACATATCATTTTAAAGAATGCACAATCAAATAATATAATGTTGAAGGCTCAAAAGCTTGCATTGGTATAACATTTAAAACCAATGCCTCTTTTAATGGCTTTGTCTTGTACCGAGTCATTGGACCATTTGGAACATGTAATGGGTCCTTGTTGGTGTTTCTGGGCTGGTCCACATCAATATGCATTATAAACGAGAACACAGTCAAGAAGGATAAAGAGTATAAATTTTCATGAATTTATTTACATGCAAACTTCAAAACTCAATTAATCGTTGGGATTTAAATGAAATCTATGCCATGCCAAAGTGATAGGTCCTCTCATTGATATACACTCCAACACTCATGTGTTTATGGCTTATGTGTTTAAATCTCTCAAATTCAATCAATGAATATGTTCTACCATATGTTTGCTCTTCAATCTCATCTCCATTACTACTAACATATTACAAGCAATGCATGAATCAAAAGATCTTATTTTCCGGTTGTAATGGGGCTAAGGTTAAGGTGAGGTAAAAGAGAGTAAAAGAAAAGGTTCAAACCAAAGAAAGTAGAGCATTATGAAAAATGATATTTCAAACAAGATATTTTATCAAAGCACATAAATTTTCCATCTTTAATCACCAATGCTGAACTTCTTTTTGATTTCAAGCTCTTTCAACATAAAATCTTAAGAACATAAAGGAACACTTTTTTCTTTTTCTTTTTTTATTTTTTACCTTTGGCAACTTTGCCCATCTTTTCATCAAGCATCACTTCTTCTTTCTTTTCACATAATTTCCAATCATAATTCCATGAGATATCACAAGTTTATGCTCTAGTAATCCTTGGCTAGGGGAAAAGGAAAACATATAAAAAGTTAATGGATAAAGCAAAGAAAAGATAAACAAGCTCAAAAGGGGCTCACTAAGGATAATATGCTTTAGGTTGGCTTTTTGGCTCATGTGGTTAAAATTCCTAATGCCTTTATCATCTTCATGTATGTAATGTGAATGTAATCTCAACAAGATATGAAGCAAGTTCTAGAGATACATATCATTTTAAAGAATGCACAATCAAATAATATAATGTTGAAGGCTCAAAAGCTTGCATTGGTATAACATTTAAAACCAATGCCTCTTTTAATGGCTTTGTCTTGTACCGAGTCATTGGACCATTTGGAACATGTAATGGGTCCTTGTTGGTGTTTCTGGGCTGGTCCACATCAATATGCATTATAAACGAGAACACAGTCAAGAAGGATAAAGAGTATAAATTTTCATGAATTTATTTACATGCAAACTTCAAAACTCAATTAATCGTTGGGATTTAAATGAAATCTATGCCATGCCAAAGTGATAGGTCCTCTCATTGATATACACTCCAACACTCATGTGTTTATGGCTTATGTGTTTAAATCTCTCAAATTCAATCAATGAATATGTTCTACCATATGTTTGCTCTTCAATCTCATCTCCATTACTACTAACATATTACAAGCAATGCATGAATCAAAAGATCTTATTTTCCGGTTGTAATGGGGCTAAGGTTAAGGTGAGGTAAAAGAGAGTAAAAGAAAAGGTTCAAACCAAAGAAAGTAGAGCATTATGAAAAATGATATTTCAAACAAGATATTTTATCAAAGCACATAAATTTTCCATCTTTAATCACCAATGCTGAACTTCTTTTTGATTTCAAGCTCTTTCAACATAAAATCTTAAGAACATAAAGGAACACTTTTTTCTTTTTCTTTTTTTATTTTTTACCTTTGGCAACTTTGCCCATCTTTTCATCAAGCATCACTTCTTCTTTCTTTTCACATAATTTCCAATCATAATTCCATGAGATATCACAAGTTTATGCTCTAGTAATCCTTGGCTAGGGGAAAAGGAAAACATATAAAAAGTTAATGGATAAAGCAAAGAAAAGATAAACAAGCTCAAAAGGGGCTCACTAAGGATAATATGCTTTAGGTTGGCTTTTTGGCTCATGTGGTTAAAATTCCTAATGCCTTTATCATCTTCATGTATGTAATGTGAATGTAATCTCAACAAGATATGAAGCAAGTTCTAGAGATACATATCATTTAAAGAATGCACAATCAAATAATATAATGTTGAAGGCTCAAAAGCTTGCATTGGTATAACATTTAAAACCAATGCCTCTTTTAATGGCTTTGTCTTGTACCGAGTCATTGGACCATTTGGAACATGTAATGGGTCCTTGTTGGTGTTTCTGGGCTGGTCCACATCAATATGCATTATAAACGAGAACACAGTCAAGAAGGATAAAGAGTATAAATTTTCATGAATTTATTTACATGCAAACTTCAAAACTCAATTAATCGTTGGGATTTAAATGAAATCTATGCCATGCCAAAGTGATAGGTCCTCTCATTGATATACACTCCAACACTCATGTGTTTATGGCTTATGTGTTTAAATCTCTCAAATTCAATCAATGAATATGTTCTACCATATGTTTGCTCTTCAATCTCATCTCCATTACTACTAACATATTACAAGCAATGCATGAATCAAAAGATCTTATTTTCCGGTTGTAATGGGGCTAAGGTTAAGGTGAGGTAAAAGAGAGTAAAAGAAAAGGTTCAAACCAAAGAAAGTAGAGCATTATGAAAAATGATATTTCAAACAAGATATTTTATCAAAGCACATAAATTTTCCATCTTTAATCACCAATGCTGAACTTCTTTTTGATTTCAAGCTCTTTCAACATAAAATCTTAAGAACATAAAGGAACACTTTTTTCTTTTTCTTTTTTTATTTTTTACCTTTGGCAACTTTGCCCATCTTTTCATCAAGCATCACTTCTTCTTTCTTTTCACATAATTTCCAATCATAATTCCATGAGATATCACAAGTTTATGCTCTAGTAATCCTTGGCTAGGGGAAAAGGAAAACATATAAAAAGTTAATGGATAAAGCAAAGAAAAGATAAACAAGCTCAAAAGGGGCTCACTAAGGATAATATGCTTTAGGTTGGCTTTTTGGCTCATGTGGTTAAAATTCCTAATGCCTTTATCATCTTCATGTATGTAATGTGAATGTAATCTCAACAAGATATGAAGCAAGTTCTAGAGATACATATCATTTAAAGAATGCACAATCAAATAATATAATGTTGAAGGCTCAAAAGCTTGCATTGGTATAACATTTAAAACCAATGCCTCTTTTAATGGCTTTGTCTTGTACCGAGTCATTGGACCATTTGGAACATGTAATGGGTCCTTGTTGGTGTTTCTGGGCTGGTCCACATCAATATGCATTATAAACGAGAACACAGTCAAGAAGGATAAAGAGTATAAATTTTCATGAATTTATTTACATGCAAACTTCAAAACTCAATTAATCGTTGGGATTTAAATGAAATCTATGCCATGCCAAAGTGATAGGTCCTCTCATTGATATACACTCCAACACTCATGTGTTTATGGCTTATGTGTTTAAATCTCTCAAATTCAATCAATGAATATGTTCTACCATATGTTTGCTCTTCAATCTCATCTCCATTACTACTAACATATTACAAGCAATGCATGAATCAAAAGATCTTATTTTCCGGTTGTAATGGGGCTAAGGTTAAGGTGAGGTAAAAGAGAGTAAAAGAAAAGGTTCAAACCAAAGAAAGTAGAGCATTATGAAAAATGATATTTCAAACAAGATATTTTATCAAAGCACATAAATTTTCCATCTTTAATCACCAATGCTGAACTTCTTTTTGATTTCAAGCTCTTTCAACATAAAATCTTAAGAACATAAAGGAACACTTTTTTCTTTTTCTTTTTTTATTTTTTACCTTTGGCAACTTTGCCCATCTTTTCATCAAGCATCACTTCTTCTTTCTTTTCACATAATTTCCAATCATAATTCCATGAGATATCACAAGTTTATGCTCTAGTAATCCTTGGCTAGGGGAAAAGGAAAACATATAAAAAGTTAATGGATAAAGCAAAGAAAAGATAAACAAGCTCAAAAGGGGCTCACTAAGGATAATATGCTTTAGGTTGGCTTTTTGGCTCATGTGGTTAAAATTCCTAATGCCTTTATCATCTTCATGTATGTAATGTGAATGTAATCTCAACAAGATATGAAGCAAGTTCTAGAGATACATATCATTTAAAGAATGCACAATCAAATAATATAATGTTGAAGGCTCAAAAGCTTGCATTGGTATAACATTTAAAACCAATGCCTCTTTTAATGGCTTTGTCTTGTACCGAGTCATTGGACCATTTGGAACATGTAATGGGTCCTTGTTGGTGTTTCTGGGCTGGTCCACATCAATATGCATTATAAACGAGAACACAGTCAAGAAGGATAAAGAGTATAAATTTTCATGAATTTATTTACATGCAAACTTCAAAACTCAATTAATCGTTGGGATTTAAATGAAATCTATGCCATGCCAAAGTGATAGGTCCTCTCATTGATATACACTCCAACACTCATGTGTTTATGGCTTATGTGTTTAAATCTCTCAAATTCAATCAATGAATATGTTCTACCATATGTTTGCTCTTCAATCTCATCTCCATTACTACTAACATATTACAAGCAATGCATGAATCAAAAGATCTTATTTTCCGGTTGTAATGGGGCTAAGGTTAAGGTGAGGTAAAAGAGAGTAAAAGAAAAGGTTCAAACCAAAGAAAGTAGAGCATTATGAAAAATGATATTTCAAACAAGATATTTTATCAAAGCACATAAATTTTCCATCTTTAATCACCAATGCTGAACTTCTTTTGATTTCAAGCTCTTTCAACATAAAATCTTAAGAACATAAAGGAACACTTTTTTCTTTTTCTTTTTTTATTTTTTACCTTTGGCAACTTTGCCCATCTTTTCATCAAGCATCACTTCTTCTTTCTTTTCACATAATTTCCAATCATAATTCCATGAGATATCACAAGTTTATGCTCTAGTAATCCTTGGCTAGGGGAAAAGGAAAACATATAAAAAGTTAATGGATAAAGCAAAGAAAAGATAAACAAGCTCAAAAGGGGCTCACTAAGGATAATATGCTTTAGGTTGGCTTTTTGGCTCATGTGGTTAAAATTCCTAATGCCTTTATCATCTTCATGTATGTAATGTGAATGTAATCTCAACAAGATATGAAGCAAGTTCTAGAGATACATATCATTTAAAGAATGCACAATCAAATAATATAATGTTGAAGGCTCAAAAGCTTGCATTGGTATAACATTTAAAACCAATGCCTCTTTTAATGGCTTTGTCTTGTACCGAGTCATTGGACCATTTGGAACATGTAATGGGTCCTTGTTGGTGTTTCTGGGCTGGTCCACATCAATATGCATTATAAACGAGAACACAGTCAAGAAGGATAAAGAGTATAAATTTTCATGAATTTATTTACATGCAAACTTCAAAACTCAATTAATCGTTGGGATTTAAATGAAATCTATGCCATGCCAAAGTGATAGGTCCTCTCATTGATATACACTCCAACACTCATGTGTTTATGGCTTATGTGTTTAAATCTCTCAAATTCAATCAATGAATATGTTCTACCATATGTTTGCTCTTCAATCTCATCTCCATTACTAACATATTACAAGCAATGCATGAATCAAAAGATCTTATTTTCCGGTTGTAATGGGGCTAAGGTTAAGGTGAGGTAAAAGAGAGTAAAAGAAAAGGTTCAAACCAAAGAAAGTAGAGCATTATGAAAAATGATATTTCAAACAAGATATTTTATCAAAGCACATAAATTTTCCATCTTTAATCACCAATGCTGAACTTCTTTTTGATTTCAAGCTCTTTCAACATAAAATCTTAAGAACATAAAGGAACACTTTTTTCTTTTTCTTTTTTTATTTTTTACCTTTGGCAACTTTGCCCATCTTTTCATCAAGCATCACTTCTTCTTTCTTTTCACATAATTTCCAATCATAATTCCATGAGATATCACAAGTTTATGCTCTAGTAATCCTTGGCTAGGGGAAAAGGAAAACATATAAAAAGTTAATGGATAAAGCAAAGAAAAGATAAACAAGCTCAAAAGGGGCTCACTAAGGATAATATGCTTTAGGTTGGCTTTTTGGCTCATGTGGTTAAAATTCCTAATGCCTTTATCATCTTCATGTATGTAATGTGAATGTAATCTCAACAAGATATGAAGCAAGTTCTAGAGATACATATCATTTAAAGAATGCACAATCAAATAATATAATGTTGAAGGCTCAAAAGCTTGCATTGGTATAACATTTAAAACCAATGCCTCTTTTAATGGCTTTGTCTTGTACCGAGTCATTGGACCATTTGGAACATGTAATGGGTCCTTGTTGGTGTTTCTGGGCTGGTCCACATCAATATGCATTATAAACGAGAACACAGTCAAGAAGGATAAAGAGTATAAATTTTCATGAATTTATTTACATGCAAACTTCAAAACTCAATTAATCGTTGGGATTTAAATGAAATCTATGCCATGCCAAAGTGATAGGTCCTCTCATTGATATACACTCCAACACTCATGTGTTTATGGCTTATGTGTTTAAATCTCTCAAATTCAATCAATGAATATGTTCTACCATATGTTTGCTCTTCAATCTCATCTCCATTACTACTAACATATTACAAGCAATGCATGAATCAAAAGATCTTATTTTCCGGTTGTAATGGGGCTAAGGTTAAGGTGAGGTAAAAGAGAGTAAAAGAAAAGGTTCAAACCAAAGAAAGTAGAGCATTATGAAAAATGATATTTCAAACAAGATATTTTATCAAAGCACATAAATTTTCCATCTTTAATCACCAATGCTGAACTTCTTTTTGATTTCAAGCTCTTTCAACATAAAATCTTAAGAACATAAAGGAACACTTTTTTCTTTTTCTTTTTTTATTTTTTACCTTTGGCAACTTTGCCCATCTTTTCATCAAGCATCACTTCTTCTTTCTTTTCACATAATTTCCAATCATAATTCCATGAGATATCACAAGTTTATGCTCTAGTAATCCTTGGCTAGGGGAAAAGGAAAACATATAAAAAGTTAATGGATAAAGCAAAGAAAAGATAAACAAGCTCAAAAGGGGCTCACTAAGGATAATATGCTTTAGGTTGGCTTTTTGGCTCATGTGGTTAAAATTCCTAATGCCTTTATCATCTTCATGTATGTAATGTGAATGTAATCTCAACAAGATATGAAGCAAGTTCTAGAGATACATATCATTTAAAGAATGCACAATCAAATAATATAATGTTGAAGGCTCAAAAGCTTGCATTGGTATAACATTTAAAACCAATGCCTCTTTTAATGGCTTTGTCTTGTACCGAGTCATTGGACCATTTGGAACATGTAATGGGTCCTTGTTGGTGTTTCTGGGCTGGTCCACATCAATATGCATTATAAACGAGAACACAGTCAAGAAGGATAAAGAGTATAAATTTTCATGAATTTATTTACATGCAAACTTCAAAACTCAATTAATCGTTGGGATTTAAATGAAATCTATGCCATGCCAAAGTGATAGGTCCTCTCATTGATATACACTCCAACACTCATGTGTTTATGGCTTATGTGTTTAAATCTCTCAAATTCAATCAATGAATATGTTCTACCATATGTTTGCTCTTCAATCTCATCTCCATTACTACTAACATATTACAAGCAATGCATGAATCAAAAGATCTTATTTTCCGGTTGTAATGGGGCTAAGGTTAAGGTGAGGTAAAAGAGAGTAAAAGAAAAGGTTCAAACCAAAGAAAGTAGAGCATTATGAAAAATGATATTTCAAACAAGATATTTTATCAAAGCACATAAATTTTCCATCTTTAATCACCAATGCTGAACTTCTTTTTGATTTCAAGCTCTTTCAACATAAAATCTTAAGAACATAAAGGAACACTTTTTTCTTTTTCTTTTTTTATTTTTTACCTTTGGCAACTTTGCCCATCTTTTCATCAAGCATCACTTCTTCTTTCTTTTCACATAATTTCCAATCATAATTCCATGAGATATCACAAGTTTATGCTCTAGTAATCCTTGGCTAGGGGAAAAGGAAAACATATAAAAAGTTAATGGATAAAGCAAAGAAAAGATAAACAAGCTCAAAAGGGGCTCACTAAGGATAATATGCTTTAGGTTGGCTTTTTGGCTCATGTGGTTAAAATTCCTAATGCCTTTATCATCTTCATGTATGTAATGTGAATGTAATCTCAACAAGATATGAAGCAAGTTCTAGAGATACATATCATTTAAAGAATGCACAATCAAATAATATAATGTTGAAGGCTCAAAAGCTTGCATTGGTATAACATTTAAAACCAATGCCTCTTTTAATGGCTTTGTCTTGTACCGAGTCATTGGACCATTTGGAACATGTAATGGGTCCTTGTTGGTGTTTCTGGGCTGGTCCACATCAATATGCATTATAAACGAGAACACAGTCAAGAAGGATAAAGAGTATAAATTTTCATGAATTTATTTACATGCAAACTTCAAAACTCAATTAATCGTTGGGATTTAAATGAAATCTATGCCATGCCAAAGTGATAGGTCCTCTCATTGATATACACTCCAACACTCATGTGTTTATGGCTTATGTGTTTAAATCTCTCAAATTCAATCAATGAATATGTTCTACCATATGTTTGCTCTTCAATCTCATCTCCATTACTAACATATTACAAGCAATGCATGAATCAAAAGATCTTATTTTCCGGTTGTAATGGGGCTAAGGTTAAGGTGAGGTAAAAGAGAGTAAAAGAAAAGGTTCAAACCAAAGAAAGTAGAGCATTATGAAAAATGATATTTCAAACAAGATATTTTATCAAAGCACATAAATTTTCCATCTTTAATCACCAATGCTGAACTTCTTTTTGATTTCAAGCTCTTTCAACATAAAATCTTAAGAACATAAAGGAACACTTTTTTCTTTTTCTTTTTTTATTTTTTACCTTTGGCAACTTTGCCCATCTTTTCATCAAGCATCACTTCTTCTTTCTTTTCACATAATTTCCAATCATAATTCCATGAGATATCACAAGTTTATGCTCTAGTAATCCTTGGCTAGGGGAAAAGGAAAACATATAAAAAGTTAATGGATAAAGCAAAGAAAAGATAAACAAGCTCAAAAGGGGCTCACTAAGGATAATATGCTTTAGGTTGGCTTTTTGGCTCATGTGGTTAAAATTCCTAATGCCTTTATCATCTTCATGTATGTAATGTGAATGTAATCTCAACAAGATATGAAGCAAGTTCTAGAGATACATATCATTTAAAGAATGCACAATCAAATAATATAATGTTGAAGGCTCAAAAGCTTGCATTGGTATAACATTTAAAACCAATGCCTCTTTTAATGGCTTTGTCTTGTACCGAGTCATTGGACCATTTGGAACATGTAATGGGTCCTTGTTGGTGTTTCTGGGCTGGTCCACATCAATATGCATTATAAACGAGAACACAGTCAAGAAGGATAAAGAGTATAAATTTTCATGAATTTATTTACATGCAAACTTCAAAACTCAATTAATCGTTGGGATTTAAATGAAATCTATGCCATGCCAAAGTGATAGGTCCTCTCATTGATATACACTCCAACACTCATGTGTTTATGGCTTATGTGTTTAAATCTCTCAAATTCAATCAATGAATATGTTCTACCATATGTTTGCTCTTCAATCTCATCTCCATTACTACTAACATATTACAAGCAATGCATGAATCAAAAGATCTTATTTTCCGGTTGTAATGGGGCTAAGGTTAAGGTGAGGTAAAAGAGAGTAAAAGAAAAGGTTCAAACCAAAGAAAGTAGAGCATTATGAAAAATGATATTTCAAACAAGATATTTTATCAAAGCACATAAATTTTCCATCTTTAATCACCAATGCTGAACTTCTTTTTGATTTCAAGCTCTTTCAACATAAAATCTTAAGAACATAAAGGAACACTTTTTTCTTTTTCTTTTTTTATTTTTTACCTTTGGCAACTTTGCCCATCTTTTCATCAAGCATCACTTCTTCTTTCTTTTCACATAATTTCCAATCATAATTCCATGAGATATCACAAGTTTATGCTCTAGTAATCCTTGGCTAGGGGAAAAGGAAAACATATAAAAAGTTAATGGATAAAGCAAAGAAAAGATAAACAAGCTCAAAAGGGGCTCACTAAGGATAATATGCTTTAGGTTGGCTTTTTGGCTCATGTGGTTAAAATTCCTAATGCCTTTATCATCTTCATGTATGTAATGTGAATGTAATCTCAACAAGATATGAAGCAAGTTCTAGAGATACATATCATTTAAAGAATGCACAATCAAATAATATAATGTTGAAGGCTCAAAAGCTTGCATTGGTATAACATTTAAAACCAATGCCTCTTTTAATGGCTTTGTCTTGTACCGAGTCATTGGACCATTTGGAACATGTAATGGGTCCTTGTTGGTGTTTCTGGGCTGGTCCACATCAATATGCATTATAAACGAGAACACAGTCAAGAAGGATAAAGAGTATAAATTTTCATGAATTTATTTACATGCAAACTTCAAAACTCAATTAATCGTTGGGATTTAAATGAAATCTATGCCATGCCAAAGTGATAGGTCCTCTCATTGATATACACTCCAACACTCATGTGTTTATGGCTTATGTGTTTAAATCTCTCAAATTCAATCAATGAATATGTTCTACCATATGTTTGCTCTTCAATCTCATCTCCATTACTACTAACATATTACAAGCAATGCATGAATCAAAAGATCTTATTTTCCGGTTGTAATGGGGCTAAGGTTAAGGTGAGGTAAAAGAGAGTAAAAGAAAAGGTTCAAACCAAAGAAAGTAGAGCATTATGAAAAATGATATTTCAAACAAGATATTTTATCAAAGCACATAAATTTTCCATCTTTAATCACCAATGCTGAACTTCTTTTGATTTCAAGCTCTTTCAACATAAAATCTTAAGAACATAAAGGAACACTTTTTTCTTTTTCTTTTTTTATTTTTTACCTTTGGCAACTTTGCCCATCTTTTCATCAAGCATCACTTCTTCTTTCTTTTCACATAATTTCCAATCATAATTCCATGAGATATCACAAGTTTATGCTCTAGTAATCCTTGGCTAGGGGAAAAGGAAAACATATAAAAAGTTAATGGATAAAGCAAAGAAAAGATAAACAAGCTCAAAAGGGGCTCACTAAGGATAATATGCTTTAGGTTGGCTTTTTGGCTCATGTGGTTAAAATTCCTAATGCCTTTATCATCTTCATGTATGTAATGTGAATGTAATCTCAACAAGATATGAAGCAAGTTCTAGAGATACATATCATTTAAAGAATGCACAATCAAATAATATAATGTTGAAGGCTCAAAAGCTTGCATTGGTATAACATTTAAAACCAATGCCTCTTTTAATGGCTTTGTCTTGTACCGAGTCATTGGACCATTTGGAACATGTAATGGGTCCTTGTTGGTGTTTCTGGGCTGGTCCACATCAATATGCATTATAAACGAGAACACAGTCAAGAAGGATAAAGAGTATAAATTTTCATGAATTTATTTACATGCAAACTTCAAAACTCAATTAATCGTTGGGATTTAAATGAAATCTATGCCATGCCAAAGTGATAGGTCCTCTCATTGATATACACTCCAACACTCATGTGTTTATGGCTTATGTGTTTAAATCTCTCAAATTCAATCAATGAATATGTTCTACCATATGTTTGCTCTTCAATCTCATCTCCATTACTAACATATTACAAGCAATGCATGAATCAAAAGATCTTATTTTCCGGTTGTAATGGGGCTAAGGTTAAGGTGAGGTAAAAGAGAGTAAAAGAAAAGGTTCAAACCAAAGAAAGTAGAGCATTATGAAAAATGATATTTCAAACAAGATATTTTATCAAAGCACATAAATTTTCCATCTTTAATCACCAATGCTGAACTTCTTTTTGATTTCAAGCTCTTTCAACATAAAATCTTAAGAACATAAAGGAACACTTTTTTCTTTTTCTTTTTTTATTTTTTACCTTTGGCAACTTTGCCCATCTTTTCATCAAGCATCACTTCTTCTTTCTTTTCACATAATTTCCAATCATAATTCCATGAGATATCACAAGTTTATGCTCTAGTAATCCTTGGCTAGGGGAAAAGGAAAACATATAAAAAGTTAATGGATAAAGCAAAGAAAAGATAAACAAGCTCAAAAGGGGCTCACTAAGGATAATATGCTTTAGGTTGGCTTTTTGGCTCATGTGGTTAAAATTCCTAATGCCTTTATCATCTTCATGTATGTAATGTGAATGTAATCTCAACAAGATATGAAGCAAGTTCTAGAGATACATATCATTTAAAGAATGCACAATCAAATAATATAATGTTGAAGGCTCAAAAGCTTGCATTGGTATAACATTTAAAACCAATGCCTCTTTTAATGGCTTTGTCTTGTACCGAGTCATTGGACCATTTGGAACATGTAATGGGTCCTTGTTGGTGTTTCTGGGCTGGTCCACATCAATATGCATTATAAACGAGAACACAGTCAAGAAGGATAAAGAGTATAAATTTTCATGAATTTATTTACATGCAAACTTCAAAACTCAATTAATCGTTGGGATTTAAATGAAATCTATGCCATGCCAAAGTGATAGGTCCTCTCATTGATATACACTCCAACACTCATGTGTTTATGGCTTATGTGTTTAAATCTCTCAAATTCAATCAATGAATATGTTCTACCATATGTTTGCTCTTCAATCTCATCTCCATTACTAACATATTACAAGCAATGCATGAATCAAAAGATCTTATTTTCCGGTTGTAATGGGGCTAAGGTTAAGGTGAGGTAAAAGAGAGTAAAAGAAAAGGTTCAAACCAAAGAAAGTAGAGCATTATGAAAAATGATATTTCAAACAAGATATTTTATCAAAGCACATAAATTTTCCATCTTTAATCACCAATGCTGAACTTCTTTTTGATTTCAAGCTCTTTCAACATAAAATCTTAAGAACATAAAGGAACACTTTTTTCTTTTTCTTTTTTTATTTTTTACCTTTGGCAACTTTGCCCATCTTTTCATCAAGCATCACTTCTTCTTTCTTTTCACATAATTTCCAATCATAATTCCATGAGATATCACAAGTTTATGCTCTAGTAATCCTTGGCTAGGGGAAAAGGAAAACATATAAAAAGTTAATGGATAAAGCAAAGAAAAGATAAACAAGCTCAAAAGGGGCTCACTAAGGATAATATGCTTTAGGTTGGCTTTTTGGCTCATGTGGTTAAAATTCCTAATGCCTTTATCATCTTCATGTATGTAATGTGAATGTAATCTCAACAAGATATGAAGCAAGTTCTAGAGATACATATCATTTAAAGAATGCACAATCAAATAATATAATGTTGAAGGCTCAAAAGCTTGCATTGGTATAACATTTAAAACCAATGCCTCTTTTAATGGCTTTGTCTTGTACCGAGTCATTGGACCATTTGGAACATGTAATGGGTCCTTGTTGGTGTTTCTGGGCTGGTCCACATCAATATGCATTATAAACGAGAACACAGTCAAGAAGGATAAAGAGTATAAATTTTCATGAATTTATTTACATGCAAACTTCAAAACTCAATTAATCGTTGGGATTTAAATGAAATCTATGCCATGCCAAAGTGATAGGTCCTCTCATTGATATACACTCCAACACTCATGTGTTTATGGCTTATGTGTTTAAATCTCTCAAATTCAATCAATGAATATGTTCTACCATATGTTTGCTCTTCAATCTCATCTCCATTACTAACATATTACAAGCAATGCATGAATCAAAAGATCTTATTTTCCGGTTGTAATGGGGCTAAGGTTAAGGTGAGGTAAAAGAGAGTAAAAGAAAAGGTTCAAACCAAAGAAAGTAGAGCATTATGAAAAATGATATTTCAAACAAGATATTTTATCAAAGCACATAAATTTTCCATCTTTAATCACCAATGCTGAACTTCTTTTTGATTTCAAGCTCTTTCAACATAAAATCTTAAGAACATAAAGGAACACTTTTTTCTTTTTCTTTTTTTATTTTTTACCTTTGGCAACTTTGCCCATCTTTTCATCAAGCATCACTTCTTCTTTCTTTTCACATAATTTCCAATCATAATTCCATGAGATATCACAAGTTTATGCTCTAGTAATCCTTGGCTAGGGGAAAAGGAAAACATATAAAAAGTTAATGGATAAAGCAAAGAAAAGATAAACAAGCTCAAAAGGGGCTCACTAAGGATAATATGCTTTAGGTTGGCTTTTTGGCTCATGTGGTTAAAATTCCTAATGCCTTTATCATCTTCATGTATGTAATGTGAATGTAATCTCAACAAGATATGAAGCAAGTTCTAGAGATACATATCATTTAAAGAATGCACAATCAAATAATATAATGTTGAAGGCTCAAAAGCTTGCATTGGTATAACATTTAAAACCAATGCCTCTTTTAATGGCTTTGTCTTGTACCGAGTCATTGGACCATTTGGAACATGTAATGGGTCCTTGTTGGTGTTTCTGGGCTGGTCCACATCAATATGCATTATAAACGAGAACACAGTCAAGAAGGATAAAGAGTATAAATTTTCATGAATTTATTTACATGCAAACTTCAAAACTCAATTAATCGTTGGGATTTAAATGAAATCTATGCCATGCCAAAGTGATAGGTCCTCTCATTGATATACACTCCAACACTCATGTGTTTATGGCTTATGTGTTTAAATCTCTCAAATTCAATCAATGAATATGTTCTACCATATGTTTGCTCTTCAATCTCATCTCCATTACTAACATATTACAAGCAATGCATGAATCAAAAGATCTTATTTTCCGGTTGTAATGGGGCTAAGGTTAAGGTGAGGTAAAAGAGAGTAAAAGAAAAGGTTCAAACCAAAGAAAGTAGAGCATTATGAAAAATGATATTTCAAACAAGATATTTTATCAAAGCACATAAATTTTCCATCTTTAATCACCAATGCTGAACTTCTTTTTGATTTCAAGCTCTTTCAACATAAAATCTTAAGAACATAAAGGAACACTTTTTTCTTTTTCTTTTTTTATTTTTTACCTTTGGCAACTTTGCCCATCTTTTCATCAAGCATCACTTCTTCTTTCTTTTCACATAATTTCCAATCATAATTCCATGAGATATCACAAGTTTATGCTCTAGTAATCCTTGGCTAGGGGAAAAGGAAAACATATAAAAAGTTAATGGATAAAGCAAAGAAAAGATAAACAAGCTCAAAAGGGGCTCACTAAGGATAATATGCTTTAGGTTGGCTTTTTGGCTCATGTGGTTAAAATTCCTAATGCCTTTATCATCTTCATGTATGTAATGTGAATGTAATCTCAACAAGATATGAAGCAAGTTCTAGAGATACATATCATTTAAAGAATGCACAATCAAATAATATAATGTTGAAGGCTCAAAAGCTTGCATTGGTATAACATTTAAAACCAATGCCTCTTTTAATGGCTTTGTCTTGTACCGAGTCATTGGACCATTTGGAACATGTAATGGGTCCTTGTTGGTGTTTCTGGGCTGGTCCACATCAATATGCATTATAAACGAGAACACAGTCAAGAAGGATAAAGAGTATAAATTTTCATGAATTTATTTACATGCAAACTTCAAAACTCAATTAATCGTTGGGATTTAAATGAAATCTATGCCATGCCAAAGTGATAGGTCCTCTCATTGATATACACTCCAACACTCATGTGTTTATGGCTTATGTGTTTAAATCTCTCAAATTCAATCAATGAATATGTTCTACCATATGTTTGCTCTTCAATCTCATCTCCATTACTAACATATTACAAGCAATGCATGAATCAAAAGATCTTATTTTCCGGTTGTAATGGGGCTAAGGTTAAGGTGAGGTAAAAGAGAGTAAAAGAAAAGGTTCAAACCAAAGAAAGTAGAGCATTATGAAAAATGATATTTCAAACAAGATATTTTATCAAAGCACATAAATTTTCCATCTTTAATCACCAATGCTGAACTTCTTTTGATTTCAAGCTCTTTCAACATAAAATCTTAAGAACATAAAGGAACACTTTTTTCTTTTTCTTTTTTTATTTTTTACCTTTGGCAACTTTGCCCATCTTTTCATCAAGCATCACTTCTTCTTTCTTTTCACATAATTTCCAATCATAATTCCATGAGATATCACAAGTTTATGCTCTAGTAATCCTTGGCTAGGGGAAAAGGAAAACATATAAAAAGTTAATGGATAAAGCAAAGAAAAGATAAACAAGCTCAAAAGGGGCTCACTAAGGATAATATGCTTTAGGTTGGCTTTTTGGCTCATGTGGTTAAAATTCCCTAATGCCTTTATCATCTTCATGTATGTAATGTGAATGTAATCTCAACAAGATATGAAGCAAGTTCTAGAGATACATATCATTTAAAGAATGCACAATCAAATAATATAATGTTGAAGGCTCAAAAGCTTGCATTGGTATAACATTTAAAACCAATGCCTCTTTTAATGGCTTTGTCTTGTACCGAGTCATTGGACCATTTGGAACATGTAATGGGTCCTTGCTGGTGTTTCTGGGCTGGTCCACATCAATATGCATTATAAACGAGAACACAGTCAAGAAGGATAAAGAGTATAAATTTTCATGAATTTATTTACATGCAAACTTCAAAACTCAATTAATCGTTGGGATTTAAATGAAATCTATGCCATGCCAAAGTGATAGGTCCTCTCATTGATATACACTCCAACACTCATGTGTTTATGGCTTATGTGTTTAAATCTCTCAAATTCAATCAATGAATATGTTCTACCATATGTTTGCTCTTCAATCTCATCTCCATTACTAACATATTACAAGCAATGCATGAATCAAAAGATCTTATTTTCCGGTTGTAATGGGGCTAAGGTTAAGGTGAGGTAAAAGAGAGTAAAAGAAAAGGTTCAAACCAAAGAAAGTAGAGCATTATGAAAAATGATATTTCAACAATATTATCAAGCACATAAATTTTCCATCTTTAATCACCAATGCTGAACTTCTTTTGATTTCAAGCTCTTTCAACATAAAATCTTAAGAACATAAAGGAACACTTTTTTCTTTTTCTTTTTTATTTTTTACCTTTGGCAACTTTGCCCATCTTTTCATCAAGCATCACTTCTTCTTTCTTTTCACATAATTTCCAATCATAATTCCATGAGATATCACAAGTTTATGCTCTAGTAATCCTTGGCTAGGGGAAAAGGAAAACATATAAAAAGTTAATGGATAAAGCAAAGAAAAGATAAACAAGCTCAAAAGGGGCTCACTAAGGATAATATGCTTTAGGTTGGCTTTTTGGCTCATGTGGTTAAAATTCCCTAATGCCTTTATCATCTTCATGTATGTAATGTGAATGTAATCTCAACAAGATATGAAGCAAGTTCTAGAGATACATATCATTTAAAGAATGCACAATCAAATAATATAATGTTGAAGGCTCAAAAGCTTGCATTGGTATAACATTTAAAACCAATGCCTCTTTTAATGGCTTTGTCTTGTACCGAGTCATTGGACCATTTGGAACATGTAATGGGTCCTTGCTGGTGTTTCTGGGCTGGTCCACATCAATATGCATTATAAACGAGAACACAGTCAAGAAGGATAAAGAGTATAAATTTTCATGAATTTATTTACATGCAAACTTCAAAACTCAATTAATCGTTGGGATTTAAATGAAATCTATGCCATGCCAAAGTGATAGGTCCTCTCATTGATATACACTCCAACACTCATGTGTTTATGGCTTATGTGTTTAAATCTCTCAAATTCAATCAATGAATATGTTCTACCATATGTTTGCTCTTCAATCTCATCTCCATTACTAACATATTACAAGCAATGCATGAATCAAAAGATCTTATTTTCCGGTTGTAATGGGGCTAAGGTTAAGGTGAGGTAAAAGAGAGTAAAAGAAAAGGTTCAAACCAAAGAAAGTAGAGCATTATGAAAAATGATATTTCAAAGCACATAAATTTTCCATCTTTAATCACCAATGCTGAACTTCTTTTGATTTCAAGCTCTTTCAACATAAAATCTTAAGAACATAAAGGAACACTTTTTTCTTTTTCTTTTTTATTTTTTACCTTTGGCAACTTTGCCCATCTTTTCATCAAGCATCACTTCTTCTTTCTTTTCACATAATTTCCAATCATAATTCCATGAGATATCACAAGTTTATGCTCTAGTAATCCTTGGCTAGGGGAAAAGGAAAACATATAAAAAGTTAATGGATAAAGCAAAGAAAAGATAAACAAGCTCAAAAGGGGCTCACTAAGGATAATATGCTTTACGTTGGCTTTTTGGCTCATGTGGTTAAAATCCCTAATGCCTTTATCATCTTCATGTATGTAATGTGAATGTAATCTCAACAAGATATGAAGCAAGTTCTAGAGATACATATCATTTAAAGAATGCACAATCAAATAATATAATGTTGAAGGCTCAAAAGCTTGCATTGGTATAACACTATAAAGTCAACATGGCATATTCTCAAAGTCAATTCCTAAACCATTAAACCTTAAAACTTGCATGCACACTCCTTCATTCGATTTATATCTTCATCTTTCTCAATTAATTCTCATATATAATACTCATATTCTCATAAACCAATAGGAGTTCAAAAGATCAAACATATAAATTTTTTTTTTTTTGGAACAAGAAAGAAAATCAAAATAAGAAACCAACATTCTCTTAATACCCCTACACTTAAAACACAACATTGTCCTCAATGTTGAAATAAAAGAAAAGGAATATAGGAGAATGAAAAAAATAAAGTAAAATGCGAAAAATAAAAGATAAAAGAAAAAGAAAGCAAATCTGTTTTTTTTTTTTTTGTGCTGGGTTGCCTCCCAGTAAGCGCTTTTGTTTTATGTCATTGGCTCGACATGTTGCATGCTCATTCTTTATAGATTGGTTCAGCTAACTCCACAAAAGCAGTGAGTTCTACCGTTCAACCTTTATAGAAAGGTTTCAAGCGATGCCCATTGACCTTGAGTACTTTGTTGGTTTCTAAACTTGTAATTTCAACTGCACCATAAGGAAAAACGTTAGAATTACAAAGGGTCCAATCCAACGAGAGCGCAACTTTCCAGGAAAATATTTCAAACGCAAATGATAAAGAAGGACTTTGTCTCCAACATTAAACTCTTTTCTTGTAATCATTCGGTCATGGAGACTCTTAGTCTTTTCTTTGTAAATCCTTGCATTCTCATAAGCATCATTTTGTATTTCTTCCAACGTAATTCCAATCTTTTTGGGCACCAAAAGGATAGGCGCCACCCATTCACTGTCCATGATGGGGTGAATGACTCCTGCATCGTGGGGAAGAGTTTGCAAAGCCAATGTTGATTCATGCACGTTTTGGGGAACACATATATGCCTCTCCATCTCTACTATCTTGGTAAAATCATAGCCATAGCTCAGAGCTACGCTTAATCCATCCTCACTATCAAAATCACAAACTTGCTGCACACTTTTATCAACTTGGTCATAACCTGTGATAGAATAAACATTGCTATAAGGATATGTCATTGCATCATGAAAGTTAAATTCAATTTTTTCATCTCCTACCTCCATAGACAAAGTATCCTTACCGCAATCAATTTTTTGTATTGGCAGTTTTCAAGAATGGTCTCCCAAACAATATAG
Organism: Populus trichocarpa; assembly: GCF_000002775.5. Classification (NCBI taxonomy): domain Eukaryota; kingdom Viridiplantae; phylum Streptophyta; class Magnoliopsida; order Malpighiales; family Salicaceae; genus Populus; species Populus trichocarpa. The sequence continues at coordinate 13,664,794 of NC_037289.2, read as the reverse complement.
GAGTGTTGTTTGATGAATCACAAGAATCATGTTCCATATCAAGAATATAAAAGTCGCATGAAGTGACCAAACTATCAATCTTGACTAGGACATCTTCTATCACACCAAGCGAGTAAACAAAACTATAATTCGCAAGTTGTATTACAATGCTAGTTTTATTCAAAGGCTCAAGACTAAGAGAATCATAAACATGTTTAGGCATAACACTAATGGAGGCACCTAAATCGCATAAGGCCCTTTTGAAACTAGCATTACCAATAACACATGGGATAGTAAACGCACCTAGGTCTTTTTGCTTCAAAGGCATATTGTTTTGAACAACAGCATATACAACTTCACCCATACTTACCATTTCATGACCTTTCAGTTTGAAAGCTCTATTGGTAGTACACAACTCCTTCAAGAATTTGGCATACTTGAGAATTTGCTTGATAGCATCAAGCAAAGGAATGTTGAGTTCTACTTTCTTGAAAACCTCTAAAATCTCTTTTGTTTTTGTCCTTTTTCTTTGACCTAGAAGAACTCATAGGAAAGGGTGGAATTGTTTTAAAACTGGAATTCATTGAGTGAGGAGTTACCTTTGTAGTGTTGGTCGATGTTTCAGTTTGTGGAGGAGGAGGATGTTCCTTTTTTGTACTCAATTCGGTTTCTATCTCTTCTTCTTCCTCCATCTCAATTTGTTTCGACCTTTTCTCTTCAAGTTCTTTCCCACTTCGCAGCATCATCGCACTAACATTCTCTATTGGATTGAATGCTTGGGAGGGTAATTTTCCATTCATTTGTGCTTCCAATTTCCCCACACTTGAAGCTACTTGCCCCATTTGCTTCTCCAAGTTGTGAATACTTGACCTTGTTTCCTGTTGAAAAGACATGACATTTTGCTGTAAGGTCATAGTGTTAGAGGCCAAAGTTTTCATCATCTCACGAAGATCATTAATGGATGACAACCCCATAACATTGGAGTTTGTGAATGGAGGGGTTGTCTTACTTGATAATTCTTTTGGGCTGAAATCATGGGGATGGAACTGTCGGCCTTGATTGCCTTGTTGAGGTGGGTTCCCATAGCATAAGTTTGGATGATCTCTCCATCTGGAATTGTATGTGTTGGAAAAGGGATCATATTTATGTTGGGGTTGTCCGTTGAATCCTCCATCAACTATATGAACTTGTTCAATGTAATTTTCTTGCATTGTTGGGCACATATCTGAGGTATGTCCTTGTAAGGAACATATGCTACAAACTTTCACATGCTGTACATTTCCACAAGCCAAAGAATGCACAAGAGAAGTAAGATCATTAACTTTATTTTCAAGGTTAGAAATATTGATACGATCCAGGCAAGGTCAGTCTGTCCATACTCACCGCCAGCACCTGCTACCGTTTCTGTCGACTTTGCCGATTTCGTCGGCGCTGCCGATTCCAACACTACCTGCCGTGTCTGAACCAGCACTGTTTCGTCAGCGTATTTGTGTCACACTCCTATCAAACCTGATTTACTTGGCTTTCTGGGACTTGGTGTCTTTGTGTGTGGGTTGCGTGACCACGTGATCACGAGGTTCGCATCAAATACTTACCTCATTTACTCGTTTGTTTGCGAAGTCTCCACGCGTGACAAATTGTTTCAAGTTGGCTGCCATATTTGAGATCAATTGGCGTGCGGCCTCGGGTGTCTTATCTACCAATGCCCCTCCACTTGCCGCATCAATGATACTACGGTCAGTAGGCATCAGTCCTTCATAGAAATATTGAATGAGCAATTGATCGGGTATCTGATGGTGAGGGCATTGAATGCATAGTTGCTCAAATCTTTCCCAATACTCGAAAAGTGTCTCTCCATGCGATTGTCGAATCCCACATATTTCTTTCCTTATGTTGGCAACTCGAGATGCTGGGAAATACTTTTCAAGGAAAATCTTCTTCATGGCATTCCAAGTTCCAATGGAATCTGGGAGAATAGAGAAAAATCATGCTTTTGCTGCCCCTTTTAAAGAGAAAGCGAAAGCTTTCAACTTAACCTGTTCTTCATCAACTTCATTCGGTTTCATGCCAACGCAAACCATATAGAACTCCTTGAGATGAGCATGAGGATCTTCACCTGCAAGACCATTGAATGTTGGTAGCAAATGTATAAAACCAGATTTGAGCAGCAAGCTCCTTGAGTGTTTGTTGTCGTTCAATAGCCATGGTGTTGACGCGAGCTTCCTTTCGTAACCTGCGTAAAGTGTTTTTTTATTTCGAGATCCACCTGCACTTGAATCTAGTTAGTTGAACGGGTTACAGGCATAAATCATCAAGAAAACGCAAAACAAACCAACCACACAAGAGATCGAAAACAATGCAAATTGTACGAAAATCCTACGTTAGAAAACTAAAACTGCCTAAAAACCCTAGAAAACAGCAGAATTTGGCCTCGATAGGGACCACTAGCCCTGTTTAGAACATCGTTTCCCTTCAGGAAACAAAAGGCCGATACCTAATTCCACTAAAAAATCTGTTTTGAACAGAACCACTGCCGTAAATGAACAGTACCGTAGCAAACAAAAATTTTGTTTCTCTGTTTTTTTTTTCAGAAAAATAAATAACAATCAAAGCAAATAAAAATAATAGCAAATCAACTAAAACTACTTCCCCAGCAACGGCGCCAAAATTTGTTGCGATGTCGCGGTCGCACAAATTAATTACCCTAACTTCAAACATAACACACAAGATAGTATAGAGCAAGCAAGAGGTCTATCTCACGAGGAAGGTTCAAGTCAGATTTTTATGCTAGATGATATGCAATTTGAGGGGGGGTTTGGACGTTATCTAGGCTAAAGCAAAAGAAAACAGAAAACTATCAAACTAAATTTAATAAAATCAAAAAATTATCAAGAGAACAAACCTTGGTCGCAAGCACACATCCACCTATAAAAATCAGAACTGATCATGGAAACGAAACATCAATTTATATTATCTCTTCTTAACATTGGTTAGTTAACGGATCCGTCATATAACTAACCCTAACCATCAAACAACCACAATTTCCGCACTGGTAATTTACTTCAATGGCAGTCTTAAGAACTAGATAAGTTGATTAATCAATAAAACATAACTGTCTGCAGTCTATGTTTGATTTGATTGAATGTTCTCCCTAATATTAATAACGTATATCCGCCACAATTATTAAACTCAGTTGCTTCACAAGTTCATATATCACAACTCTGGTTTTGATATCAAATTTAGCAATAGATTGTCTACAATAATATCTTAGAGTCCGCTCTAGCAATTAAAATAAACAATAATAGGAAAAATAAGTATAGGAGAACAAACATATTCATCATATAAACTGAAAAGAAAAGGTAAAATAAATCTCACAGTTCTTGAAATCCGAAGGTTTCCGTGTCCTTCCAACCAAGAAAAAGTGTTTAGCCTTGCATGTTTGTTGAAAAACTAATCAAAAAGAAGGAAGAATGCATGATTTCAGGTTTCTTAGAGGAAGGGGCGTTTTTCTCCTCTTGGCTGGCTACCCCCCTTTTCTTCTCTCATTCTTTTTATATCCTAGGAAACCCTAGTCTCTATTTTACAAAATAATCCTCCCTTAAGTAAATTGTTTACATTTAAGTACTTCAATAACTATTTTCCTAAAAAAGAAGAAATAGCCTTGCATGAAATCTTCAAGCTTTGACTTAGAGGAACTAAATTGCTGAAATAAAAACTTGGATATAGGTTTAGATGCTTCGGAACGTAATTTGGGCTCGTTTATTCACGAAACCTGTTTGCTGGCAGAATTCAGTTGTCATCTTTGAAAAATCATATCTCCCTCATATGACATCATTTTTGGATGAAATTTGGCGAGTTGATATACCTTTGAGTCAGGAATATAAAAAAATCAAGTTTGCATCAATTGGACTTCTGTAGCTCCAGATATTCAAGTGGCAATGGCCGAAGGTCAACACTGGCAGATTGCGAGATTTGACTTTGAAGGCTGCGATTTCCATGCTCTTCCTTATTTTATTTTCTTGCCTTAGGTGTCCAGAAAGTTATAGATGTTAGCTTTTTAATGCCACTAGAATCACTTCATTTCAACCTCTAGAGCTCACGCTCTGCACAAAACATAAAACAAATCTGAAGGTCAAATCTGCCAATTACCTCCAATTTACTCACTTTTGCATCTTTCATCCAAAAGCACCTTCAAAACATAAAACAAAGAATATCAAGGCATTTTATATATAAAACACACGCAAAACACTAGTTAAATGTGGGTGAAACTATCGAATAATATGGTTGCATCAATAATTATGTCTACTATCCAGTTTTACAACAACAATCATAATTTTCAATTCGACCATTGGATCTAGCTGAACATTTACCCAAAGTTGCCTAAAATATTGTTATATCTTGTGGTAAATGTTTTGGTCAATCAGAGTTTGGGAATGCCTTTCGATATATGTCAGAATAAGATGTATGAATTTTGTTATTTACTTCCTTTTAACTTGTGGACTTTCTATTTGACAAGGATCATTTCCCTACAAGGATGTGGCATCTTGTTTTAGGAATTTTCTAGTTCTACAGGATCTTTATGGGCTGCAACATAAACTCCAAGTGTGGCAAGGATTTTCATGTTTTGAGAGGATTATTTAAAGTTACAATTAATTATCCTAAACAAACAAGAAAACTAAATGGGAGGCAACTTCAACAAAGATCCTAGTGTTTCTTGGATGAGAATTTCATTCATGATATTATTTATATTAGAAAAATTATCTATCTTAGGTTATTTTGTTGAATTAGGTGCAACAACTTTAATTTATGTGTCAGATTTAATATTTTTATTATGTTCATATTTGGCCTTAGTTACCATACTTATTGTAAGTGGGTAAATATTAACCCACAAGTTTTGGGTTTATTAGGGTTACTAGTAGAGCCATTATATAAGATTTTATAAGTTTAAATTTTCAGCAGCCATGGATTTATGAAATAAACTTGTGTTTTACGTGAAGCAACACGTATTCTTTACTAGGACAAAGAATAGATTGACTTATCAAGGTATAACTAACCTTGTGGTATCTTCCTCATACTTCTCATTCGCAAATTGAAATTTGTTGGGTAGGGGTTTCTTATTCCAATAGTTTTAGTGTCTTAGGACAAGTTTTCATTATATCACACTCCTATCAAACCTGATTTATTGGCTTTTCGAGAGTTGTATCAATTTTGTTATGGGTTGCTTAACCGCGTGATCAAGAGGTCCGCATCAATTCCCTTTTCAACCCTTTCTTGGATCGTATCATAATGGAGTTTTTATTGCTGCTTACGGTTGTGCTGCCTAAATTGATGGCGGTGATACCATGGAAGGAGAAGAAAATGGTATTTGGGTTGGTTTTTGTTGTTGGTGCAAGTGGAGATAGTGGAAAGGTAGTGGGAAGAGGCTAGAAAGTGTGATGTTGGGATTGGACCAGGGGTGTTTTGTCTACTGTCTATGAGAGAGAGAGAGAGAGAGAGAGAGAGAGAGAGAGAGTGGTGGTTGTGTTTTTCTCTTTTTAAAAAAAAAAACAAGAAAAGCTGATGCTCGGGGTAGGTTTGTGCTTCGGTCTCTCCTCGTCCTCTCAATGGATTTCACCATTATTTATAGGGGTTATGGAAGAAGGGTATGAGGTGCTTATCTGGCATGAATCATGACCTTTAATTCAAATGAGAAGGATCCAAACTGTTGGCCAGAAGTCTCCATCACAAACTGCTAAAGCTAGGTTGCACAGGTGGATCGAGTCATTGTCTTTGGGACGGCTCCGAGGCGACTGCGAAGATTACCACCCAATGGGAATCAAGTTGGGGTGTAGTGTAGTGTAGTGTAGTGTAGTGTAGTGTCGGCCCATAAGAGTGATGGCTTGTTTGTTTTGTTTGGTGGAGAGATGATGCATTGAATGCCTCTGAAAAGTAGTCACTCGAACAATTTTTCAAATACAAAGTTTGAAGATGATGAATAGTGTCAGACGACACATCATGTGACACTATATTAATTTTTACCTATGTTAACCAAAATGATATCATTTTGATCGAAAACACATCGTTTTTGTTAAAACAATACCAAAATGCATCGTTTTCTTTAGATGACATGACATCGTGTTGGCATTTAAAGTGATTTTAGATTTAAAAATCTTAACCTTTAATCCTTTTATTTATTCAATTAAGTCATCAATTGAATTTTGATTCTAAGAATCAATTCAATTTCACCCTTGTCTAATCTTAAAATGACCCTATGAGTTTAATGTTTTTTTTCAATTTGGTCTTTGGTTTTGGATATTTTTTATTTCATACCTGATTGACCTACAAACTTTTAATTTCTTCAATTTTATCCATGATTTCACTCAATTGGGTTCCTAAATTTACACTCCTTTTGCAAAAAGGTTCCTGGTCTTAAATTTCTTCAATTTGGACTTAACATACCCCCTAAACTTTGATTTTTTTTGAAATTTCGACACTGATTTCACCTAATTGAGTTTGAAAAAATTAAATTTAGTCCTTTAAAATTACAATCTTCTTAATTAAGGCTTTATTTTTTTCTACCAATTAAATCCCTTATAAAATTAATTTGACCCATTAAAAGCCAAATTAAATCCACTTCATTAATTCTTTTAACTTGACCCAAATTAATTCTAAAATTTAATTAAACATTAAATGGGCCCATGATTAAATCAAATTGGCTTATTAAAAGCCTAATTAAGTTTTCCGACTTAATGTTTATGCAAATTTGTCTAATAATAAGTTTATTTAACCTTGAATTTGCATTATCTTTCAATCTTGGGTACAATGGGGTACAATTGTGCTCTCAAATTTGTCTAAAATTTCAACTTGATTCTTCCATATATTTAAAAACCCTTCTCAGCCTACTCTTTCCAAGTTGCCAATATTTTTGTTGTTGTTATTATTATTATTATTATTATTATTATTATTATTATTATTATTATTATTATTTTATTTTTAATTATTTTATTTTCAAGAAAAAAATAAATTTAGAGGGAAACCTAAAATTAAGTTATAACACCTTGTATAATTTTTGCTTTTCACTGGTTTTATTTGCTTTTATTGTGAAATTCAAATTTAAGCAATGGTGGCAAAGCAAGAAGCTCTCATTTCCAGGTTTGGGTGGTTGTTTACTACTTCGCAGCTCGAATTTTTCTTTGTTTTCCTACTTTGTTTTTTTCTTTTTAAAGCTGCTGAGAAGTTATTTTGTCAAGATATGGTTTGGGTTTTTGTTTTTGTGGTTACCTTTCTTTTCAGCATTGACTTCGCTTTAACAGGTTGGAAAAGGAGTTTTATCATTCCCTTTTGTCACTACATGTTTGCCCTTAGCTTTTGATACACTTTTGTTTGCCATTAGGTATCATGTGTCACCTTCCTTGCATACTGTTATCAAGATATGTCTTTTCATGCCATTACGGATTCTGCTTTGTTATTTTTGCTTTCATAATAAAACTAATGAGACCCCAATTAAGAAACACTATATAATCTAGACACTACCTTAATTAAAATAAAAGCCAATTATTTCACAACCTAACAACACACAAAATGTTAAATAACAACATTTTATGTTCCATTGAAAATTAAAATCAAATTCCATAACCAAAAATAAAAATTTTGGACTATAAACACTAATTCTACACATCAAACAAATTGGTGCCAACATAAAAGAAAAAAAGAAAGAAATGAAAGTGGGTTCCTTGATGAGCAAGAGAACTAGAAAGCAAAAGTTAAACAAGGAAGGAAGTAACTCTCTTTGTAACATACTGCTTTCACCACTTCTTAAAGAGAGAAAGAGAGAGAGTGTGGTGCTGTCGGAGCTACATCTACTCCGTCCACCGTTGGATTGTTCTCATTTCTGACTATGTTGTTCCTTCCAACCTTCTCTCAACATTGACCGAACGGATTTGTTATCCAATCAACGAGGTAAGAGATATTGATCTCGTAATATTTCTACTATTCTGCATTTTCAGTTCTGGAACTATGGAGAAGTGGTGAAGTTGCAGCATAGTGAATGGATTTTCTTCATGATTTCTCTTATGGCTGTCATAGACATGAAGGCCTTTGCCATATGTGATGATTAAATCACAGTTCTTTGGAAAAAGTTTCATTTTTCTTGCTAGTTTCAGAGTGGTTTGTCATAGCTTGATCTCCTTTGTTCACCGTTGGATCGTTACCATTTTTGAGTATGTTGTTCTTCGGAACCTACTCTACATCTTGACCGAACGGATCATTGTGACAATCAGTGTGCTGGGAGATATTGGCCTCCTAATTCTGTAATTCTCTTCTTCCTTCATGAACTAATCTGCATCTTGTTGTTTCTGAGTTAGGTTGCTGTTATTTCTGAGCTTAGGTTGCTTCTTGAACTCAGTTTATCTTCTTAGAATTTTGTTCTCTCTAGTATTTGTATGCTACCATAATGTCTCTATGCTCTTCTGTGGAAAATGTTTCAATGGTTAGCTCTAACATTGAACAACACAATCAAGTTAAGTCTGGACATACATTAAGATTAGAACTGCAAGATATGTTGAATAGCCATGGGATGAGGATTTCTCAGTTTCAAGCTGATTCTGATGTTAGTATAGAGAAACACTCTACTGTCCAAGCTTCTAATGTTGTTCCAGAAATGAACCATGTGTTGGGTTCTAAAGTTGATGAGGTGAAGGTAGGGTCTCATCAACAAGAACAACTAAAACTTAGACCCAAATTGAATTTTTTAAATGCTTTGAAGGGTTCTGATGTTGATGACGATGAGGGTAGCAAGACCCTTGGCATTAGTTCAGTCCGTAATCTGCACTTTGCTCCCCCTACTATGACTGATGGTCGTGTGACAGTAGCTCCTCCACTTGATGTGTTTGAAGATGGCTGCGAATTTTGGAAATCCACCCTAGTTGGTCATTTTGTGGGGCAGAAATTACCGTATCCCGTGGTTAATTCTATTGCCAAAAGAATATGGAGCTCCTACGGTCTATCAAAAGTTTTGTCTTCGGATAATGGTTTCTTCATCTTCAATTTTGATTATGTCGATCATGCCACTAATGTGCTGGAAAGAGCCCCATGGCACATGGCAAACAAGCCTTTGGTGCTTAAACGTTGGCAACCGAACATGCAATTTTTGAAAGATGATTTGGCCAGAGTTCCGGTATGGGTTCGGCTGTATAATGTCCCTCTCGAGTATTGGACTATTAAGGGGTTGAGCTGTGTAGCGAGTGCTATTGGAGTCCCCCTTCATGCGGATCATACGACATTGTTGCGTAAAAGGCTTAGTTACGCAAGAGTTTGCGTTGAGATAGATGCTTCGAAGACGTTGGTTAAGGAATATGATCTTCGCTGTCCAAATGGGTTATTCATAACAATTTCAGCTGAGTACAAATGGATACCGTCGAAGTGCAGTAACTGCAATGTCTTTGGACACACCACAGCGCTATGTGCTACTAATAACATTGATAATCTTAAAGTGGTGGCAGAGGGTAAGAGGAATCTAGGAGCTATGAACTCTAAATCTGCGGATAACAAGCAGAATCAGTTTCAGTGGCAGGTAGTTGGTAAATGAAACAAGGGTTCTGTGAGTGGGGAGAATGCTCCAATGGCATCTAAAGTGGGTAATTGTAATGAGAATGGTTGTTCAATATTTGATATACATATGTCTGATTGTACTATGATTGATCATGCGACATCAGATGTGCGCAATGCTGCTTGTCATGAAGATGAAAATCCTTCCTCTCCTCTTGTCTTGAAGAGTTTTCGAGAAGACATGAAACAGGAGCAAGGGGCTGCAAGTATTGCTTTAGATCAAGATATGGACGCAATGGGAGGTGATACAGATGGGGAACAAACCGATAAGGAGTTAACGTCAACGATCCTCACAACCCCTCAAACCCTGAATTCCACCGAAAGGGAAACTGTTAATCAGTTAGCTATTAAGGCTAGAGACTCTCTAGAGAAAAAGAAAAAGGGTTCAAAAGCCTCTTCAAAAGAAGAATAAGAAATCTGGCTCCTCTCTAGGAGGCACGTCAAGGTAATCTTTGTGTTGCTGTTTGTACTCCTATCTATTTTCCTATGATTATTGGATGTTGGAATATTAGAGGTTTGAATGATCCTATAAAGCATTCAGAATTGTGTCGGCTCATCCATCAAGAGAGGATAGCTCTTTTTGGTCTGGTTGAAACTCGAGTTAAAGACAAGAATAAAGATAATGTTTCTCAACTTCTTCTGCGTTCTTGGTCCTTCTTGTATAATTATGATTTCTCTTGTCGTGGGCGTATTTGGGTTTGTTGGAATGCTGATACGGTGAAGGTGGATGTTTTTGGAATGTCAGACCAGGCTATTCATGTTTCTGTCACTAATAAGCTACCAATATCAGTTTCAATACTTCAATTATTTATGGAGACAATAATGCTTCCTTACGTGAGGCAAAAGCAGATAATGTTTTTGGATACATGTATTCGAGAAGCGAAAGTAGATGATCTTCGGTATTCAGGTATGCATTATACTTGGTCGAACCAATGTCCTGAGAATCTGATTATGCGGAAACTAGATAGAGTGCTTGTCAATGAGAAGTGGAATTTGAACTTCCCATTATCGGAAGCTAGATTTTTGCTTTCGGGTATGTCAGACCATTCTCCTATGGTGGTAAAGGTTATTGGCAATGATCAGAACATAAAGAAACCATTCAGATTCTTCGATATGTGGATGGATCATGACGAGTTCATGCCCTTGGTGAAGAAGGTCTGGGATCAGAATTCGGGGGGTTGTCCAATGTATCAGCTGTGTTGCAAACTAAGAAAGCTAAAGCAGGAATTGAAACTTTTCAATATGGCTCACTTCTCCAACATTTCAGATAGAGTTAAAGATGCAAAAAATGAAATGGATAAGGCTCAACAGGCTCTGCATACAGCGCATGAGAATCCAATTTCGTGCATGCGAGAAAGGGATGATGTTCATAAATACGCTTCTACCGTCAGGGCTGAAGAGAGTTTTTTCAAACAGAAGGCAAGGATACAATGGCTTAGCTTGGGGGATCAGAATACTAGCTACTTTCACAAATCAGTAAATGGAAGACAGAATAGAAATAAGCTTCTATCACTTACAAGGGAGGATGAAGAGGTTGTCGAAGGACACGAGGCAGTCAAATCAGAAGTAATTGCATACTTCCATCGTGTGTTAGGAGTGGATCAGATGCCTAGGGTTCTGAACGAGGAAGTGATGGAATCGACAATTAACTTGAAACTGTTGTCAATGCAACAACATGTACTCGCACAAGATGTAACAAGGGAGGAGATTAAGCATGTTATGTTTAGTTTGAAGAACAACAAAGCCCCTGGTCCGGATGGCTTTAACGCAGGTTTCTTCAAAAGAATGTAGCACATAGTTGGGGAAGATGTAATCAACGTTGTTAGATCCTTCTTTCAGACTCGTAGAATGCTTAAAGAAATGAATGCTACATCCATTTCCCTTATTCCTAAAGTTGCTAATCCTACAAGGTTGACAGATTTTCGTCCTATATCTTGCTGCAATACAGTGTACAAATGCATCGCTAAGATTCTAGCTGGGAGAATCAAAGTTGTTTTGCCATCCTTAGTTGGTCCATATCAGACTGCTTTTATCTCAGGACGGAGAATCAGTGATAACATTCTTTTGTCTCAGGAACTAATGAAAGGCTATCATAAATCTACGGGACCTGCTCGTTGTGCTATGAAAGTTGATCTGATGAAGGCTTATGACTCGGTGCGGTGGGATTTCGTTGACGCTATGTTAATAAAAATGGGATTCCCTAGAACAGTCATTGATTGGATCATGGTTTGTGTTACATCATGTCAATTCTCTATCAACGTCAATGGTGAGCTTGCAGGTTACTTTCAAGGGGGAAGAGGGCTGAGACAAGGGGATCCATTGTCCCCATATTTGTTTGTCCTATGTATGGAAATCCTTTCGGGGCTATTCTGCAAGATGAGTGCCAACCAAGAATTCAAGTTCCACTGGAGATGCAAGAAGGACACAATTTCTCATCTTTGTTTTGCTGATGACTTGATGATTTTTAGCAACGAGGATGTAAACTCAATTCGTATGATCAGAACTGTGCTCACAAAGTTTCAAGATCTATCAAGTCTGTATCCAAATCCAAACAAAAGTGACATCTTCTTGAGCGGTGTGTTAAATGCTGAGAGGGAACAAATTATTCATATTCTTGGGTTTAGAGAGGGGGAGCTCCCTATGAAATATTTGGGAGTACCTCTTCTCTCGTCCAGACTAAAGGCTATTTATTGTAAGGGCCTCGTGGATCGAATCACCTCTAAAGTTCGACATTGGACTTGTAGAACACTCTCGTATGCAGGACGGGTACAACTGATTAATTCAGTCTTATTTTCCATACAGGTCTATTGGGCATCTCTCTTTCTCTTACCTGGGCAAGTAATTAAAAATGTTGAGCAAATTATGAAATCCTTTCTTTGGTCAGGTTCAGATATGAGAACTACTGGGGCTAAAGTGGCTTGGGATCAGGTATGTCTTCCAAAAAAGGAGGGGGGGCTAGGAATAAAAAGGATAACAAAATGGAACAAGATTGCTTTGTTGAAACACATTCGGAACCTGTGCAATGACTCAGATGGCTCAATATGGTCTACTTGGATCATATCCAATATGTTGCGAGGTAGGAATTTCTGGACAATTAAGACGCCACAGAATTGCTCTTGGGTTTGGGGAAAGATTCTAAAGCTCAGATCCTTAGCATGGCCGAAGATGAAGTACATCATAGGAGATGGAATGACAACCTCTCTATGGTTTGATAATTGGCATCCTCACAGCCCACTCGCGGATTCTTACGGGCAAAGATTCATCTATGATTCAGGTATGGCCAAGAACGCGAAGGTGAATGTGCTAATTCAGAACTCAGAATGGAAAACTCCTACCACCCAAGCTATTGGCTAGCACCCCGTTATAGAAGCTATTCCTTCCAATTCTAATCCTAAGATGGGGCAAAAGGATGAGATAGTTTGGTTGGATTCGCCAAATCACAGATTCTCGGTCAAAGTAGCTTGGGAACAACTAAGACGTCATCGTCAGATGGTTGAATGGCATGACATTGTGTGGTTCAAGAATGCTGTTCCAAGACATTCATTTCTTCTATGGATGGCTGTCCAACAGAAACTCACAAGTCAAGATAAACTTCATCGGTTTGGTATACATGGTCCCAATAGATGCTCACTCTATCTCCGCAACAATGAGGATCACAAACACTTGTTCTTTGAATGCTCCTATACTAAAGCGATCTGGTGGGATGTTTGTGACAGATGCGACATTCCAAGAATGACAAAAGGCTGGGATGAATGGATTCGATGGGCCACTGTCTCTTGGCATGGCAAGAGTTTCGTCAATTTTTCTCGTAAACTGAGTTTTGCAGCTACAGTGTATCATGTAATGCAAGAACGGAATGCAAGGATCTTTGCTGGACTGTCTAGAACTTCGAATTTGGTCTTTAATCAAATCGAATGTATCATTCGTGATAAGCTTGATTTGATGAGGAATGTCGTACCAACAAATGAAAACAAAAGGATCCAACGAGCTTGGATAGTGAATACCATAGATTCTTAATTTGTTAGTTAGTTGGTTGTATTGGTTTCCCTAACGAATCTAGTGAGGTTTCAGTTTTATGGTCGGTGGCTAGCCTGTAGCCATCTGTTGTTTAATGTTTCTGTTATCATTGTAAATCTGGGGTATGCCCCTTGTAATGTTTGTATCTTCTTCTGTTAATACATACGTCAACTTACCAAAAAAAAAAAGAGAACTAGAAAGGAAATGAACAAAAATTCAAAAAAAATTTAATGCTATTGATTAGTATTATCGATTAAGTTATGAAAAAAGATTGATTCCATCTAATCATAGCTCTATATCAACAAATAGATACCCTAATAGATAAAAAAGGGGGGGGGGGGAGGGGAGAAGGGTTTTAAAGAGAGAAAAAGAGGATGAGGTTTCAGCAAAAGGAACATATTAGAGATTTATTGAGCAAATGATTGCTCATTCACTAATCTTTACATTATGGGCTCAACTGTGTAGTCCCTCTTGCAGTAGTTTTTCGATGTTTGTTGTCCAAATTACTCGTTTTCTCTGTTTCGTCATGCCCTTCCTTCTTTTTATTTTTTAATAAATCAATTGTTGTTTTACTCACATTTAACTATGTTTTCGATAAAACAATGGAAGAAAATAAAAAATTACTATCAAAGGCCTGCTTTTGTTTTTGCTTTTAGACCACAAAACACTACACCTTTGATACGATTCGGGCAATGAAAAAACAATCAGATTCGGATTCTAACGTAAAATGCGCAACTGTCCAATTTTACAGCAACAATCATAATTCTCAATCCGACCTTTGGATTAGGCTGAAATTTTATATGGAGTCGCCAGCCATGAGTTCCTACCTTGGTTTAAAATTTCAAATCAATCAGAGTTTGGAAATGCACGGAAATACTGGTCAACAGAGGCTATACAAATTTTGTTATTTACTTCCTTTTGACTTGTGAACTTTCTATTTGGTTATGATTCTTTTCCTATAAGGATGTGGCAGTTGGTTTTGAAAATTTCCTAGTCTTGCAAAGATATTTAATGGGCAACAACATAATTTCCATGTTTGGTATGGACTCCATATTAATGTGGAATCCTTATGGTGTATGAAAATAATTATTCTATCCTCATTAAATAAGTTTCCAAGTCAGCTAAGAATACTTTGCAAACAAGAAAACTAAAGATGAGGCAATTTCAGATTTGATTCTCCTAGCGTATATGGGACTTTTAAAGGGTAGCAAATCTGATCCTATCATATTTAGGATATTAAATTTGGAATTATTATTATTATTATTTTCTTCTTAGTTTAGGGTTTATTTATATTAGTTGGGTTTAATTATAAGTGGGCATCATATAAGTCCACATAAGGGGTCCTATTAGGGTTTGTTTCATTCTAGAGTCAGTATAAATAAAGGCATAACTAGAGATGTAAGTTAGACAATTCAGATTAATAAAACTTCTTGTTTGCCGCACTTTGTATGTGTGTTGGTGAGATACTCTTCCTTCCTTGGTTCACTAAAGAACTGAAAAACGACTTATCGAAGAACAACAGACTTCGTGGCGTCATCCTTATACTTCTTGTTCGCGAATCAATATTCGTTGGGTGGGGGTTTCCGTTTTCAATAGTGCTGATGCCTAGGTACAAGTTATCTTTGTGTCACACTACTATCTAACCTGATTTACTTGGCTTTCTGGGAAATTGGTGTCTTTGCGTGTGGGTGGCGTGATCACGAGGTTCGCATCAAACTTTTTTTATGAAGTATTCTATTGTTTTTCAACATATTTGTTGTTTATTTTTTCATGCAGGCTATTTGATTTAGAATTGGAATTCATTTATTACAATCATAAGATCTAAAAAAGATGTTGAAGAAAGGAGAAATTGGTCACAACAATAATTATATCTCTTTTTAATTAATTAATTAGAATGTCAATCGTTTTTCATTCCTTCTTTTGCTCTACCTCTGTGACTTGTTTATGCCATCCATCTCTGGTTGGCAGGCACACCTGCAAGGTGGGTGGTTGCTATGAAGTTCATCATATAGGAAAGTTATGTGGATTAGCCTGCGAACACTAAGGATCCATTACACATTCCAAATGGGCCCATCACAAGGTCCAAAGCGAAGGTATTGAAAGAAGCAATGAATTGATTATTTGTGCAAGTTTCAACCAAGGTTGAAATTGGGGACCCTTTGGAGCATCAAGAGGAGGCCTTAGTATATTTAATTTATGTGTAAGAGGGTCCCAATCCATCCTTATTTGGGCCATGAAGTTTCAACAACAAGGGTGCCAATTTTGTATAAGTTTCAGCTAGACTTGTTATGTGATGTTTCCACGTGTTCTGTGGAGTCCTAACTAGTATTGGATTTCCTATCATATATGAGAATTTTGATTATTTCCTTTAAATATTAATATTAATTATTTTTATTTTATATTATTATTAGGTGAGGAGACAACACAGCATAGATGATGTGGATTAGCTCAGAAACACTAGCAAAGACTCATTACATGTTTCAAATGGTCCAATGACTCGGTCCAAGAGGCATTGAAAGAGGCATTGAATGCATTGGTTTTGAAGGTTTCAACCAAGTCAGAATTGAAAGGTCCATTGGAATATCAAGAGGGGTCCAATACAACCTTATTTGGGCCATGAGGCGAGGACAACAAAGGAAATAAAATAATCCTACTACAACTTGAAAACAACATGGGTGGCTACCTTTTCCTTTTGTTTCTAGGATTAATGGGTTACATGGAAGGCTATAAATAAGCCTTGAATTAGTTCTGTAATATTTTACTTCCTTCTCTTCTTCTCATGGCAGAACATATATTTAATATTAGGAGCTTTATTTTCTTTTGTTAGCTGCAACCCAAGGCTTGTTTGGGCTTAATTAATACTTTATTATCAACTAGGATCCAAGGCTTGTTAGGATCAAGTTATGGGCTTTTCAGTTTAGGGTTTTGGGTCAGTTTTGAGTGGACCTCATATAAGTCCATATAAGGGTCCATTAGGGTTAATGATGTGCCGTGAATGATTCGAAAATCGGCAACAATGAATCTGATGAAAATAGATGAAGGATGGGTCTGGTTGGTTGTCTTTGTTTTGGTGTTTAGGCTGGATTATAGTGATTTTAAGGTAAATAAGATGGAGCTATACTAACATCAATAGAACCATCAAGGGCTTTTCCCATCTCCAAGTTCCAATTGTAGGCAAATAAGCACCCTTGAACCAATTTCAAACTTATTGCTAATTTTTAACTCCGACGCAGCTTCAATCATTCCAATTTGACTTGTCAAGGCCCTTTGTAGTTGTTTCGCTCTCGCTCTTGTCATTGGACCATCTAAATCCTCTTGCATATTAGATTTATCTTTACGAGATGGAATATAATTCCCATGATGCACATCATCAGCCCCAGGTTGAAAATGATTTGTCCTCAAATCAAAATCGTCATCATCAACCAAGTATGGAAGTCAAGTCTTTCACATTAAAAGTAGTTGATACGTTGTAATCACCAGAAGATCTACCTTATAGGCATTGTCATTCACCTTCTCTATAATCTGAAATGGACTATTAGCTCTTGGCATGAACTTGGACTTACATTTGCTTGGAAATCTACCCTTGCTAATATGAATCCAAACAAGATCTCCAGGTTCAAACCTAACCATTTTCCGCCCCTTGTTAGCTTGTTTAGCATACTTTGTCTTTTTCTCCTCAATATGTAATCGAACCTGCTCATGGAGTTCCTTAATCAATTTTGCCTTTTTAATTCCATCCATAGATGTCCTCTCATCAATTGGAATAGGAACAAGATCAATAGGAACACAAGGATTAAAGCCATACACAACCTCAAATGGTAAAAATTTTGTAGCACTACGATTATATGCAAACTCCACAATAGGTAAACAAGTATCCCAACTCTTCAAATTCTTATGTATAACAGCTCGTAACAAAGAAGATAAATTTTGGTTGACTACCTCAGTTTGTCCATCAGTTTGTGGATGACATGCCATACTGAAAAGTAATTTCATTCCAACTTCCTCCAAAGAGTCTTCCAAAAGTGGCTTAAGAAGCTATCAAAAAACTAGGAAATTCCCCAGTAGAGAGAGAAAAGAGAGAGAAAAGAGAGAAAGAGAGAGAGTGTGGTGCTGTCGGAGCTACATCTACTCCATCCACCGTTGGATTGTTTTCATTTTTGACTATGTTGTTCCTTCCAACCTTCT
The DNA here is from genome assembly GCF_000002775.5 of Populus trichocarpa. Classification (NCBI taxonomy): domain Eukaryota; kingdom Viridiplantae; phylum Streptophyta; class Magnoliopsida; order Malpighiales; family Salicaceae; genus Populus; species Populus trichocarpa. Next base: position 13,647,028 of record NC_037289.2, on the reverse strand, counting down.
CTCAACATTGACCGAACGGATTTGTTATCCAATCAACGAGGTAAGAGATATTGATCTCGCAATATTTCTACTATTCTGCATTTTCAGTTCTGGAACTATGGAGAAGTGGTGAAGTTGCAGCATAGTGAATGGATTTTCTTCATGATTTCTCTTATGGCTGTCATAGACATGAAGGCCTTTGCCATATGTGAAGATTAAATCACAGTTCTTTGGAAAAAGTTTCGTTTTTTTCTTGCTAGTTTCAGAGTGGTTTGTCGTAGCTTGATCTCCTTTGTTCACCGTTGGATCGTTACCTTTTTTGAGTATGTTGTTCTTCGAAACCTACTCTACATCTTGACCGAACGGATCATTGTTATAATCAGTGTGCTGGGAGATATTGGCCTCATAATTCTGTAATTCTCTTCTTCCTTCATGAACTAATCTGCATCTTGTTGTTTATGAGTTAGGTTGCTGTTATTTCTGAGTTTAGGTTGCTTCTTGGACTCAGTTTATCTTCTTAGAATTTTGTTCTCTCTAGTATTTGTATGCTACCATAATGTCTCTATGTTCTTCTGTGGAAAATGTTCCAATGGTTAGCTCTAACATTGAACAACACAATCAAGTTAAGTCTGGACATACATTAAGATTAGAACTGCAAGATATGTTGAATAGCCATGGGATGAGGATTTCTCAATTTCAAGCTGATTCTGATGTTAGTATAGAGAACCACTCTACTGTCCAAGCTTCTAATGTTGTTCCAGAAATGAACCATGTGTTGGGTTCTAAAGTTGATGAGGTGAAGGTAGGGTCTCATCAACAAGAACAACTAAGACTTAGACCCAAATTGAATTTTTTAAATGCTTTGAAGGGTTCTGATGTTGATGACAATGAGGGTAGCAAGACCCTTGGCATTAGTTCAGTCCGTAATCTGCACTTTGCTCCCCCTACTATGACGGATGGTCGTGTGACAGTAGCTCCTCCACTTGATGTGTTTGAAGATGGCTGCGAATTTTGGAAATCCACCCTAGTTGGTCATTTTGTGGGGCAGAAATTACCGTATCCCGTGGTTAATTCTATTGCCAAAAGAATATTGTGCTCCTACGGTCTATCAGAAGTTTTGTCTTCGGATAATGGTTTCTTCATCTTCAATTTTGATTCTGTTGATCATGCCACTAATGTGCTGGAAAGAGCCCCATGGCACATGGCAAACAGGCCTTTGGTGCTTAAACGTTGGCAACCGAACATGCAATTTTTGAAAGATGATTTGGCCAGAGTTCCGGTATGGGTTCGGCTGTATAATGTCCCTCTCGAGTATTGGACTATTAAGGGGTTGAGCTGTGTAACGAGTGCTATTGGAGTCCCCCTTCATGCGGATCATACGACTTTGTTGCGTAAAAGGCTTAGTTACGCAAGAGTTTGTGTTGAGATAGATGCTTCAAAGACGTTGGTTAAGGAATATGATCTTCGCTGTCCAAATGGGTTATTCATAACAATCTCAGCTGAGTACGAATGGATACCGTCGAAGTGCAGTGATTGCAATGTCTTTGGACACACCACAGCGCTATGTGCTACTAATAACATTGATAATCTTAAAGTGGTGGCAGAGGGTAAGAGGAATCTAGGAGCTATGAACTCTAAATCTGCGGATAACAAGCAGAATCAGTTTCAGTGGCAGGTAGTTGGTAAATGAAACAAGGGTTCTGTGAGTGGGGAGAATGCTCCCTTGGCATCTAAAGTGAGTAATTGTAATGAGAATGGTTGTTCAACATCTGGTATACATATGTCTGATTGTAATATGATTGATCATGCGGCATCAGATGTGCGCAATGCTGCTTGTCATGAAGATGAAAATCCTTCATCTCCTCTTGTCTTGAAGAGTTTACGAGAAGACATGAAACAGGAGCAAGGGGCTGCAAGTACTGCTTTAGATCAAGATATGGACGCAATGGGAGGTGATACAGATGGGGAACAAACCGATAAGGAGTCAACGTCAACGATCGTGACAACCCCTCAAACCCTGAATTCCACCGAAAGGGAAACTGTTAATCAGTTAGCTATTAAGGCTAGAGACTCTCTAGAGAAAAAGAAAAAGGGTCCAAAAGCCTCTTCAAAGAAGAATAAGAAATCTGGCTCCTCTCCAGGAGGCACGTCAAGGTAATCTTTGTGTTGCTGTTTGTACTCCTCTCTATTTTCCTATGATTATTGGATGTTTGAATATTAGAGGTTTGAATGATCCTATAAAGCATTCAGAATTGCGTCGGCTCATCCATCAAGAGAGGATAACTCTTTTTGGTCTGGTTGAAACTCGAGTTAAAGACAAGAATAAAGATCATGTTTCTCAACTTCTTCTGCGTTCTTGGTCCTTCTTGTATAATTATGATTTCTCTTGTCGTGGGCGTATTTGGGTTTGTTGGAATGCTGATACGGTGAAGGTGGATGTTTTTGGAATGTCAGACCAGGCTATTCATGTTTCTGTCACTATATTAGCTACCAATATCAGTTTCAATACTTCAATTATTTATGGAGACAATAATGCTTCCTTACGTGAGGCATTATGGTCTGATATAGTGAGTCGTAGTGATGGATGGGAGTCAACCCCGTGGATTCTTATGGGTGATTTTAATGTTATCCGCAACCAGTCGGACAGGTTAGGAGGGTCTACTACGTGGGCTGGTACTATGGACAGATTGGATACATGTATTCGAGAAGCGAAAGTAGATGATCTTCGGTATTCAGGTATGCATTATACTTGGTCGAATCAATGTCCTGAGAATCTGATTATGCGGAAACTAGATAGAGTGCTTGTCAATGAGAAGTGGAATTTGAACTTCCCATTATCGGAAGCTAGATTTTTGCCTTCGGGTATGTCAGACCATTCTCCTATGGTGGTAAAGGTTATTGGCAATGATCAGAACATAAAGAAACCATTCAGATTCTTCGATATGTGGATGGATCATGACGAGTTCATGCCCTTGGTGAAGAAGGTATGGGATCAGAATTCGGGGGGTTGTCCAATGTATCAGCTATGTTGCAAACTAAGAAAGCTAAAGCAGGAATTTAAACTTTTCAATATGGCTCACTTCTCCAACATTTCAGATAGAGTGAAAGATGCAAAAAACGAAATGGATAAGGCTCAACAGGCTCTGCATACAGCGCATGAGAATCCAATTTTGTGCATGCGAGAAAGGGATGCTGTTCATAAATACGCTTCTACCGTCAGGGCTGAAGAGAGTTTTTTCAAACAGAAGGCAAGGATACAATGGCTTAGCTTGGGGGATCAGAATACTAGCTACTTTCATAAATCAGTAAATGGAAGACAGAATCGAAATAAGCTTCTATCACTTACAAGGGAGGATGGAGAGGTTGTCGAAAGACACGAGGCAGTCAAATCAGAAGTAATTGCATACTTCCATCATGTGTTAGGAGTGGATCAGATGCCTAGGGTTCTAAACGAGGAAGTGATGGAATCGGCAATTAACTTGAAACTGTCTTCAACGCAACAGCATGTACTCGCACAAGATGTAACAAGGGAGGAGATTAAGCATGCTATGTTTAGTTTGAAGAACAACAAAGCCCCTGGTCCGGATGGCTTTAACGGAGGTTTCTTCAAAAGAATGTGGCACATAGTTGGGGAAGATGTAATCAACGCTGTTAGATCCTTCTTTCAGACTCGTAGAATGCTTAAAGAAATGAATGCTACATCCATTTCCCTTATTCCTAAAGTTGCTAATCCTACAAGGTTGACAGATTTTCGTCCTATATCTTGCTGCAATACAGTGTACAAATGCATCGCTAAGATTCTAGCTGGGAGAATCAAAGTTGTTTTGCCATCCTTAGTTGGTCCATAACAGACTGCTTTTATCTCAGGACGGAGAATCAGTGATAACATCCTTTTGTCTCAGGAACTAATGAAAGGCTATCATAAATCTACGGGACCTGCTCGTTGTGCTATGAAAGTTGATCTGATGAAGGCTTATGACTCGGTGCGGTGGGATTTCGTTGATGCTATGTTAATAAAAATGGGATTCCCTAGAACGGTCATTGATTGGATCATGGTTTGTGTTACATCATGTCAATTCTCTATCAACATCAATGGTGAGCTTGCAGGTTACTTTCAAGGGGGAAGAGGGCTGAGACAAGGGGATCCATTGTCCCCATATTTGTTTGTCCTATGTATGGAAATCCTTTCGGAGCTATTCTGCAAGATGAGTGCCAACCAAGAATTCAAGTTCCACTGGAGATGCAAGAAGGACAGAATTTCTCATCTTTGTTTTGCTGATGACTTGATGATTTTTAGCAACGGGGATGTAAACTCAATTCGTATGATTAGAACTGTGCTCACAAAGTTTCAAGATCTATCAGGTCTGTATCCAAATCCAAACAAAAGTGACATCTTCTTGAGCGGTGTGTTAAATGCTGAGAGGGAACAAATTATTCATATTCTTGGGTTTAGAAAGGGGGAGCTCCCTATGAAATATTTGGGAGTACCTCTTCTCTCGTCCAGACTAAAGGCTATTTATTGTAAGGGCCTCGTGGATCGAATCACCTCTAAAGTTCGACATTGGACTTGTAGAACACTCTCGTGTGCAGGACGGGTACAACTGATTAATTCAGTCTTATTTTCCATACAGGTCTATTGGGCATCTCTCTTTCTCTTACCTGGGCAAGTAATTAAAAATGTTGAGCAAATTATGAAATACTTTCTTTGGTCAGGTTCAGATATGAGAACTACTGGGGCTAAAGTGGCTTGGGATCAGGTATGCCTTCCAAAAAAGGAGGGGGGGCTAGGAATAAGAAAGATAACAGAATGGAACAAGATTGCTTTGTTGAAACACATTTGGAACCTGTGCATTGACTCAGATGGCTCAATATGGTCTACTTGGATCAGATCCAATCTGTTGCGCGGTAGGAATTTCTGGACAATCAAGACGCCACATAATTGCTCTTGGGCTTGGGGAAAGATTCTAAAGCTCAGATCCTTAGCATGGCCGAAGATGAAGTACATCATAGGAGATGGAATGACAACCTCTCTATGGTTCGATAATTGGCATCCTCACAGCCCACTCGCGGATTCTTACGGGCAAAGATTCATCTATGATTCAGGTATGGCCAAGAACGCGAAGGTGAATGTGCTAATTCAGAACTCAGAATGGAAAACTCCTACCACCCAAGCTATTGGTTGGCACCCCATTATAGAAGCTATTCCTTCCAATTCTAATCCTAAGATGGGGCAAAAGGATGAGATAGTTTGGTTGGATTCGCCAAATCACAGATTCTCGGTCAAAGTAGCTTGGGAACAACTAAGACGTCATCGTCAGATGGTTGAATGGCATGACATTGTGTGGTTCAAGAATGCTGTTCCAAGACATTCATTTCTTCTATGGATGGCTGTCCAACAGAAACTCACAAGTCAAGATAAACTTCATCGGTTTGGTATACATGGTCCCAATATATGCTCACTATGTCTCTGCAACAATGAGGATCACAACCACTTGTTCTTTGAATGCTCCTATACTAAAGCGATCTGGTGGGATGTTTGTGACAGATGCGACATCCCAAGAATGACAAAAGGCTGGGATGAATGGATTCGATGGGCCACTGTCTCTTGGCATGGCAAGAGTTTCGTCAATTTTTCTCGTAAACTGAGTTTTGCAGCTACAGTGTATCATGTATGGCAAGAACGGAATGCAAGGATCTTTGCTGGAATGTCTAGAACTTCGAATTTGGTCTTTAATCAAATCGAATGTATCATTCGTGATAAGCTTGATTTGATGAGGAATGTCGTACCAACAAATGAAAACAAAAGGATCCAACGAGCTTGGAGGGTGAATACCATAGATTCTTAATTTGTTAGTTAGCTGGTTGTATTGGTTTCCCTCACGAATCTAGTGAGGTTTCAGTTTTATGGTTGGTGGCTAGCCTGTAGCCATCTGTTGTTTTATGTTTCTGTTATCATTGTAAATCTGGGGTATGCCCCTTATAATGTTTGTATCTTCTTCTTTTAATACATACGTCAACTTACCAAAAAAAAAAAGTGGCTTAAGAACTTTGTATCACGATAAGAGACAATGCTTTTAGGAACTCCATGCAAACGAACAATCTCTTGAAAGAACAAATCAGCAAGATGTACTGCATCGTCTGTTTTGTTGCAAGGAATGAAATGGGACATTTTGGAGAATCGATCAACCACAACCATTATTGAATCCTTCTCATGCTGTGTTCTTGGTAACCCAAGTACAAAGTCCATGCTAATGTCCATCCATGGTTGCTCTGGAATAGGCAATGGCATATATAGCCCATATGCATTCTTTTTACCTTTAGCTCTCTTGCAAATAGTGCATCTTTCAATCACCTTGTGTACATCCCGTAACATGCTAGGCCAAAAAAAATGTTCTTTCAACCGCTCATAAGTCTTCTTCTCCCCAAAATGACCACTAAGACCACCACCATGAGCCTCTCGCACTAGCAACTCCCGTAACGAACCTGAAGGAATACACATTTTGCTCATTTTGAACAAGAAACCTTCATGCATAAAGAATCCATCACAAGCTCCTTTTTGCACATTCGGTAACCACATTACCAAAGTAGGAATCATTAATATACTAATCCTTCACTTGTTCAAAACCCATCAGCCTTGCATCCAACATAGAGATCAATGCATACCTACGAGAAAGAGCGTTAGCAACCATATTAACTTGCCCTTTCTTGTAATTTATGACATAAGAAAATGACTCCATAAACTCTACCCATTTAGCATGTCGTCGATTCAGTTTGCTTTGCCCCTTAAGATACTTCAAGGATTCATGATCAGTATGTATAACAAACTCTTTAGGCAGCAAGTAGTGCTGCCATACCTCTAGAGCTTGAATTAAGGCATAGAATCCTAGTCGTAAATAGAGTAGTTCAAATGTGCTCCATTTAACTTTTCTTGCATCAAAACAGCCCCAATCCCAACTCCGGAAGCATCACACTCTATTTCGAATGTTTTAGCAAAGTCTGGAAGTGCTAAAACTAGAGCAGTACACAACTTTTCCTTAATTAGCTCAAAAGCTTTCTGCGCATCTTCACTCCATCTAAACTGGTTCCCTTTTTTCAAGCATTCTGTCATAGGAGCAACAATAGAGCTAAAGCCTTTCACAAATCGCATGTAGAAAGAAGTTAAACCATGGAAACTCCTCACATCAGCGATACTAGTAGGTTTTCGCCAGCCCTGAATTGCCTCAGTTTTCTCCTCATCAACTTTAACTCCCCTGCTAGAGATAATATATCCAAGAAACACAACACTTTCTTTGCAGAAGTAACACTTTGTGAATTTCCCATACAACTCAGAATCTCGCAAAGTTTCAAACACAACCCTAAGATGCTTCACATGATCATCAAAGGTCTTGCTATACACCAGGATATCGTCAAAATATGCTACAACAAACAACCCGATATACTTCCTCAAAACATGATTCATAAGTCTCATAAATGTACTAGGCGCATTAGATAACCCAAACGGCATTACCATCCATTAACATAACCCCTGTTTAGTTTTAAATGTTGTTTTCCATTCATCTTCCTCTTTCATTCTAATTTGGTGATAACCACTATCAAATCGACTTTAGAAAACAATGCAGCACCATGCAACTCATCAAGCAAATCATCAACTATGGGTAACTGTTATTTTGTTGATTGCGCGGTTGTCCATACACATCCTCATGGTACCATCTTTCTTCGGTACAAGCAAAGTAGGTACGGAACATGGACTAAGTGATTCTCGCACATAGCCCTTCTCTAAGAGCTCACCAACCTGCTTTTGAATCTCTTTTGCTTCCTCTGGATTATATCCGTATAGCGTCTATTAGGAAGTGAAGCTCCCGGCACCAAATCAATTTGATGCTCAATTCTTTTTTTTTGGTAAGTTGACGTATGTATTAAAAGAAGAAGATACAAACATTATAAGGGGCATACCCCAGATTTACAATGATAACAGAAACATAAAACAACAGATGGCTACAGGCTAGCCACCGACCGTAAAATTGAAATCTCACTAGATTCGTTAGGGAAACCAATACAACCAGCTAACTAACAAATTAAGAATCTATGGTATTCACCCTCCAAGCTCGTTGGATCCTTTTGTTTTTATTTGTTGGTACGACATTCCTCATCAATTCAAGCTTATCACGAATGATACATTCGATTTGATTAAAGACCAAATTCGAAGTTCTAGACATTCCAGCAAAGATCCTTGCATTCTGTTCTTGCCATACATGATACACTGTAGCTGCAAAACTCAGTTTATGAGAAAAATTGACGAAACTCTTGCCATGCCAAGAGACAGTGGCCCATCGAATCCATTCATCCCAGCCTTTTGTCATTCTTGGGATGTCGCATCTGTCACAAACATCCCACCAGATCGCTTTAGTATAGGAGCATTCAAAGAACAAGTGGTTGTGATCCTCATTGTTGCAGAGACAGAGTGAGCATATATTGGGACCATGTATACCAAACTGATGAAGTTTATCTTGAGTTGTGAGTTTCTGTTGGACAGCCAACCATAGAAGAAATGAATGTCTTGGAACAGCATTCTTGAACCACACAATGTCATGCCATTCAACCATCTGACGATGACGTCTTAGTTGTTCCCAAGCTACTTTGACCGAGAATCTGTGATTTGGCGAATCCAACCAAACTATCTCATCCTTTTGCCCCATCTTAGGATTAGAATTGGAAGGAATAGCTTCTATAATGGGGTGCCAGCCAATAGCTTGGGTGGTAGGAGTTTTCCATCCTGAGTTCTGAATTAGCACATTCACCTTCGCGTTCTTGGCCATACCTGAATCATAGATGAATCTTTCCCCGTAAGAATCCGCGAGTGGGCTGTGTGAGGATGCCAATTATCAAACCATAGAGAGGTTGTCATTCCATCTCCTATGATGTACTTCATCTTCGGCCATGCTAAGGATCTGAGCTTTAGAATCTTTCCCCAAGCCCAAGAGCAATTCTGTGGCGTCTTGATTGTCCAGAAATTCCTACCTCGCAACAGATTGGATCTGATCCAAGTAGACCATATTGAGCCATCTGAGTCACTGCACAGGTTCCAAATGTGTTTCAACAAAGCAATCTTGTTCCATTCTGTTATCCTTTTTATTCCTAGCCCCCCCTCCTTTTTTGGAAGGCATACCTGATCCCAAGCCACTTTAGCCCTAGTAGTTCTCATATCTGAATAGGTGGTAACCCTTTAGGTAATTCATCTGGAAACACATCTTTAAATTCTTCAAGTAATTTCTTAATTTGTCTTGGTAAGTCCAATCCTTCTACTTGTAGTAATTGCTTCGCCCAGATCATGAAAACAGCCCCCGCTGAAGCTAATGCCTGTTTGATGTCTCTTTTTTTGGCTAACACCCCTTACGTGATTTCATCTCCTTTTGTTGGCTTTGTAACCGATCCTCTCTAACCTGTTGAGAACTCAATGGTAACAAGTTCACCTTCTTTCCATTCAGCATAAAAGAATAAGTGTTATTTCGTCCATTGTAGGTCCTTATCAAATTGCCATGGACGACCCAACAACAAATGGCTAGCAACGTCACACAAAACCTCATCATGATAGGTTTTAATGGTGTACATGAACTTGCTTTGTCACCTGAATCTACGCATTCTCATTTAGCCATCGCAAACTATACGACCTGGGATGTGGAATGGTAGTTAAACCCAATTTCTCCACCAAGGTAGTTGACGCAACATTAGTGCAACTTCAATTATCAATGATCATCCCACACACCTTCTCTCAAATCTGACATCGTGTATGAAAGATCTCGCGTTGCTCATCACTAACATCAATTTATGCATTCAGAACCCGTTGCACAACCAACAAATCTCCCTTCACTGGTTCAAAATCCTCTTCTTGTTCAGCCACTTGTACCTCATCTTCATCTTCCTCATCTCCACTGATCAGCTCTCCATGATCCCCATGCAAAATCATCACCCCTTTTATTTGGACATTCCGAAGCAATGTGCCCATGTCCTAAGCACTTGATGTCCTGAGACCTCCTAGGATGTTGAGGTTCTGTCACCTTCTCTTTTATCTTCAAAGAATCATAATTGGTATTCCCCTTACTAAACCCCACCTTCTCATCTCGTTTAGGTGTGCTCAATGTTCGTGTAGGCATAGAAGCAGCCCTTGTCGTGCTTGACGTAGTTACACCAGTTTGGACACCTCCTCGTTTCTGCTGCCTCTCTACTCGAGTTGCAAGCTTTATAACTTCCTCAAGGAAGATGTACGACTGTAATTCAAAAACATTAGTTATATCCTTCCTCAATCCTCCAAGAAATCTAGCTATTGTTTGCTCCTGGGTTCCATCAATTCACATCGAATCAGCAGCAACTCAAACTCTTTAACATACTCTTCCACGCTCAAAGATCCTTGTTGCAAAGTCTGAAGTCTGATGTATAATGTTTATAGTAATCAGGAACAAATCTCTTCTTCATCACTCTTTTCATAGTTACCCACGTTGATGTGAACCTCGTGATCACGTGGTCACGCAACCCACACGCAAAGACACCAATTCCCAGAAAGCCAAGTAAATCAGGTTTGATAGGAGTGTGACACAAAGATAACTTGTACCTAGGCACCAGCACTATTGAAAACGGAGACCCCCCACCCAACGAATATTGATTCGCGAACGAGAAGTATAAGGATGACGCCACGAAGACAGTTTTTCTTCGATAAGTCATTTTCAGTTCTTTAGAGAACCAAGGAAGGGAGATTATCCCACCAACACACAATAAGTGCAGCAAAGAAGTTTATTGATCAGAAAATTGTGTGACCTTACATGTTTGGTTATGCCTTTATTTATACTGACTCTAGACTTAAGAAAACCCTAATGGACCCCCCTTAGGTGGACTTATATGAAGCCCACTTACAGTTGACCCAAATAAGTAATAATAACCTAAAAACTAAGAAGAAAATAATAAAAATAATAAAAATCGGAAAATTATCATGCTAAATATGCTAGAATCAGATTTGTCACCCTTAAGAAGTCCCAAAATAAACTAGGAGAAATCTGATTTGGAAAATTTGTGTAGCTGGCCCCCTTGATGTCCTTGATTAGCTTGGATTTCCTTGTTTAACTTGGACAAATAAGAAAACAAATTTCCTCCTTTGTTGCTGATTTAATTACTTTTCCTTCCTAAGTTAGGAAAAGCATTAAATAGTCCTCCTCTCTTTAGGAATAAGATATGGCCAACTTCCTTACCTGATTAGGAGAATAAATTGCTGACTTTTTATCCTTGTAGCTTTAGGAAAACAAGCCTAACAAGGCTAGTATTGGGTCGGACACATCAACCCCTTGTTCCACACGAATTGGGCTCTTCTTGGACCTGAACTAGATGAATTAAAGGCTATCCTTCATGCTCCTTAAATGTCCTAAGCCCCTCTAGGTCCATTTTGCTCCATATGTTCTTAACAAGCCCATTCAATGCTTCTTTAAGCTTCTTTGCCCTAGCTTTTGTGATTGGCCCAATTGGCACCTCCAATGGGTCGTTGGCATGATTACGCTTGGTGTTGGGCTGATCCGCATCACACGTTGCAATATCCTCTTTCTCCATCCTTTCTCCTTTGAATCTTTAAGAGCATAATCCATAAACTCAGGTGCTGCCACCTTGCACTTCCTTTCTTCAGAATTTCATACCATACAAACACCTTTTCAACCTTCTGAATCCACTCCAAGTATTCCTCAGGTGAACTACTTCCTCTAAACGGTGGAATCTTAAGTTTGAGACCATTAGGAGGATTATAATTCTGCCTTCTTGATCTGCCCCTATCGTCGGCCTCATCATCCCCATTTGGATCTTCATCAGCTTCTATAATATCGTTTCGTGGCACCCTAAGTGCTTGCCTCTGTTGGGTTGTAAATTATTTCTTTGCATTATATGCATAAGGGTATTCAATCGTTCATGAATTCCAGTCATTTTATCCCGAATCCCAGCATGAGATTGTTGTAAGCCCATAACCTGTACCTGTTCCAAACTTAACCCTCTTGGTAAATCTTCTTTATCTCCAGCCATAATTTAAGTTTATCAACTTCAATTCCAGCAAGCCTTTCTTCTGTTTTTGGCTCCTGCCTTAGATCGCAACTGATGCTCTGATACCAGATGATGTGCCGTGAATGATTTGAAAATCAGCAACAATGAATCTGACAAAAATGGATGAAGGATGGGTCTGGTTGGTTGTCTTTGTTTTGGTGTTTAGGCTGGATTATAGTGATTTTAAGGTAAATAAGATGGAAGGTAGAATGATACTTTGATAAGTCGATCTGGACGCCACAAAGATCAATCTAGGATTTCGACGTCACACTCTTTGTGATTGAAGAGTGATAAGTCAGGTAGGATTCTTCTTCACAAAATCAATTTCGAAGAACAACTCTTAATTCTTTGAATTAAGTTTCAAATCTTGGCCAAAAGTGTTTATTACATATTCTGATACTATATTTATAATTGGAACATCCCTCCAAAGTTAGGAAAATTCAACATGATAGAAGTCAAGCCTAAAAACTGGACTTTAACAAAGTAATTAGACAAATTTAACTAGCACATGTTTTTTTGATCTTTTTGAAACATAAACAGACCAAATTTAAAACGACTATAACTTCTTACACAAAAGTCCAATGCAATTATGGTTGGATAATCTAGAAAGATCATGTTCTGAACTTGAATTTCACCTAAATAAGTCTTGTTATCACATGCAATGGATGACTTCAAGTTCATGACTTCAAATTCAGGTTCAAATTCATCTACTATTCTGACCATAAACAGCATCAATTCCTTCACTTATTTACATTATCAACCCAAAATTCAAGTAGCCCAGCATCAATAGAACCATTAAGGGCTTTTCCCGTCTACAAATTCCAATTGTAGGCAAAAAAGCACCATTGAACCAATTTCAAACATATCGCTAATTTTTAACTCCGACGCAGCTTCAATCATTCCAATTTGACTCGTCAAAGCCCTTTGTTGTTGTTTCGCTCTCGCTCTTGTCATTGGACCATCTGAATCCTCTTGCATATTAGATTTAGCTTTACGAGATGGATTATAATTCTCATTATGCACATCAGTTAATTTGTCAAGAACTATTTAAACTTATGTAACCAAAATTTTAGCAGCCTTTGATGAATATTACTTTTGAATTTTTAAGTTTTAACGTGTTGGAGTGATTCTTGCATTCTTCAATTCTTAAATGAACTGAATCTGACTTATCAAAGATTAACTGGCTTCGTGGTGTCTGACACAACCAAAAGATTGATGTCTTCTCTCAAGTGTAGGAGTGTCGAAGTAATAAATAACACGGCAAGACCGGGGTCGAACCATAGGGAGGTTAACTGTATAAACTAGAAATAAAAAAATAGATAATAACAGAAAAGGAGTTGAAGAGAGCTTTTAGATGTGATATTGATGTAAGGATTAAATAAGGATAAAATAATTGTCAAGGTTAGAGGATCCACTAATGGTATTTCTTTTTTTTTTTTTGGTAAGTTGACGTATGTATTAAAAGAAGAAGATACAAACATTATAAGGGGCATACCCCAGATTTACAATGATAACAGAAACATAAAACAACAGATGGCTACAGGCTAGCCACCGACCGTAAAACTGAAACCTCACTAGATTCGTTAGGGAAACCAATACAACCAGCTAACTAACAGATTAAGAATCTATGGTATTCACCCTCCAAGCTCGTTGGATCCTTGTGTTTTCATTTGTTGGTACGACATTCCTCATCAAATCAAGCTTATCACGAATGATACATTCGATTTGATTAAGGACCAAATTCGGAGTTCTAGACATTCCAGCAAAGATCCTTGCATTCCGTTCTTGCCATACATGATACACTGTAGCTGCAAAACTCAGTTTACGAGAAAAATTGACGAAACTCTTGCCATGCCAAGAGACAGTGGCCCATCGAATCCATTCATCCCAGCCTTTTGTCATTCTTGGAATGTCGCATCTGTCACAAACATCCCACCAGATCGCTTTAGTATAGGAGCATTCAAAGAACAAGTGGTTGTGATCCTCATTGTTGCGGAGACAGAGTGAGCATCTATTGGGACCATGTATACCAAACCGATGAAGTTTATCTTGAGTTGTGAGTTTCTGTTGGACGGCCATCCATAGAAGAAATGAATGTCTTGGAACAGCATTCTTGAACCACACAATGTCATGCCATTCAACCATCTGACGATGACGTCTTAGATGTTCCCAAGCTACTTTGACCGAGAATCTGTGATTTGGCGAGTCCAACCAAACTATCTCATCCTTTTGCCCCATCTTAGGATTGGAATTGGAAGGAATAGCTTCTATAATGGGGTGCCAGCCAATAGCTTGGGTGGTAGGCGTTTTCCATTCTGAGTTCTGAATTAGCACATTCACCTTCGCGTTCTTGGCCATACCTGAATCATAGATGAATCTTTCCCCGCATTTCAAACAAGTATAGTATAAACTCTTTTTATTACTCAACTGGAAACCACACACAAAGGAGGTTCCACTCGGATTATAAATTGTTAACATGATTACATTAGTTATCTTATTCGAATAATGCTAATACTTGTAAATGTTGTCAGGTATTCATGATTATAACTTATGTTAACAACAAATCAAGTTCCTTTCATAGCACAGGTGTCGGTTATACCATACGGTTGGGTTATACCATCAAGTTCCTTTCATAGCAAATCAAGTTCCTTTTATACTATACTTATTCTTACACCATTAGTGTAACCTTTTCACCTTGACATAATAAACTTAGCTAAACATAATGAAGAAGAGAAATATAAATAAACAAGATAAGAACATAAATAAGATATAAGTTATCTGTTGTTTTATGTTTCTGTTATCATAAAGTTAACTAAGTATGGCAAGAACGAAATGCAAGGATCTTTGCTGGAATGTCTAGAACTCCGAATTTGGTCCTTAATCAAATCGAATGTATCATTCGTGATAAGCTTGATTTGATGAGGAATGTCGTACCAACAAATGAAAACACAAGGATCCAACGAGCTTGGAGGGTGAATACCATAGATTCTTAATCTGTTAGTTAGCTAGTTGTATTGGTTTCCCTAACGAATCTAGTGAGGTTTCAGTTTTACGGTCGGTGGCTAGCCTGTAGTCATCTGTTGTTTTATGTTTCTGTTATCATTGTAAATCTGGGGTATGCCCCTTATAATGTTTGTATCTTCTTCTTTTAATACATACGTCAACTTACCAAAAAAAAAAAAAAGATATAAGTTAACTAAGTAAAGGAAAGGAAATGAAAAGCATAAACAAGAGATTAATATAAACAAAACTTAAGCATTACAAAAATATAAAGAGAGGAAGCAAGAGCATGATCTTGATCTGAAAACTAAGATGCCTAAATGCATGGCAAATGCCTCCTTTTATAGGCTAAAATTTGGAACTATTGATTTGATGACTAATTGTTGAGTGGGTGGCCACATCTTGACTTGGTGACAATCCTTATCTTCTTGTCTGAACAAAACATCATTGATAACATCATAATTTGAACAGACTTAACTCATTAAAGTTTTAGGAAATTGTCTCAACTTTCCAGTTGAGGTCATTTGGACTTCTAGAACTTGAGATATGGGTTGAACACTGAACAGTGTCTGAGCTATAGGGCAGATTCGGACTTCTCCGTTGTTGCAACAATTTGGACTTGAAAACAGCCTTTTTAAAATCCTGGACTCCTCATAAAAGTTTTAGCCATGTGTCTTAGCTTTTCATCCATATAGAGCAAACCTAAATCCAAGATCTACTACTCCAGATATGACCCAATGACCGAACAGTGTTCCAATTTGGACTGAACCAGCATCTCTTTTCTAAGTTTGACCCTCTCTTTGTCCTTTCAATTTCAGTACTTAAACTTATCAATTAATCCTTTCATTTATGTGATAGGCCTGCATTTAAGCTGAACATTTACCATAAATTAAAGGTATCTTATATTATTAGACATGATATTATAAAACATGCTCTAGTTAAGAAGTTATTGATAATTTAAGTGCAAAATGATGATATAAAACCTTGATAAAAATGCACTTTTAAGTACTAATCAGCGTCATTATACTCATTTCAATAGTCTTGGTGCCTAGGGGTAGGTTTCCATTGTGTCACACTCCTATTAGATCTATTTCGACTTTCCGGGATCAGATCTCAATCTTGATTGTGGGTTGCGTGACCACGTGATCACATGGTTCGCATCAGTTGGTATCAGAGCTAGGCTCCGATACAAGGTTATATCCTTTGGTTGTTTTTGTTTTTTTAGTGTTCCTTTAAGTTTTTCAGTGTTTGCGTCCATCTTCTTGTTTTTTATGTCTGACAGATGCGACATTCCAAGAATGACAAAAGGCTGGGATGAATGGATTCGATGGGCCACTGTCTCTTGGCATGGCAAGAGTTTCGTCAATTTTTCTCGTAAACTGAGTTTTGCAGCTACAGTGTATCATGTATGGCAAGAACGGAATGCAAGGATCTTTGCTGGAATGTCTAGAACTCCGAATTTGGTCCTTAATCAAATTGAATGTATCATTCGTGATAAGCTTGATTTGATGAGGAATGTCGTACCAACAAATGAAAACACAAGGATCCAACGAGCTTGGAGGGTGAATACCATAGATTCTTAATCTGTTAGTTAGCTGGTTGTATTGGTTTCCCTAACGAATCTAGTGAGGTTTCAGTTTTACGGTCGGTGGCTAGCCTGTAGCCATCTGTTGTTTTATGTTTCTGTTATCATTGTAAATCTGGGGTATGCCCCTTATAATGTTTGTATCTTCTTTTAATACATACGTCAACTTACCAAAAAAAAAAATGGTTATATTTCATCTTGTTACTATCTCTAATTATATCAGTATATTTTGAGAGAGAGAGAGAGAGAGTTGAAATTTGAAGGATGATTCAATTTTTTCCGTAGAAACACAACTCTTAGTGAACCATAATCAAACCACCTCAGAA
The DNA here is from genome assembly GCF_000002775.5 of Populus trichocarpa. Classification (NCBI taxonomy): domain Eukaryota; kingdom Viridiplantae; phylum Streptophyta; class Magnoliopsida; order Malpighiales; family Salicaceae; genus Populus; species Populus trichocarpa. The sequence continues at coordinate 13,630,072 of NC_037289.2, read as the reverse complement.
TCAATTGAAACTTCATATTCAGGCTATTGGGGGTGAGATCGAATCATATGCCAAATTTGGGACTATTCTCATATCGTTACTTGAGGTTTTAATACGAGGTTCAATTTTATCGTAGAAACACAACTCTTAGTGAACTATAAGCAAATCACCTCAGAATCAATTGCAACTTCATATTCTGTCTATTGGTGACATATGTAAAATTTGGGTTTATTTTGATATAGTTTGCTTGACGTTTTAATTGAAGGTTCAATTCTGCCGCATAACCAGTACTCTTAGTGAACCAAAGCAAAATATCTTAGAATCAATTTAAACTTCATATTCTGTGTATTGGGGATGAGATCGCACTATATATTAAATTTGGGCATATTTTAATTTCAGCGTCTGGAGGTTTTAATTGGAGGTTCAATTTTGCCGCAAACTGATCATACAAGGGGTTTAGGTACCTAAACATAAGAGAACGACCTATAAATTGAGTTTTTTTGTTTTTTTTTAGTATTAAAATACTAAATATTGAATTTGAGGTCATTTCAAGATCGTTTGGTCTAGGTTTCAATTTTGTTACGTAAAATTGCGTAACAAGTTAGATTTCCGTCAAGTTTCAAAACGTTATCCTTACTGTTTTGTTTTGTCCAAATCTTTTTTTTTTCTATTATATTTGGGTTATCTAGGAGTCAAGTAGTTGTTTTCACTAATATTTGCTTATGTTTAATTTCGTGTCTTCATTTCGTCTACAATTTGTATGAATTTGCATTGCTACTTGCGAAATCATAATCGTAGTTTTGTTTCGCTTTGTTTTGAGTATATTTATTGATTCTTGAGTCTGAAAATTATAATTAGAGTGTACTGCAAAGGCTACTGACTTTGATTTGTTGATTTTAGTTCCTAGAGAACCAAAAGAAAGCAAGTTGTAAGGTAAAAGATGTAATGAGCTTATTAAAGTGAAATACCTTGATTGTTTTGTGTGATACACGAGAGCTGTGAGGATATATTTTGTGCTACTGACCAAATTTTGCAAATTCAAAGAATGTCTGAAAACAAGAAATCATCACCACAAAACGCTGATGTAGCTTTCCATTTGCGAGCCATAGGCAAGCAACTCGAGCTATTGTCTAGGACGTACAAGGATTTGAAAGATTAGGTGAATTGTGGGGCTGATCACCAAAGAAATACGGTCCGTATGGCCATACGGAATGTCAGATCTGATTTTGAAAAGTTTGTTGATGAAAACGCAGATGTGGGTGAAGATAATTATGATTTTGCATCTGTTGGCCAAGGAATCAGGTTTGGACCAAACAGGGCTAGGAGGAATGTGAATTTTTGTGGCATGGGGAATTATGAAGATATTGATGGGGACTTGGATACCATTAAATTGAAAAATTCCTAACTTTCAAGGTAAAAACGATTTGGAGGCTTATTTAGAGTGGGAGAAAAAGGTAAATTGGATTTTTCATTGCCATAGTGATATGGTTTAGCCTTGTGATACGACCCAAGTAAGGTTAGATTCGGATTTTGGCGTAAAAAGCGCAATAGTCCAGGTTTACGGCAACAGTTATAATTCTCAATCCGACCGTTGGATCGAGCTAAAATTTTATTTTGACTCTCCAGACATGTTGTCCTACTATGGGTTAAAATGTCAGGTCAATCGGAGTTTTGAAAGGCACCACAATACTAGTCAACAGAGGCTGTATGAATTTTGTTATTTACTTCCATTTGACTTGTGGACTTCCTATTTGGTTAGGATTCTTTTCCTACAAGGATGTGGCAGCTGGTTATGGGAATTTCCTAGTTCCACAAGGATCTTTAATGAGCTGCAATATAATCTCCAAGTGTGGCAAGGATTCATTAATGTTTCAGAATCCTTTTCTTATAGGGATTCCTTATTCATCCTAGCTACACAAGGAAAGAAAGACTGGTGGTATTTAATGACAAATTACTTATTTTTATTATTTTATTTTGTTAGCTACAGCCCAAGGCTTGTTTGGGCTTACTTAATACTTTGTTTTCAGTTAGGATCCAAGGCTTGTTTGGATTAAGTTATGGGCTTTTCAGTTTAGGGTTTTGGGTCAGTTTTGAGTGGACCTCATATAAGTCCACATAAGGGATCCATTAGAGTTAATTTTTCAAGAACTATTTAAACTCATGTAAGCCAAAATTTTGGCAGCTTGGATGATAATTACTTTTGAATTTTTCAGTTTTAACGTGTGAGAGTGATTCTTGCATTCTTCAATTCTTGAACGAACTGAATCTGACTTATCGAAGATTAACTGGCTTCGTGGCGTCATTCTACTCAATCCAATAGTGTTGGTGCCTTGGGGCAGGTTTCCATTGTGTCACACTCCTATCAGACCTATTTCGGCTTTCCGGGATCAGATCTCAATCTTGATTGTGGGTTGCGTGACCACGTGATCACGAGGTTCGCATCACATAGCTACTTTGAACAAAAGAAGGTGAAATTGGTGATAATTGAGTTTACGAAGTATGCATCTTTGATCGTAAATTTTTCATCTTTGATCACCAATGCTTAACTTCTTTTGATTTCAAGCTCTTTCAACATAAAATCTTAAGAACATAAAGGAACACTTTTTTTTTCTTTTTTTCCTTTTTTTTTCTCTTTTTCTTTTTTTTTCTTTTTTTTACCTTTGGCATTGGTGATAATCAGCCCACCTTGGCCTTTCGGCCCTACTGCAATTGTTTGATTTCGGTTCAGCCCCAACCTTTCTCACGTATTGGGTACTTGTTCCAGCCTCGTTACCACATTTCTTCACCTTCTCAAGTTTGTCTCACATGTTCCCCATCATGAAATTCATTCTTTCCATCATCTTCGTCATGCCTTGCATTTGGAACTTAAGATCACACTCTAGAGGGAGTGGTGTGTTGTTTTTATCTGACATGATGGTACCTGCAAAATTGGTTAGTGATACCTTGATACGATCCAAGAAAGGTCAAATTCAGATTTTGACGTAAAATGTGCAACTATCTAGTTTTACGGAAACAGTTATAATTCTCAATCTGACCGTTGGATCAAGCTGAGAGTTTACATGGAGTCTCTTGACACGTTGTCCTATCTTGGTTTAAATTTTCAGGTCAATCGGAGTTCGGCAAAGCATTGAAACACGGGTCAACAGAGGCTGTACGAATTTTGTTATTTACTTCCTTTTGACTTGTGGACTTTCTATTTGACTAGGATTCTTTTTCTAAAAGGATCTGACAGCTTATTTTGAAAATCTACTAATTCTACAAAGATCTTTAATGGGCTGCAACATAGTTTCCAAGTGTGGCAAGGATTCATATTATTTCAGAATCCTTTTCTTACAAGGATTCCTTAGTCATCCTAGCTACAAAAAGGAAAGAAGACTTCAGAATAAATTCTATCTTCAGATCAGATTTTCTAGTCTATTTGGGACTTCATAATGGTGACAAATCTGATTCTAGCATATTTAGGATGGTAATTTTCGGATTGTTTGGGCTTAATTAATACTTTGTTTTCAGTTAGGATCCAAGGCTTGTTTGGATTAAGTTATGGGCCTTTCAGTTAAGGTTTTGGGTCAGTTTTGAGTGGACCTCATATAAGTCCACATAAGGGGTCCATTAGGGTTAATTTTTCAAGAACTATTTAAACTCATGTAAGCCAACATTTCAGCAGCTTGGAGGGTTATTTCTTCTGAATTTTTCAGTTTTAACGTGTGAGAGTGATTCTTGCATTCTTCAGTTCTTGAACGAACTGAATCTGACTTATCGAAGATTAACTGGCTTCGTGGCATCATTATACTCAATCCAATAGTGTTGGTGCCTTGGGGCAGGTTTCCATTGTGTCACACTCCTATCAGACCTATTTCGGATTTCCGGGATCAGATCTCAATATTGATTGTGGGTTGCGTGACCACGTGATCATGAGGTTCGCATCAGGTTCTCTAAAGAACTGAAAAACAACTTATCGAAGAACAACTATCTTCGTGGCGTCATCCTTATACTTCTCATTCGCGAATCAATATTCGTTGGGTGGGGGTTTTCCGTTTCTAGTAGTGCTGGTGCCTAGGTACAAGTTATCTTTGTGTCACACTCCTATCAAACCTGATTTACTTGGCTTTCCGGGAATTGGTGTCTTTGCATGATCACGAGGTTCTTGACTCTCCTATAACTTATGAAGAAATTAAGAAGACCCTTTTCTCTCTAAAGGACAATAAGGTTCCCAGTCTGGATGGTTTCAGTGTAGGTTTCTTTAAGAAATCTTGGAGTATTGTCGGCCTGGACACTATTAATGCTATAGTCGATCTTTCTTTTCTCGTGGCTGGCTTCTCAAGCTAGTAAATGCTACAACTATATCTTTAATCGCTAAAGTCCGTAACCCATCAAAGGTTAAGTATTTTAGGCCTATCTCATGTTGTAATACCATTTACAAATGCATTGCCAAGCTCATCGCTAATAGAATTAAAGGAGTATTGTCGGATCTGGTTGGGCCTTTCCAATCTACTTTTATTGAGGGGGAAAATATCAGTGATAATATCTTACTTTCTCAAGAGCTTCTTCATACAGAAAGGGGGGGGTCCTCCTAGATGCTCTTTGAAGGTGGATCTTATGAAAGCTTATGACTCGGTAAAATGGGATTTCTTATTGGCTATTCTTTGAATGGTTGGCTTTCCCTCTCATATGGTTAATTGGATTGGTGAATGTATCTCTACTACTAGATTCTTAATCTCAATCAACGGAGAACTTCATGGTTTCTTTGCTGGATTTAGAGGTTTAAGACAAGGTGATCAATTATCGCCCTACCTATTTGTTCTTGTTATGGAAGTTCTCTCGGGTTTATTGGGTCACATGGCTAGACATACCGATTTCACATTTCAATGGTGGTTGAGAGGGAGGAAATTACTCATTTATGCTTCGCTGGTGATTTGATGATCTTTTATAAAGCGGAGGTGGCTTTGGTTTCTTCGGTTAGGTATTGTCTTAATCAATTTCGGGTTGCTTCAAGTATATCACCAAACCCTAATAAGAGTAATATGTTCTTGTGTCATGTTGATCCTAATACAAAAATATAGCTTCTCGATATTCTCGGCTACAGGGAAGGAAAACTGCTAGTTAGATATCTTTGTGTTCCTCTTATTACTTCAAAGCTTTCCTCCTATGATTGTTTAATTCTTGTGGATTGAATCATGGCTAAAGCTAGGAGTTGGTTAAACCAACATCTTTCTTATGTGGGTAGACTTCAACTTCTTAACTCCGTCCTCTTCTCTATTCAAGTGTATTTGTCTTGTCTTTTTATTCTTCCTAAGGTTGTTATTGTCAACCTCTTTATTGAAGATCCTATGGAAGGGTCGTTGATGTGCTGTGAATGATTCAAAAATCGGCAACAATGAATCTGACGAAAATGGATGAAGGATGGGTCTGGTTGTGTTGTCTTTCTTTTGGTGTTTAGGCTGGATTATAGTGATTTCAAGGTAAATAAGATGGAGGATAGATTAGAATGATACTTTGATAAGTCGATCTGGACGCCACAAAGATCAATCTAGGATTTCGACGCCACACTCTTTGTGATTGAAGAGTGATAAGTCAGGTAGGGTTCTTCACAAAATCAATTTGGAAGAACAAAACTTAATTAAGTTTCAAATCTTGGCCAAAAGTCCTTTATTACATATTCTGATACTGTATTTATAATTGGAACATCCCTCCAAAGTTAGGAATAATTCAACATGGCAGAAGTCAAGCCCAAAACACAGACTTTTTTTTTTTGGGTAAGTTGACGTATGTATTAAAAGAAGAAGATACAAACATTATAAGGGGCATACCCCAGATTTACAATGATAACAGAAACATAAAACAACAGATGGCTACAGGCTAGCCACCGACCATAAAACTGAAACCTCACTAGATTCGTTAGGGAAACCAATACAACCAGCTAACCAAAAAACAGATTTTGACAAACTAACCTAGACAAATTAACTAGCACACGTTTTTTGACCTTTCTAACATAAACAGACCAAATTTAAAACTACCATATCTTCTTATACAAAAGTCTAATGCAATCATGGTTGGACAATCTAGAAAGAACACGTTCTGAACTTGAAATCCACCTAGATTAGTCTTGTTTTCACATGCAATGGATGACTTCAAATTCGAGTTCAAATTCATTTGCTGTTCTGACCATAAACAGCATCAATTCCTTCACTTATTTGCATATCAACCCAAATTCGAGTAGCCCAGCATCAAAAGAACAATTAAGGGCTTTTCTCATCTCCAAGTTCCAATTGTAGGCAAATAAACATCCTTGAACCAATTTCAAACTGATTGCTAATTTTTAAATCTGACGCAGCTTCAATCATTCCAATTTGACTCGTCAAGGCCCTTTGTAGTTGTTTCGCTCTCACTCTTGTCATTGGACCATCTGAATCCTCTTGCACATTAGTTTTAGCTTTACAAGATGGATTATAATTCCCATGATGCACATCATCAAGCCCGGGTTGAAAATGATTTGTCCTCAAATCAGAATCGTCATCGTCATCCAAGTATGGAGTCAAGTCTTTCACATTAAAAGTAGCTGATACGTTGTAATTACCAGGAAGATCTACCTTATACGCATTGTCATTCACCTTCTCTATAATCCGAAATGGACCATCAGCTCTTGGCATCAACTTGGACTTACGTTTGCTTGGGAATCTGCCCTTGCTAATATGAATCCAAACAAGATCTCCAGGTTCAAACCTAACCATTTTCCGCCCCTTGTTAGCCTGTTTAGCATACTTTATCGTTTTCTCCTCAATATGTAATCGAACCTGCTCATGTAGTTTCTTCATCAATTCTGCCTTTCTAATTCCATCCATAGATGTCCTCTCATCAATTGGAATATGAATAAGATCAATAGGAACACAAGGATTAAAGCCATACACAACCTCAAATGGTGAAAATTTTGTAGCCCCATGCACACTACGATTATATGCAAACTCCACAATAGGCAAACAAGTATCCCAACTCTTCAAATTCTTATGTATAACAGCTCGTAACAAAGAAGATAAAGTTCGGTTTACTACCTCAGTTTGTCCATCAGTTTGTGGATGACATGCCGTACTGAAAAGTAATTTCGTTCCAAGCTTCCTCCAAAGAGTCTTCCAAAAGTGGCTTAAGAACTTTGTATCACGATCAGAGACAATGCTTTTAGGAACTCCATGCAAACGAACAATCTCTTGAAAGAAAAAATCAGCAACATGTACTGCATCATCAGTTTTGTTGCAAGGAATGAAATGAGACATTTTGGAGAATCGATCACCCACGACCATTATTGAATCCTTTCCACACTGTGTTCTTGGTAACCTAAGTACAAAGTCCATGCTAACATCCATCCATGGTTGCTCTGGAATAGGCAATGGCATATACAGTCCATATGCATTTTCTTTACCCTTAGCTTTCTTGCAAATAGCACATCTCTCAATCACCTTCTGCACATCCCGTAACATGCTAGGCCAAAAGAAATGTTCTTTCAGCAGCTCATAAGTCTTCTTCTCCCCAAAATGACCACTAAGACCACCACCATGAGCCTCTCGCACAAGCAACTCCCGTAACGATCCTGAAGGAATACACATTCTGCCCATTTTGAACAAGTAACCTTCATGCATAAAGAACCCATCACAAGCTCCCTTTGCACATTCAACAACCACATTAGCAAAGAAGGAATCATTAGCATACTGTTCCTTCACTTGTTCAAAACCCATCAGCTTTGCATTCAACATAGAGATCAGTGCAAACCTCCTAGAAAGAGCATCAGCAACCACATTAACTTGCCCTTTCTTGTACTTTATGACATAAGATAATGACTCCATAAACTCCACCCATTTAGCATGTCTGCGATTCAGCTTGCTTTGCCCCTTAAGATACTTCAAGGATTCATGATCAGTATGTATAACAAATTCTTTAGGCAACAAGTAGTGCTGCCATACCTCTAGAGCCCGAATCAAAGCATAGAACTCCTTGTCGTAAATAGAGTAGTTCAAACGTGCTCCATTTAACTTTTCACTGAAGAATGCAATCGGCCTCTTTTCTTGCAGCAAGACAGCCCCAATTCCAACTCCGGAAGCATCGCACTCTATTTCGAATGTTTTAGCAAAGTCTGGAAGTGCTAAAACTGGAGCAGTACACAACTTCTCCTTAATTAGCTCAAATGCTTTATGCGCATCTTCACTCCATCTAAAGTCGTTTCCTTTTTTCAAGCATTCTATCATAGGAGCAACAATAGAGCTGAAGTCTTTCACAAATCGCCTGTAGAAAGAAGCTAAACCATGGAAACTCCTCACATCAGTGATACTAGCAGGTTTTGGCCAGTCCCGAATTGCCTCAATTTTCTCCTCATCAACCTTAACTCCCCTGCTAGAGATAATATACCCAAGAAACACGACACTTTCTTTACAGAAGTAACACTTTGTGAGTTTCCCATACAACTTAGACGCTCGCAAAGTTTCAAACACAACTCTAAGATGCTTCATATGATCATCAAAGGTCTTGCTATACACCAGGATATCGTCAAAATATACTACAACAAACAGCCCAATATACTTCCTCAAAACATGATTCATAAGCCTCATAAATGTACTAGGCGCATTAGATAACCCAAACGACATTACCATCCATTCATATAACCCCTGTTTAGTTTTAAATGCTGTTTTCCATTCATCTCCTTCTTTCATTCAATTTGGTGATAACCACTCATCAAATCGACTTTAGAAAACAATGCAGCTCCATGCAACTCATCAAGCAAATCATCAAGTCTGGGTATAGAAAATCGATACTTAACTGTTATTTTGTTGATAGCGCGGTTGTCCATACACATCCTCATGGTACCATCTTTCTTCGGTACAAGCAAAGTAGGTACGGAACATGGACTAAGTGATTCTCGCACATAGCCCTTCTCTAAGAGCTCACCAACCTGCCTTTGAATCTCTTTTGCTTCCTCTGGATTACATCTGTATGCTGGTCTGTTAGGAAGTGAAGCTCCCGGCACCAAATCAATTTGATGCTCAATTCCACGAATAGGTGGTAACTCTTTAGGTAATTCATCTGGAAACACATCTTGAAATTCTTTAATCTGTATTGGTAAGTCCAATCCTTCTACTTGTAGTAATTGCTTTGCCTAAATCATCAAAACAGCCCCTGCTGAAGCTAATGCTTGTTCGATGTCTCCTTTTTTTGCTAACAACAGCCCCTTACGTGATTTCACCTCCTTTTGTTGGCTTCGTATTTGATCCTCTCTAACCTGTTGAGAGCTCAATGGTAACAAGTTCACCTTCTTTCCATTCAGCATAAAAGAATAAGTGTTCTTTCGTCCATTGTAGGTCACATCCTTATTAAACTGCCATGGACGACCCAACAACAAATGGCTAGCTGACATCGGCGCAACGTCACACAAAACCTCGTCATGATAGGTTTTAATGGAAAAAGGTAGACAGACTTGCTTTGTCACCCGAATCTCGCCATTCTCATTCAGCCATCGCAAACTATATGGCCTGGGATGTGGAAGGGTAGTAAAACCCAATTTCTCCACCAAAGTAGTTGACGCAACATTAGTGCAACTTCCATTGTCAATGATCATCCCACACACCTTATCTCGAATCTGACATCGAGTATGAAAGATGTTCTCGCGTTGCTCATCACTAACGTCAATTTGTGCATTCAGAACCCGTTGCACAACCAATAAATCTCCAGCCATAATTAAGTTTATCAACCTCAATTCCAGCAAGCCTTTCTTCTGTTTTTGGCTCCTGCCTTAGATCGCAACTGATGCTCTGATACCAGATGATGTGCTGTGAATGATTCGAAAATCGGCAACAATGAATCTGACGAAAATGGATAAAGGATGGGTCTGGTTGTGTTGTCTTTCTTTTGGTGTTTAGGCTGGATTATAGTGATTTCAAGGTAAATAAGATGGAGGATAGACTAGAATGATACTTTGATAAGTCGATCTGGACGCCAGAAAGATCAATCTAGGATTTCGACGCCACACTCTTTGTGATTGAAGAGTGATAAGTCAGGTAGGGTTCTTCACAAAATCAATTTGGAAGAACAACACTTAATTCTGTGAATTAAGTTTCAAATCTTGGCCAAAAGTCCTTTATTACATATTCTGATACTGTATTTATAATTGGAACATCCCTCCAAAGTTAGGAATAATTCAACATGGCAGAAGTCAAGCCCAAAAAACAGACTTTGACAAACTAACCTAGACAAATTAACTAGCACACGTTTTTTGACCTTTCTAACATAAACAGACTAAATTTAAAACAACCATATCTTCTTATACAAAAGTCCAATGCAATCATGGTTGGACAATCTAGAAAGAATACGTTCTGAACTTGAAATCCACCTAGATTAGTCTTGTTTTCACATGCAATGGATGACTTCAAATTCGAGTTCAAATTCATTTGTTGTTCTGACCATAAACAACATCAATTCCTTCACTTATTTGCATATCAACCCAAATTCGAGTAGCCCAGCATCAAAAGAACAATTAAGGGCTTTTTTCGTCTCCAAGTTCCAATTGTAGGCAAATAAACATCCTTGAACCAATTTCAAACTGATTGCTAATTTTTAAATCTGACGCAGCTTCAATCATTCCAATTTGACTCGTCAAGGCCCTTTGTAGTTGTTTCGCTCTCGCTCTTGTCATTGGACCATCTGAATCCTCTTGCACATTAGTTTTAGCTTTACAAGATGGATTATAATTCCCATGATGCACATCAGTCGTGATCTTTCTTATGGTAATGCAAAAGTTTCTTGGGATACTATCTGTTTGCCTAAGAAGGAGGGGAGGTTTGGGTGTCAAAAATATTGAAGTGTGGAACCGAGCACCAATGGTTAAACACTTATGGTCTATTTGTAATCCGTCCAAATCTACATGGATATCTTCTTATTTGTTATGTGGTAGATGTTTTTGGGAGATTTGCCCGGGAAACTAATCATGGAGCTGGAGAAAGATTCTCGGTCTTCGTGGTGTGGTTTGAAAATTTATCTACTTTTGCGTTAGAGATGGGCGTTCTTGATGCGAACCTCGTGATCACGTATTCTTAAACTTTCATTTTCACACACACACTTTAATATATGATTGTGGGTTCCACATTGGATTATTACATTATTTATGTTCTTTTGTTAAAGGTAACAACTAAGGGAAATGGATAGTATATAATTTGCGAAAAAAAAAACAAATTGATAATATTGATGATAATAAAAACATAGATAAGTTTGGTTTTGTAGCCTCCCCAACCTAAGCAATTAAGCCCGAAGGGGTGTTTTAACACATACTACCCTAAAGTAAACTAACTTGGGAGCTATTGGCCCAGTGCTTGTTACATGGGTTGAGGAGGAAAGCTTAAGGGAATCAAATATTGCACTATTTACGTATCAGTATCTGCAACCCAAGTTACTAAGCTCGTAGGGGTGTCTCAACACCTAATGTCCTAAGGCCAACTGGTCTGGGAGTCATTAGCCTAAAGCTCGTTACATGGATTAAAGATGCATTGTGTTTTAAGTTTTATATATATATATATATATATATATATATATATATATATATATATTAAAAAAAAGAACAAAAGAAGAAAAAAAAGATAATAAATCTAAACCCAAGGAAGTTAACCTTATAAAAACATTAGAACAAAATTGTGTTTTCATCCAAGCAAAGTCTCATAACTATGTGTTGATATATTGAGCACAAAAGGAAGGTTTATTAATATCTTGTTTAAGAAGTATGAAGCAAATAAATAAATCTAATGAGAGTTTGTTTATTTGGATAGATTAATGGAAGTTGAATGATGAATGCCTTGCTTTTTAATATTGCAAATTGTTTTAACGCTTTAATTACTAGGGACCAATAATAAGCTGGTTGGGGGGGTGTGATTAGTACTTAAAAGTGCATTTTTATCAAGGTTTTATATCATCATATTGCACTTAAAGTATCATTAAATTCCCTAATTTAAACATGTTTTAAGCAAGTACCATAATATAAGATATCTTTAATTTATGGTAAAATGTTCATTTTGAATGCAAACATATCTCACAATTTAAAGGATTGGTTGATGTGTTTAATTATTGAAAGTGAAAAGACAAAGAGAGGGCTAAGCTTAAAGAAGAGATGTTGGTTCAATTCAAACTGGAACATAATTCGGTTATTGGATCATAACTGGAGCTGTAGAACTTAGATTTAGGTCTGGTTTATATGGATGGAAAACTAAGACATAGGCCTAAAACTTTCGTGAAGAGTCCAAGATTCAAAACGGTCGTTTTCAAGTTCAAATTGTAGCAACAAACGAGAAGTCGGAATCTGTCCTGCAGCCCAGACACTGTTCAGTGTTCAGCCCATATCGCGAGTTCTAGAAGTCCAAATGAGCTCCTTGTTTGTTGGAAAGCTGAGACAAATGCCCAAAACTTTCAAGAAGACTATATGTTCAAATTATGATGTTAGCAATGACATTTTGTTCAGACAAGAAGATAATGGTTGACACCAAGTCAAGAGGTGGCCACCCACTCAATAATTAGTAATCAAATCAGTAGTTCTGAATTTTAGCCTATAAAAGGAGGCATTTGCCATATATTTAGACATCTTGGTTTTCAGATCAAGATCACTCTCTCTCTTTGTATTTTGTAATGTTTAAGTTTTATTTTATGTTATATTAATCTCTTATTTATGCTTTTCATTTCCTTTACTATACTTAGTTAACTTATATCATGTTTATGTTTTTATATTGTTTATTTATGTTTTTATTCTTCATTATGTTTAGCTAAGTTAATTTAGTCAAGGTGAAAAGTGATGTGCATCATGGGAATTATAATCCATCTTGTAAGGCTAAAACTAATGTGCAAGAGGATTCAGATGGTCCAATGACAAGAGCGAGAGCGAAACAACTACAAAGGGCCTTGACGAGTCAAATTGGAATGATTGAAGCTGCGTCAGAGTTAAAAATTAGCAATCAGTTTGAAATTGGTTCAAGGATGTTTATTTGCCTACAATTGGAACTTGGAGATGAGAAAAGCCCTTAATTGTTCTTTTGATGCTGGGCTACTCGAATTTGGGTTGATATGCAAATAAGTGAAGGAATTGATGCTGTTTATGGTCAGAACAGCAAATGAATTTGAACCCGAATTTGAAGTCATCCATTGCATGTGAAAACAAGACTAATCAAGGTGGATTTCAAGTTCAGAACGTGTTCTTTCTAGATTGTCAAACCATGATTGTATTGGACTTTTGTGTAAGAAGATATGGTTGTTTTAAATTTGGTCTGTTTGTGTTAGAAAGGTCAAAAAACGTGTGCTAGTTAATTTGTCTAGGTTAGTTTGTCAAAGTCTGTTTTTTGGGCTTGACTTCTGCCATGTTGAATTATTCCTAACTTTGGAGGGATGTTCCAATTATAAATATAGTATCAGAATATGTAATAAAGGACTTTTGGCCAAGATTTGAAACTTAATTCACAGAATTAAGAGTTGTTCTTCCAAATTGATTTTGTGAAGAACCCTACCTGACTTATCACTCTTCAATCACAAAGAGTGTGGCGTCGAAATCCTAGATTGATCTTTGTGGCGTCCAGATCGACTTATCAAAGTATCATTCTAGTCTATCCTCCATCTTATTTACCTTGAAATCACTATAATCCAGCCTAAACACCAAAAGAAAGACAACACAACCAGACCCATCCTTCATCCATTTTCGTCAGATTCATTGTTGCCGATTTTCGAATCATTCACGGCACATCATCTGGTATCAGAGCATCAGTTGCGATCTAAGGCAGGAGCCAAAAACAGAAGAAAGGCTTGCTGGAATTAAGGTTGATAAACTTAATTATGGCTAGAGATAAAGAAGATTTGCCAAGAGGGTTAAGTTTGGAACAGGCACAGGTTATGGGCTTACAACGATCTCATGCTGAGATTCGGGATGAAATGACTGGAATTCGTGAACAGTTGAATACCCTTATGCAAATGATGCAAAGACATAATTTGCAACCCCAACAAAGGCAAGCACTTAGGGTGCCACGAAATGATATTATAGAAGCTGACGAAGATCCAAATGGGGATGATGAGGCCGACGATAGGGGCAGACCAAGAAGGCAGAATTATAATCCTCCTAATGGTCTCAAACTTAAGATTCCACCGTTTAGAGGAAGTAGTTCACCTGAGGAATACCTGGAGTGGATTCAGAAGGTTGAAAAGGTGTTTGAATGGTATGAATATTCTGAAGAAAGGAAGTGCAAGGTGGCAGCACTTGAGTTTACAGATTATGCTCTTTTATGGTGGGAAAACTTGAAGATTCAGAGGATAAGGGATGGAGAAGAGGAGATTACAACGTGGGCAACTATGAAAAGAGTGATGAAGAAGAGATTTGTTCCTGATTACTATAAACAGGAGCTATACATCAGACTTCAAACTTTGCGACAAGGATCTTTGAGCGTGGAAGAGTATGTGAAAGAGTTTGAGTTGCTGCTGATTCGATGTGAATTGATGGAACCCCAAGAGCAAACAATAGCTAGATTTCTTGGAGGGTTGAGGAAGGATATAGCTAATGTTGTTGAATTACAGCCGTACATCTTCCTTGAGGAAGTTATAAAGCTTGCAACTCGAGTAGAGAGGCAGCAGAAACGAGGAGGTGTCCGAACTGGTGTAACTACGTCAAGCACAACAAGGGCTGTTTCTACACCTACACGAACATGGAGCACACTTAAACGAGATGAGAAGGTGGAGTTTACTAAGGGGAATACCAGTTCTGATTCTTTGAAGGGAAAGGAGAAGGTGACAGAACCTCAACATCCTAGGAGGTCTCGGGACATCAAGTGCTTCAAGTGCTTAGGACATGGACACATTGCTTCGGAATGTCCAAATAAAAGGGTGATGATTTTGCATGGGGATCATGGAGAGCTGATCAGTGGAGATGAGGTTGAAACTGAAGATGAAGATGAGATACAAGTGGCTGAACAAGAAAAGGATTTCGAACCAGTGAAGGGAGATTTATTAGTTGTGCAACGGGTTCTGAATGCACAAATTGACGTTAGTGATGAGCAACGCGAGAATATCTTTCATACTCGATGTCAAATTCGAGATAAGGTGTGTGGGATGATCATTGACAATGGAAGTTGCACTAATGTTGCGTCAACTACCTTGGTGGAGAAATTGGGTTTAACTACCCTTCCACATCCCAGGCCGTACAGTTTGCGATGGCTGAATGAGAATGGGGAGATTCGGGTGACAAAGCAAGTTCGTGTACCTTTTTCCATTAAAACCTATCATGACGAGGTTTTGTGTGACGTTGCGCCAATGTCAGCTAGCCATTTGTTGCTGGGTCGTCCATGGCAGTTTGATAAGGATGTGACCTACAATGGACGAAAGAACACTTATTCTTTTATGCTGAATGGAAAGAAGGTGAACTTGTTACCATTGAGTTCTCAACAGGTTAGAGAGGATCAGATACGAAGCCAACAAAAGGAGGTGAAATCACGTAAGGGGCTGTTGTTAGCCAAAAAAGGAGACATCAAACAAGCATTAGCTTCAGCAAGGGTTGTTTTCATGATCTGGGCAAAGCAATTACTACAAGTAGAAGGATTGGACTTACCAATACAGATTAAAGAATTGCTTGAAGAATTTAAAGATGTGTTTCCAGATGAATTACCTAAAGGGTTACCACCTATTCGTGGAATTGAGCATCAAATTGATTTGGTGCCGGGAGCTTCACTTCCTAACAGACCAGCATACAGATGTAATCCAGAGGAAGCAAAAGAGATTCAAAGGCAGGTTGGTGAGCTCTTAGAGAAGGGCTATGTGCGAGAATCACTTAGTCCATGTTCCGTACCTACTTTGCTTGTACCGAAGAAAGATGGTACCATGAGGATGTGTATGGACAGCCGCGCTATCAACAAAATAACAGTTAAGTATCGATTTCCTATACCCAGATTTGATGATTTGCTTGATGAGTTGCATGGAGCTGCATTGTTTTCTAAAGTCGATTTGATGAGTGGTTATCACCAAATTAGAATGAAAGAAGGAGATGAATGGAAAACAGCATTTAAAACTAAACAGGGGTTATATGAATGGATGGTAATGCCGTTTGGGTTATCTAATGCGCCTAGTACATTTATGAGGCTTATGAATCATGTTTTGAGGAAGTATATTGGGCTGTTTGTTGTAGTATATTTGGATGATATCCTGGTGTATAACAAGACCTTTGATGATCATATGAAGCATCTTAGAGTTGTGTTTGAAACTTTGCGAGATTCTAAGTTGTATGGGAAACTCACAAAGTGTTACTTCTGTAAAGAAAGTGTCGTGTTTCTTGGGTATATTATCTCTAGCAGGGGAGTTAAGGTTGATGAGGAGAAAATTGAGGCAATTCGGGACTGGCCAAAACCTGCTAGTATCGCTGATGTGAGGAGTTTCCATGGTTTAGCTTCTTTCTACAGGCGATTTGTGAAAGACTTCAGCTCTATTGTTGCTCCTATGACAGAATGCTTGAAAAAAGGGAACGACTTTAGATGGAGTGAAGATGCGCAGAAAGCATTTGAGCTAATTAAGGAGAAGTTGTGTACTGCTCCAGTTTTAGCACTTCCAGACTTTGCTAAAACATTCGAAATAGAGTGCGATGCTTCCGGAGTTGGAATTGGGGCTGTCTTGCTGCAAGAAAAGAGGCCGATTGCATTCTTCAGTGAAAAGTTAAATGGAGCACGTTTGAACTACTCTATTTACGACAAGGAGTTCTATGCTTTGATTCGGGCTCTAGAGGTATGGCAGCACTACTTGTTGCCTAAAGAATTTGTTATACATACTGATCATGAATCCTTGAAGTATCTTAAGGGGTAAAGCAAGCTAAATCGCAGACATGCTAAATGGGTGGAGTTTATGGAATCATTTCCTTATGTCATAAAGTACAAGAAATGGCAAGTTAATGTGGTTGCTGATGCTCTTTCTAGGAGGTTTGCACTGATCTCTATGTTGAATGCAAAGCTGATGGGTTTTGAACAAGTGAAGGAACAGTATGCTAATGATTCCTACTTTGCTAATGTGGTTGTTGAATGTGCAAAGGGAGCTTGTGATGGGTTCTTTATGCATGAAGGTTACTTGTTCAAAATGGGCAGAATGTGTATTCCTTCAGGATCGTTACGGGAGTTGCTTGTGCGAGAGGCTCATGGTGGTGGTCTTAGTGGTCATTTTGGGGAGAAGAAGACTTATGAGCTGCTGAAAGAACATTTCTTTTGGCCTAGCATGTTACGGGATGTGCACAAGGTGATTGAGAGATGTGCTATTTGCAAGAAAGCTAAGGGTAAAGAGAATGCATATGGACTGTATATGCCATTGCCTATTCCAGAGCAACCATGGATGGATGTTAGCATGGACTTTGTACTTGGGTTACCAAGAACACAGCGTGGAAAGGATTCAATAATGGTCGTGGTTGATCGATTCTCCAAAATGTCTCATTTCATTCCTTGCAACAAAACTGATGATGCAGTACATGTTGCTGATTTGTTCTTTCAAGATATTGTTCGTTTGCATGGAGTTCCTAAAAGCATTGTCTCTGATCGTGATACAAAGTTCTTAAGCCACTTTTGGAAGACTCTTTGGAGGAAGCTTGGAACGAAGTTACTTTTCAGTACGGCATGTCATCCACAAACTGATGGACAAACTGAGGTAGTAAACCGAACTTTATCTTCTTTGTTACGAGCTATTATACATAAGAATTTGAAGAGTTGGGATACTTGTTTGCCTATTGTGGAGTTTGCATATAATCGTAGTGTGCATGGGGCTACAAAATTTTCACCATTTGAGGTTGTGTATGGCTTTAATCCTTGTGTTCCTATTGATCTTATTCATATTCCAATTGATGAGAGGACATCTATGGATGGAATTAGAAAGGCAGAATTGATGAAGAAACTACATGAGCAGGTTCGATTACATATTGAGGAGAAAACGATAAAGTATGTAAACAGGCTAACAAGGGGCGGAAAATGGTTAGGTTTGAACCTGGAGATCTTGTTTGGATTCATATTAGCAAGGGCAGATTCCCAAGCAAACGTAAGTCCAAGTTGATGCCAAGAGAGGATGGTCCATTTCGGATTATAGAGAAGGTGAATGACAATGCGTATAAGGTAGATCTTCCTGGTAATTACAACGTATCAGCTACTTTTAATGTGAAAGACTTGACTCCATACTTGGATGACGATGACGATTCTGATTTGAGGACAAATCATTTTCAACCCGGGGCTGATGATGTGCATCATGGGAATTATAATCCATCTTGTAAGGCTAAAACTAATGTGCAAGAGGATTCAGATGGTCCAATGACAAGAGCGAGAGCGAAACAACTACAAAGGGCCTTGACGAGTCAAATTGGAATGATTGAAGCTGCGTCAGAGTTAAAAATTAGCAATCAGTTTGAAATTGGTTCAAGGATGTTTATTTGCCTACAATTGGAACTTGGAGATGAGAAAAGCCCTTAATTGTTCTTTTGATGCTGGGCTACTCGAATTTGGGTTGATATGCAAATAAGTGAAGGAATTGATGCTGTTTATGGTCAGAACAGCAAATGAATTTGAACCCGAATTTGAAGTCATCCATTGCATGTGAAAACAAGACTAATCAAGGTGGATTTCAAGTTCAGAACGTGTTCTTTCTAGATTGTCAAACCATGATTGTATTGGACTTTTGTGTAAGAAGATATGGTTGTTTTAAATTTGGTCTGTTTGTGTTAGAAAGGTCAAAAAACGTGTGCTAGTTAATTTGTCTAGGTTAGTTTGTCAAAGTCTGTTTTTTGGGCTTGACTTCTGCCATGTTGAATTATTCCTAACTTTGGAGGGATGTTCCAATTATAAATATAGTATCAGAATATGTAATAAAGGACTTTTGGCCAAGATTTGAAACTTAATTCACAGAATTAAGAGTTGTTCTTCCAAATTGATTTTGTGAAGAACCCTACCTGACTTATCACTCTTCAATCACAAAGAGTGTGGCGTCGAAATCCTAGATTGATCTTTGTGGCGTCCAGATCGACTTATCAAAGTATCATTCTAGTCTATCCTCCATCTTATTTACCTTGAAATCACTATAATCCAGCCTAAACACCAAAAGAAAGACAACACAACCAGACCCATCCTTCATCCATTTTCGTCAGATTCATTGTTGCCGATTTTCGAATCATTCACGGCACATCATCTGGTATCAGAGCATCAGTTGCGATCTAAGGCAGGAGCCAAAAACAGAAGAAAGGCTTGCTGGAATTAAGGTTGATAAACTTAATTATGGCTGGAGATAAAGAAGATTTGCCAAGAGGGTTAAGTTTGGAACAGGCACAGGTTATGGGCTTACAACGATCTCATGCTGAGATTCGGGATGAAATGACTGGAATTCGTGAACAGTTGAATACCCTTATGCAAATGATGCAAAGACATAATTTGCAACCCCAACAAAGGCAAGCACTTAGGGTGCCACGAAATGATATTATAGAAGCTGACGAAGATCCAAATGGGGATGATGAGGCCGACGATAGGGGCAGACCAAGAAGGCAGAATTATAATCCTCCTAATGGTCTCAAACTTAAGATTCCACCGTTTAGAGGAAGTAGTTCACCTGAGGAATACCTGGAGTGGATTCAGAAGGTTGAAAAGGTGTTTGAATGGTATGAATATTCTGAAGAAAGGAAGTGCAAGGTGGCAGCACTTGAGTTTACAGATTATGCTCTTTTATGGTGGGAAAACTTGAAGATTCAGAGGATAAGGGATGGAGAAGAGGAGATTACAACGTGGGCAACTATGAAAAGAGTGATGAAGAAGAGATTTGTTCCTGATTACTATAAACAGGAGCTATACATCAGACTTCAAACTTTGCGACAAGGATCTTTGAGCGTGGAAGAGTATGTGAAAGAGTTTGAGTTGCTGCTGATTCGATGTGAATTGATGGAACCCCAAGAGCAAACAATAGCTAGATTTCTTGGAGGGTTGAGGAAGGATATAGCTAATGTTGTTGAATTACAGCCGTACATCTTCCTTGAGGAAGTTATAAAGCTTGCAACTCGAGTAGAGAGGCAGCAGAAACGAGGAGGTGTCCGAACTGGTGTAACTACGTCAAGCACAACAAGGGCTGTTTCTACACCTACACGAACATGGAGCACACTTAAACGAGATGAGAAGGTGGAGTTTACTAAGGGGAATACCAGTTCTGATTCTTTGAAGGGAAAGGAGAAGGTGACAGAACCTCAACATCCTAGGAGGTCTCGGGACATCAAGTGCTTCAAGTGCTTAGGACATGGACACATTGCTTCGGAATGTCCAAATAAAAGGGTGATGATTTTGCATGGGGATCATGGAGAGCTGATCAGTGGAGATGAGGTTGAAACTGAAGATGAAGATGAGATACAAGTGGCTGAACAAGAAAAGGATTTCGAACCAGTGAAGGGAGATTTATTAGTTGTGCAACGGGTTCTGAATGCACAAATTGACGTTAGTGATGAGCAACGCGAGAATATCTTTCATACTCGATGTCAAATTCGAGATAAGGTGTGTGGGATGATCATTGACAATGGAAGTTGCACTAATGTTGCGTCAACTACCTTGGTGGAGAAATTGGGTTTAACTACCCTTCCACATCCCAGGCCGTACAGTTTGCGATGGCTGAATGAGAATGGGGAGATTCGGGTGACAAAGCAAGTTCGTGTACCTTTTTCCATTAAAACCTATCATGACGAGGTTTTGTGTGACGTTGCGCCAATGTCAGCTAGCCATTTGTTGCTGGGTCGTCCATGGCAGTTTGATAAGGATGTGACCTACAATGGACGAAAGAACACTTATTCTTTTATGCTGAATGGAAAGAAGGTGAACTTGTTACCATTGAGTTCTCAACAGGTTAGAGAGGATCAGATACGAAGCCAACAAAAGGAGGTGAAATCACGTAAGGGGCTGTTGTTAGCCAAAAAAGGAGACATCAAACAAGCATTAGCTTCAGCAAGGGTTGTTTTCATGATCTGGGCAAAGCAATTACTACAAGTAGAAGGATTGGACTTACCAATACAGATTAAAGAATTGCTTGAAGAATTTAAAGATGTGTTTCCAGATGAATTACCTAAAGGGTTACCACCTATTCGTGGAATTGAGCATCAAATTGATTTGGTGCCGGGAGCTTCACTTCCTAACAGACCAGCATACAGATGTAATCCAGAGGAAGCAAAAGAGATTCAAAGGCAGGTTGGTGAGCTCTTAGAGAAGGGCTATGTGCGAGAATCACTTAGTCCATGTTCCGTACCTACTTTGCTTGTACCGAAGAAAGATGGTACCATGAGGATGTGTATGGACAGCCGCGCTATCAACAAAATAACAGTTAAGTATCGATTTCCTATACCCAGATTTGATGATTTGCTTGATGAGTTGCATGGAGCTGCATTGTTTTCTAAAGTCGATTTGATGAGTGGTTATCACCAAATTAGAATGAAAGAAGGAGATGAATGGAAAACAGCATTTAAAACTAAACAGGGGTTATATGAATGGATGGTAATGCCGTTTGGGTTATCTAATGCGCCTAGTACATTTATGAGGCTTATGAATCATGTTTTGAGGAAGTATATTGGGCTGTTTGTTGTAGTATATTTGGATGATATCCTGGTGTATAACAAGACCTTTGATGATCATATGAAGCATCTTAGAGTTGTGTTTGAAACTTTGCGAGATTCTAAGTTGTATGGGAAACTCACAAAGTGTTACTTCTGTAAAGAAAGTGTCGTGTTTCTTGGGTATATTATCTCTAGCAGGGGAGTTAAGGTTGATGAGGAGAAAATTGAGGCAATTCGGGACTGGCCAAAACCTGCTAGTATCGCTGATGTGAGGAGTTTCCATGGTTTAGCTTCTTTCTACAGGCGATTTGTGAAAGACTTCAGCTCTATTGTTGCTCCTATGACAGAATGCTTGAAAAAAGGGAACGACTTTAGATGGAGTGAAGATGCGCAGAAAGCATTTGAGCTAATTAAGGAGAAGTTGTGTACTGCTCCAGTTTTAGCACTTCCAGACTTTGCTAAAACATTCGAAATAGAGTGCGATGCTTCCGGAGTTGGAATTGGGGCTGTCTTGCTGCAAGAAAAGAGGCCGATTGCATTCTTCAGTGAAAAGTTAAATGGAGCACGTTTGAACTACTCTATTTACGACAAGGAGTTCTATGCTTTGATTCGGGCTCTAGAGGTATGGCAGCACTACTTGTTGCCTAAAGAATTTGTTATACATACTGATCATGAATCCTTGAAGTATCTTAAGGGGTAAAGCAAGCTAAATCGCAGACATGCTAAATGGGTGGAGTTTATGGAATCATTTCCTTATGTCATAAAGTACAAGAAATGGCAAGTTAATGTGGTTGCTGATGCTCTTTCTAGGAGGTTTGCACTGATCTCTATGTTGAATGCAAAGCTGATGGGTTTTGAACAAGTGAAGGAACAGTATGCTAATGATTCCTACTTTGCTAATGTGGTTGTTGAATGTGCAAAGGGAGCTTGTGATGGGTTCTTTATGCATGAAGGTTACTTGTTCAAAATGGGCAGAATGTGTATTCCTTCAGGATCGTTACGGGAGTTGCTTGTGCGAGAGGCTCATGGTGGTGGTCTTAGTGGTCATTTTGGGGAGAAGAAGACTTATGAGCTGCTGAAAGAACATTTCTTTTGGCCTAGCATGTTACGGGATGTGCACAAGGTGATTGAGAGATGTGCTATTTGCAAGAAAGCTAAGGGTAAAGAGAATGCATATGGACTGTATATGCCATTGCCTATTCCAGAGCAACCATGGATGGATGTTAGCATGGACTTTGTACTTGGGTTACCAAGAACACAGCGTGGAAAGGATTCAATAATGGTCGTGGTTGATCGATTCTCCAAAATGTCTCATTTCATTCCTTGCAACAAAACTGATGATGCAGTACATGTTGCTGATTTGTTCTTTCAAGATATTGTTCGTTTGCATGGAGTTCCTAAAAGCATTGTCTCTGATCGTGATACAAAGTTCTTAAGCCACTTTTGGAAGACTCTTTGGAGGAAGCTTGGAACGAAGTTACTTTTCAGTACGGCATGTCATCCACAAACTGATGGACAAACTGAGGTAGTAAACCGAACTTTATCTTCTTTGTTACGAGCTATTATACATAAGAATTTGAAGAGTTGGGATACTTGTTTGCCTATTGTGGAGTTTGCATATAATCGTAGTGTGCATGGGGCTACAAAATTTTCACCATTTGAGGTTGTGTATGGCTTTAATCCTTGTGTTCCTATTGATCTTATTCATATTCCAATTGATGAGAGGACATCTATGGATGGAATTAGAAAGGCAGAATTGATGAAGAAACTACATGAGCAGGTTCGATTACATATTGAGGAGAAAACGATAAAGTATGTAAACAGGCTAACAAGGGGCGGAAAATGGTTAGGTTTGAACCTGGAGATCTTGTTTGGATTCATATTAGCAAGGGCAGATTCCCAAGCAAACGTAAGTCCAAGTTGATGCCAAGAGAGGATGGTCCATTTCGGATTATAGAGAAGGTGAATGACAATGCGTATAAGGTAGATCTTCCTGGTAATTACAACGTATCAGCTACTTTTAATGTGAAAGACTTGACTCCATACTTGGATGACGATGACGATTCTGATTTGAGGACAAATCATTTTCAACCCGGGGCTGATGATGTGCATCATGGGAATTATAATCCATCTTGTAAGGCTAAAACTAATGTGCAAGAGGATTCAGATGGTCCAATGACAAGAGCGAGAGCGAAACAACTACAAAGGGCCTTGACGAGTCAAATTGGAATGATTGAAGCTGCGTCAGAGTTAAAAATTAGCAATCAGTTTGAAATTGGTTCAAGGATGTTTATTTGCCTACAATTGGAACTTGGAGATGAGAAAAGCCCTTAATTGTTCTTTTGATGCTGGGCTACTCGAATTTGGGTTGATATGCAAATAAGTGAAGGAATTGATGCTGTTTATGGTCAGAACAGCAAATGAATTTGAACCCGAATTTGAAGTCATCCATTGCATGTGAAAACAAGACTAATCAAGGTGGATTTCAAGTTCAGAACGTGTTCTTTCTAGATTGTCAAACCATGATTGTATTGGACTTTTGTGTAAGAAGATATGGTTGTTTTAAATTTGGTCTGTTTGTGTTAGAAAGGTCAAAAAACGTGTGCTAGTTAATTTGTCTAGGTTAGTTTGTCAAAGTCTGTTTTTTGGGCTTGACTTCTGCCATGTTGAATTATTCCTAACTTTGGAGGGATGTTCCAATTATAAATATAGTATCAGAATATGTAATAAAGGACTTTTGGCCAAGATTTGAAACTTAATTCACAGAATTAAGAGTTGTTCTTCCAAATTGATTTTGTGAAGAACCCTACCTGACTTATCACTCTTCAATCACAAAGAGTGTGGCGTCGAAATCCTAGATTGATCTTTGTGGCGTCCAGATCGACTTATCAAAGTATCATTCTAGTCTATCCTCCATCTTATTTACCTTGAAATCACTATAATCCAGCCTAAACACCAAAAGAAAGACAACACAACCAGACCCATCCTTCATCCATTTTCGTCAGATTCATTGTTGCCGATTTTCGAATCATTCACGGCACATCAAAAAGGGTACACTAATGGTGTAAGAATAAATATAATATAAACTCAACATGGACTTTAATGTTTGATACTAACATGTTTTGTATTTGTTATCTTACTCATTCTTAATACCTTGCTTGTTAAATGGTTAATCTAGATTTGTGTTGTACAACCCTTGGTACAACAAATACTTGACACTTTCATAGCCTACTGTATGGTATAACTGACACCTGTGCTATGAAAGGAACTTGATTTGTTGTTAACATAAGTTACACCATGAATAACTGACCACATTTACAAGTATTGGCATTACTCAAATAAGATAATTAATATAATCATGTTAATAATTTATATTCCGATTGGAACCTCCTTTGTGTGTAGTTTCCAGTTGAGTAATAAAAAGAGTTTATACTATACTTATTTGAAATACCATTAGTGGATCCTCTAACCTTGACAATTGTTTTATCCTCGTTTAATCCTTACATCAATATCACATCTCAAAAGTTCTCTTCAACTCCTTTTCATTTGTTATTTATAATTTTATATAGTTCACCTCCCTGTGGTTCGACCCCGGTCTTGCTGGGTTATTTATTACTTCGACATTCCTGCACTTGGGATAAGACATCAATCTTCTGATGTGTCAATCTGTAATAGTTTGTGGCATGCGAGTGTAATTTTTATCAAACTCTCTAGAACCTTTCCGACGGATGAAGTCCATCGGTGATTCTGTCTGTAATGATTAGTGGCATGTGAGTGTAATTTTTATCAAACTCTTTGGAACTTTATGACAGATCAAATGTGTCAATGATTCTGTTTGTAATGGTTAGTGGCATGCTAGTGTAATTTTTATTTAACTCTCGAGAACATTTTGATGGATTAAGTTCTTCAATGATTCTGTCAATAATCTACAACCATCGGCGATTTCATCGATATAAAACAATTTCTTTTTCCCTGCATTGTTTGTATTCCATATATATTCATTCTACAAATATATTAAAAGTACAATACATTAACACTATTTTTGTTTATAATAATAAAATCACAAAAATAAACACTTCGTTGTCATGTTATTAATAAATTCACATCCTTGTAAAGGAAGAACAATAAATATTATATTAAAGTCAATATAAAAGGCATTGATGTTTTACAAATTAATTAGAATTGTCTTCTTCTTTTTCTTCTTCAATTTAATCTTCATCATGTCCACCACAATCTTCTATATTGAATTGTTGCTCGTCGATAATATCATCTTCATTGACTTCTGTATATCCACTGGATCTCATAATATATCATTTAACTTCTCAGCATCAACATCAACATCAACATCAACAAAAGTGTTCCCATCAACATCAACTTGATATGGACCAACTAATTCATCAAGATAAAAGACTTGAACATGACCCCTAGGTTTGGTTTTAACTATGAATAACCAATCAATCCTAGAAAGATCTTTTTTAAAGTAAGGAGTGTATATGTAATCAACTTGGTGGCACTGCTTAGTGAAAACAAAGACATCATCAACATTGTGAAGCCTTTGTATTAATTTCAACCAAACTATGATGGAGATCTACTCTAATTTCTCTATTGGTGGTATTATACCAATAGCATTTGAATAAAAAGAACTCTATTATGCTCGATATGATATTGTAATTCAATCATGTCTTCTAACTTCCCATAACAATCAACTCTAGAGTCAATAGAAGTCGATCTCTTAACACAAACTCCATTGTTATATGTCTTTTCTAGCTTGACTATCTCTTTAGTATGAAAGACAATGTTCATTGACAAAATACCTGTTATAGAACTCAATCTTTCTTTCAAGACCCAGACATGGTATATTCAAAGTAAAACTAGCATTTCCTTCCAATTTGATACGATCCAATCAAGGTCAAATTCAGACTTTTGTGTCAAATTTCCTATCATTCAGTTTTACGCTATTGAGCATAACTCCAAATCGAATAGTTGGATCGAGCTGAAACTTTACCAGAAGATTCCAGAGGTATTTGTCTATGTTGGACTAAACTTTCAGGTGAATTGGAGTTCGCGACTTGCGATATAGATTAGAACAGGCTATACGAATTTTGTTATTTACTTTCTTTTGACTTGTGGACTTCCTATATGGCAAGGATCCTTTTCCTATAGGATGTGGTAGCTTGTTTTGGGAATCTTCTAGTTCTACAAGGATCTTTAATGGACTGCAACATGGTTTTCAAGTGGCAATGATTCATTAATGTTTCAGAATCCTTTTCTTACAAAGATTCCTTATTCATCCTAATTACACAAGGAAAGAATGGGAGATGAAATTTTATGACATTTTGGTTTACAGGAAGGAAACTAAATTGGCAGGTATAAAAGATGAAGATTTTCTTCATTAATTGTCTACGCAAAATAAGGAAACGAAGCATAATAAGGTATAAAGACTTCAGAATTAATTCCACATTCAAATCAGATTTCCTAGTCTATTTGGGACTTCTTAGGGGTGGCAAATATAATTCTAGCATATCTAGGATATTAATTTCGAATTTTTATTATTTTTTTCTTAATCTTTGGTTTATTATTACTTATTTGGGTCAATTGTAAGGGGGTCTCATATAAGTTCATATAAATAAAGCCATAATCAGAATTGTAAGACTATAAAATTTTCAGATAAATAAACATCTTATGCCGCAACTTTATGTGTGAGTGGTGAGATATTCTCCCTTCTTTGGTTCTTTAAAGAACTGAAACAACTTATCGAAGAACAACTGACTTCATGGCAACATCCTTATACTTCTCATTCGCGAACTAATATTCGTTGGGTGGTGTTTCTCGTTTTTAATAGTGTTGGTGTGTGTAGGTACAAGTTATCTTCCTATCAAACCTGATTTACTTGGCTTTCTGGAAATTATTGTCTTTGTGTGTGGGTTGTGTGATCATGAGTTTCACATCACCTCCTCTTCAATAGGATATGCAATTCAGAATTAGCTCAAATTTGAAAACCAGAAAACAAAAAAAAAACACTTATTTGCTTCTGCCGCAGAAAACTAAACAAGGGAAAATTGGATCAAATCAATTCCAAATTAGCTCAAATTTGATACTATGATTAATGGGGTCTTAATCGCAATAAGTGTTAATTTTGGGGTCAATTTAATATCGATTGCTTTGGTTTTCAATTTCGGGTCTAATCTGGTATGATTCATAATGTTTTCGCGTCAGTATATCAAAATTTATCGTAAATTTCTCAAACTTTATATTTTGTCTATTTGGGTTGAAATAACATTATATATGAAATTTTAGCTCAATCGGACATCATTTACTTTAGGTTCTAGATTTGGACTTACTCGTCATAAACGAGTCTGTTTTGCGTCAACTTTTGAAATTCGCTTTCTTTCTGTTGTTTTCATTTGTTGCAGTATATGTTCAACATATCTAACATATTAGGGTGTTGTTTCATCATTTTGCATATTTGGTATTTGTTTTTATTCGAGTGTTTAGTTTCATTCATATTTCGGATAGATTCGCTTGCTACTCGCGAGACTATCATCGCAGTTTTGTTTTACTTGTTTTCTGGGTTTTTTATTGCTTCTTGATTCAAATATACATATTGGGATTGTGCTGCTAAGTTGGTTCTATTTGGTGTTGGTTTCAGTTCTGCAAGAACCGTAAGAAGGTGAGACGAGAGATGTGAGCGTGTTAGGATATTAAGAGTTTCAGCAAAACATGAGCGACGTGAGGATATTTTTTTACTACTAACTAATTTTTGCAGGTACTATCATGTCAGATCAAAACAACACACCACCCCCTCCCGAGGGAGAACTTAAGTTCCAAATGCAAGCCATGACGCAGATGATGGGGAGGATGAATTATGTGATGGGGAACGTGTGTGACAGACTTGATAGGGTGGAGAGACGTGGTAACGAGGCTGGTACAAGCACCCAAAACGTGAGGAAAGTTGGGGCTGAACCGAAAGCAAACTGTGGCAGTAGGGCTGATGGTGGTTTTGAGGACGAGACCATTGGCCATTGGGCAGGTTTTCGGCAGCCTAGAAACCGAAGGGATTTTGGGAATAGAACTAGGGGCCAATTCGGCCAAAGGGGAAATTTCTGTAGTGTTGGGAGACATGATGATTTAGCTGGTGATTTGGATGCTATCAAACTCAAAATGCCTTCTTTTCAAGGTAAAAATGATCCCAGGCGTATTTGGAGTTAGAAAAAAAAGGTGGATTGGAATTTTCATTGCCATAACTATTCGGAGGTGAAGAAGGTAAAATTGTTAGTAATTGACTTCATAGATTATGCACTGATTTGGTGGGATCAGAATATGATTAGTAGGAGAAGGAGTGGAGAGAGGCCGGTAGCGTCGTAGGAGGAGATGAAAGTGTTGATGAGAAGGCGATTTGTGCCTAACCACTATTATAGAGATTTGTATCTGAAATTGCAGGGTTTGAATCGGGGTTCTAGGTCCGTGGATGAGTTTTTCAAGGAGATGAAGATCGCAATGACGCAAGCCAATGTGATTGAGGATAGTGTAGCTATCATGGCTAGATTTCTAAATGGGTTGAATAGGGACATTGAGTATGTTGTAGAATTACAACATTGTGTGGAATTGGAAGACATGGTAAGGTGGAGAGGCAAATAAAGAGAAAGGGCAGTATATGTTTTCAGATCAATTCGGCTTCATCTTCAACATGGAGGCCAAATCTGAAGAGAGAGGGGGTTGTCCAACAAAAGCCTTATGCAAATGCTGAACCACCTAAGGCTAAAACAGAATGTCATACGGATGGGAAAGGTAAATCTAAATCTCACCCTACTCATGATAGAGATATTAACAGTTTTAAGTTTTTAGGGAAGGGGCACATTGCATCTCAGTGTTTATATCGAAGAGTGATGCTTACAAGAGACCAGGGAGGTTGAATCTTAAAGTGACAAATCTGAAAGTGCAGAGATGCCACCTTTGGTGGATTGTAGTGATGAGGAGATTGCATATCCTGTTGAGGGGGAGGCCTTGGTTATAAGGCGTGCGCTGAACATGCAAATCAAAGAAGATGATGTAGATCAGCAACGGGAAAATATATTTCACACTCGATGTCACATCCAAAACAAGGTATGTAGCATGATAATTGATGGAAGTAGTTGTGCTAATGTTGTTATTGATACTCTTGTAAAGAAATTGAATCTGAGTTGTATTAAGCATCCTAGGCCTTATAGATTGCAATGGTTGAATGAATGTGGTGAAGTGAATGTTACTAGCTAGTATTGATTGCGTTGCTATTGGGAAGTATTCTGATGAGGTTATGTGTGATGTAGTCCCAATGCATGCTAGTCACTTACTTTTGGGGCATCCTTGGCAGTTTGATTGGAAGGCGATTCATGATAGGTTTAGAAATAGGTTCATCATTGTAAAGGATGGTAGAACCATCACTCTTGTACCTCTTTATCCAAAACAAGTGTATGATGATCAAATGAAATTAAAAAGGGAGTGTGAGGATGGGAAGAGTGAAAATTCACGTGAGGACAATGATGAGAGAAGACCATCAGATTTGGCTAAAACTAAATTATTAATTAAACCGGTTGAGAGTGGAGGTAAAACCCAAGGAGTGAAGAAAGTAAGCTTGTGTGATGATAATAGTGTGGAAAAATTAAAGAAACAACCTAATTTTTATGCAAAAGGAGCTCAAATCATATCTACGTTTTTCACTATCAAACTGATGATCTTACTTGTGTATAAGAGGCTGATTTTAACTCTAACAATCTTGATTATGCTATTCCTAGTGTGGGTGTTTCTTTATTGCAGGAGTTTGATAATATATTCCCTGAAGACATCCCTAGTGGATTACCACCATTAAAGGGAATTAAAAATCACATTGACCTTGTACCCGTAGCTTCAATTCCTAACCGTCAAGTCTATAGAAGCAACCCCGAGGAGACGAAGGAGCTTCAAAGGCAAGTAGATGAGTTGAAGATGAAAGAGTACATTCGTGAGAGTATGAGGCCTTGTGGTGTGCCAGTGTTACTAGTGCCTAAAAAAGATGGAACATGGAGGCTGTGTGTCGACTGTCATGCCGTCAACAATGTAACGGTAAAGTATCGACATCGTATTGCTAGGCTTGATGACGTGGTAGATGAGTTACATGGATTATGTATTTTCTCTAACATTGACTGAAAAAGTGGGTACCATCAAATTAAGATGAAAAAGGGTGATGAGTGAAAAACTGCATTTAAGACTAAGCATGGTTTGTATGAATGGTTAATGTCGTTTGGACTTACAAATACACCTAGTACGTTTATGTGTTTAATGAATCATGTATTGCGTGCGTTTATAGGTAAGTTTGTTGTTGTGTATTTTGATGACATTTTGATCTATAACAAGAACTTACATGAGCATCTTGATCATTTGCGTAATGTACTTAGTGTATTGTGTAGTGAGCAATTGTATGCTAATCTTTGAGAAGTGTACCTTTTGCATGGATAAAATTGTGTTTCTTGGCTATGTCGTAACTGCGTAGGTTATCGAGATGGACGAGGAGAAAGTTAAGGCTATCCGGGATTGGCTTACACCGAAATCGGTAAGTGAGGTAATGGGTTTTCATGGACTTGCTAGTTTTTATAAAAGGTTTGTGAAGGAATTTAGTACTATTGTTGTACCCTTAACTTAAATTGTGAAAAAGTCTGTTGGATTTAAATGGAATGATGAACAAGATAAGGCTTTTAATTTGTTGAAAGATAAACTTTGTTCGACACCTATTTTAGCTTTGCCAGACTTTACGAGAGCTTTTGAAGTTGAATGTGATGCATCAGGCATTGGTATAGGAGCTGTGTTGATGCAGGATAGGAGGCCCATTGCATATTTCAGCGAAAAACTTAATGGGGCAGCCTTGAATTACCCTACATATGACAAGGAGCTCTATGCCTTGGTAAGAACTTTAGAGACGTGGCAGCATTACCTGTGACCCAAGGAGTTTGTGATACATTTTTATCATGAATCATTAAAGCACTTGAAAGGGCAAGGTAAGTTGAGTAGGAGACATGTTAAATGGGTTGAATTTATTGAAACCTTTCTGTATGTGATCAAGTATAAGTAAGGAAAAGAAAACATTGTGGCTCGGCACTTTCGTGCATACATGTTCTTTTATCTACTTTGGATGCTAGATTTCTAGGATTTGAACACATAAAAGAATTGTACAAGGATGATAGTGATTTTGCTAATGTTTACAATGCTTGTGAAACTTTAGCTTTTGAGAAGTTCTATAGACTTGATGGATATTTGTTTAAAGAGAGTCGTTTGTGTCCGGTCCCATACCAACCTTGTAAGGCTTGTTTTTTTCCTAATGCTACAAGGATAGAAGGTCAGCAATTTATTCTCCTGATTAAGTAAGGAAGTTGGTTATATCTTATTCCTAAAAAGGGGAGGATTATTTAAGGCTTTTCCTAACCTAGGAAGGAAAATAATTAAATCAGCAACAAAGGAGGAAATTTGTTTTCTTATTTGTCTAATTTAAACAAGGAAATCCAAGTTAATCAAGGACATCAAGGGGGGCAGCAACACAAATTTTTCAAATTAAATTTCTTCTAATTTATTTGGGACTTCTTAAGGGTGACAAATCTGATTCTAGCATATTTATGATAGTAATATTTGGATTTTTATTATTTTATATTATTTTCTTCTTAGTCTTTGGGTTATTATTACTTATTTAGGTCAATTGTAAGTGAGTTTCATATAAGTCCACTTAAGATGGGGTCCATTAGGGTTTCTTTAAGTCTATAGTCAGTATAAATAAAGGCATAACCAAACATGTAAGGGTTACGCAAGTCAGATTAATAAAACTTCTTGTTTGCCGCACTTGTTGTGTGTTGGTGAGATAATCTCCCTTCCTTAGTTCTTTAAAGAACTGAAAACGACTTATCAATGAACAACTGACTTCGTGACGTCATTCTTATACTTCTCGTTCGCGAATCAATATTCGTTGGGTGGGGGTTTTCTGTTTCTAATAGTACTAGTGCTTAGGTACAAGTTATCTTTATGTCACACTATTATCAAACCTGATTTACTTGGCTTTTTCGGGAATTGGTGTCTTTGCATGTGGGTTGCGTGACCACGTGATCACGAGGTTTGCATCACTTCTATATTATGCTGCTTCGAGTATTGGTGGCTTTCTTTTGGTGAAAACTTTTCATAATCTTATATTCCTATAATTCAAAACATTTTTAGTTATGCAATTTTTCCTTACTATATCTTTCTTTTTCCTTGCAGATAAAAGGGAGATATCTATAATGAAGCTTGTTCGACATCCTTATGTTGTGCGCCTGGATGAATTATGGAGTATTAAAGGTTCATTTTTTTAGGATATTAAGTCTTGTAGGAGGCTTGGATTTCTTCTGTTATCAGATGTGCTTCCTCCTGACATGTGCTGTTTTACGTTAGATTTTAACAAGCCGTACAAATATGTATATCATATTGTAATTCATTACAGGAGGTGAGTTGTTTGATAAAATCATGAGTATTCTAAATTCAAATCCAACTGTCAAGATGGACGTGCATTTTGTAGTCTTGATAATATTCTCTGCTTACTGCTAATACAGAGCTCTTGTTAACCATGATTACGTGGTGCATCATGGGCGTCTTGGTGAATGGTGAGGCTGAAGCTAGGAGATACTTTCAACAACTTATTGATGATGTGGATTATTGGCATAGTAAGGGTCTACCACAGAGATTTAAATGTGTTGTTTTGCTGACATCCATAGAGCTGTTCAGTTTCTTTTTCGCTGGAATCTTATAGTTAGTTCATGTTATGTATAGCCTGAAAATCTTTTACTTGATTCACACGGAAATTTAAAGATTTCAGATTTTGGTCTAAATGCTCTGTCTGAGCAAGTAAGTCGTCATCAATAAGAGTTCTTGTTGTGTCACTATTTTACACCATCAAACTTGAGAGAATTAGCAACGTAGCTCCTGTGTGGTCTAGGTACTCTGTCACAAGATTAATCGATACGATTCAAAAAAATTGAATAAAAAAATTTGAATTCTAGTATAAACAATTATAATTCTCGATTGTTCAAATTCTGGAGTTGGGAGCTCCGAATTGAAAAATATACCCTCTCCTCTCCCCTCCTTTTCTTTTCCTCTTACATGATCAGTTTTGAGTTTCTTGCATCTGATTATGTTTTAACTTTGTTGTTTCTTCTAGATTTCAACTAAACCCGAATGCACCAACATTTGCAACAGATTTTCAAATTCGTGCAACAAAATTTGACCCATCAAAGAAGAGAAGTTTTGTCCACAATAGAAACAAAAACCTACGAAGAAGAAGTGAAAAAAGCTAAGACAGCAACACAAACATGCTACAGAACAACAGTAAAAAACTTTTAACGTTAGGGGTTTTTTGTTAGAGTAGATTTTTGACAGTAGAGGAGAGAACGTTTGAATCGATTTGGCTGGGAGAGTGATATTATTATCCAACGACGTTTTTTTTTATTTGGAGAGCTTGTCGGTGGTTGATCAAAGTGAGGTTGCTGCTGGTTAGCAGCTGCATTTTCCAACTTTTCATGGACCACATGTTCGGCCACAAGTGGTGATGGGTCCCACCAAATTCAACCCACGTTTGAAACCCAAACAACTTTTAGTTGCAGCTTGCCTTCACCTTAGGTGTAGCCGCATTACCAAGCGGCACCTAAGTGTATCGTTCATGAGAAGACAAGTACCTGAGAAGATATAGCGCAGGATGAGGGAGATTCATGTGCTGTTGTGCCTATAAGGAATGTCATTTCTAGTATTTCTTATTAATGCGAATCTCTTGATCACGTGGTTAAGCAACCCACATGCAAAAATACAAATTTCTGAAAAGTCAAGTAAATCAGGTTTGATAGGAGTGTGACAAAAGATAACTTATACCTAGGCACTGGTACTATTGGAAGTGGAAACCCCAACCCATCGAATATTGATTCGAGAACGAAAAGTACAAGGATGACGCCAAAAAGTCAAATGTTCTTCAATAAGTCATTTTATGTTCTTTAAATAACCAACAAAGGAAGATTATCCCACCAACACACAACAAGTGCGCCAAATAAGAAGTTTTATTAATCTGAATTGTCTAACTTACATTTCTGGTTATGGCTTTATTTATACTGACTCTAAATTGAAACAAACTCTAATGGATCCCTATGTGGATATGATGCCCCCTTACAATTAAATCCAAATAATATAAATAAACCCTAAACTAAGAAGAAAATAATAATAACAACAAATCTGAATTTAATATCCTAAATATGATATGATCAGATTTGTTGTCCTTTAAAAGTCGCATATAAGCTAGGAGAATTAAATCTGAAGTTGTCTCCTATTTAGTTTTCTTGTTTGCAAAGTATTTTTAGTTGACTTGGAAACTTATTTAATGATAGATTCCTACTATAATAAGGATAGAATAATTGTTTCCATACACCATAAGGATTCCACATTAATATGGAGTCCATATCACACATGAAAACTATGTTGTTGCCCATTAAATATCCTTGCAAGACTAGAAAATTCCCAAAACCAGCTGCCACATCATTGTAGGAAAAGAATTATTGACAACCACTTGTTCTTTGAATGCTCCTATACTAAAGCGATCTGGTGGGATGTTTGTGACAGATGCGACATTCCAAGAATGACAAAAGGCTGGGATGAATGGATTCGATGGGCCACTGTCTCTTGGCATGGCAAGAGTGTCGTCAATTTTTCTCGTAAACTGAGTTTTGCAGCTACAGTGTATCATGTATGGCAAGAACGGAATGCAAGGATCTTTGCTGGAATGTCTAGAACTCCGAATTTGGTCCTTAATCAAATCGAATGTATCATTCGTGATAAGCTTGATTTGATGAGGAATGTCGTACCAACAAATGAAAACACAAGGATCCAACGAGCTTGGAGGGTGAATACCATAGATTCTTAATCTGTTAGTTAGCTGGTTGTATTGGTTTCCCTAACGAATCTAGTGAGGTTTCAGTTTTACGGTCGGTGGCTAGCCTGTAGCCATCTGTTGTTTTATGTTTCTGTTATCATTGTAAATCTGGGGTATGCCCCTTATAATGTTTGTATCTTCTTTTTTTAATACATACGTCAACTTACCAAAAAAAAAATTATTGCCAAATAGGAAGTCCATAAGTCAAAAGAAAGTAAATAACAAAATTCATATAGCATTTGTTGACCAGTATTGCGATGCCTTCCTGATATTTGATTGACTTAAACGTTTAACCCAAGGTAGAACAACATGTGAAGAGACTCCACGTAAAATTTCAGCCCGATCCAAAGGTCGGATTGAGAATTATGATTGTTACCATGAAATTGAACAGTTGCAAATTTTACATTAGAATCCGAATCTGATTTTTTTTTGCCCAAATCATATCACTCATTGTGAGAATAATATGGGAAACCCTATTCAGGCTTCGGCTATAAATGAATTAGATGGGCGCAAGGAGGAGATTGATCTGGAAGTTAGGGGAGGGGATGAGGAAGGGGATGAGGTTTGCACTGATATTGATCTGGTTAGTCCTTCGCCACGATGTAGTTCTGATTTCAGCAGTATAGGTCACGACAATTAGATAGCAAGTAAGGCTAAAGACCCTCTTGAGAATAAGAAGAAGGGTTTGATGGGTTCGTCCAAGAAGAATAAGAAATCAACATATTCATGAGGGGGCAAGATGAGGTAATCTTCGGGTTGTTGTTTGTATTCTTATTCCTTTTCTATGTTTATTGGATGTTGGAATATTAAAGGGTTGAGTGACCCTTGGAAGCATTCAGAATTGCACCATCTTCTCCAGAAGGAAAGGCTAGCTCTTTTTTGTTTGGTTGAGACTAGAGTTAGAGAATGTAATGAAGAAATGGTTTCGAAGCTTATTCTTCAGAATTGGTCATTCTTGTATAATTATGAGTTCTCTCATTATGGCCGAATTTGGATATGTTAGGATGCAAATACAGTGAAGGTGGATCGTTTGGGAGATTCAAATCAGGTTCTGCGTGTTTGTGTTACTTTGTTAAGTACCAATACTTGCTTTAATGTTTCTATTGTTTATGGAGATAATAGCTCGTCTCATTGAGAGGCTCTATGGTTTGGTATTGTTAGATGTAGTTAGAGGTGGGAGGATACCCTTTGGATCCTTATAGGAGATTTTAATGCAATTCGGTCTTTAGCTAAGAAGAGGGGTTGAGCTACGAGTTGGGAATCATGGCAGAATGATCTTAACAATTGTATTTACTCAATCTTCTTTGGAAGACCTTCGATTCTCGGGTTCCAAGTTCACTTGGACTAACCGGCAATGTAATAGCCCTATCTTGGAAAAATTGGATGGGGTGCTTGTAAATATAAAGTTGTTCTTGGCTTCTGAAGCTACTTTTCTTCATTTTGGCATTTTCAATCATTCTTCGATGTTGGTGAAGCTAGCGAGCATGCCCAAAAGAAAAACTCCTTTCAAGTTTTTTTATTTTTGGGTTGATCATTCTCAATTTAATCCGACAATCCGAGGCTTGGGAGATAGAAATGTTTGGTACTCCTATGTTTATACCGTGTAAGAAGTTGAAGCATGTTAAGATTGCATTGAGAGACTTTAATAAGAAATTTCTTACAAAGATTTTGGATAGGGTTTACATAGCAAAGAAGGCTATGAAAGATGCCCAAAGTATGATGCAACAGAATCCTCTTAACTTAGATATTCATAAAATTGAATCTATATTTGTTAAAGAGTGTGTGAGACTTTCTCAAGTCGAGGAGAGCTTTCTTAGGCAAAACTCTCAGGTTCAGTGGCTGAATCTAGGGGATAGGAATTCAAGTTTCTT